>NW_025335761.1:19094555-19456321 GCF_004798865.1 Varanus komodoensis | reverse complement strand
TCAGGTAACCAGGACCCAAGCCGTTTAGGGCTTTATAGGTCATCACCAACACCTTGAATTGGGCCCGGACTTCAATGGGAAGCCAGTGAAGCTGACGGAGGACTGGAGTCATGTGAACTTAACGCCCAGTCCCCGTCAGCAGCCTGGCAGCTCTGTTTTGAACCAATTGAAGTATCCGGACCGTCTTCAAGGGTAGCCCCACGTAGAGCGCGTTACAGAATTCAAGGCGGGAAGTCACCAACGCGTGTGTCACTAATTTAGTTTCATGAGCTGCAGTACCTGCATTCTCTTGACTTCTGGGAAGTCCCCAGGTGAGATCTGGTGTTCTTGTTGCAACTGGCGATAGATTTCTGGTAGTTTGTTTATCAGTTCCTTCTTCTTATTTTCTTTTCCAAATACAGAAGGCATTTCCTTCTTCAGATAGCTAATGATATAAGCATGTACCTAAAAGACAATAGTGAATGTTTAGCATTTAGCAGTCCCCTCCACAAGAAACATAAGAAAAAGTCACAGGAGATACTTTTCGTTAGATTATATGAAATGAATAAATACTAAGATTAACCAATATTAAGGTAATACTGACGTACTTCTTTTGACTTTACAAAAACTATATCCCCCAGGGCAAATTAAAAAAATATAAAAAACATATAAAATGATGTTCTGTTGAAGGAAGTGAAATAAGGTCCTAATTTTGCAACAAGCTAGACAAGAGGACTTCTTCCTGTTCATGATGGTGAGGAAAACCACAGGGTTTTGGTTTTGCCTATGTAAGTCGGTACAAATAAAAAGGATTTAGCGGGCAAATAACTATCATTAATGAGAATTACAGCCTTCTTAATGGAAAGCAATTATTCCTTCAAAATGTTTATAAGGTTTCTATATAGGGTGGTGGCTGTTTTTTTGAATGCAATACAGAATCTCTTAGTTATGAGATGGCAGAGTAATAGGATAACTTGGATAGCTCATAGCAAAATAAAGGTATGTGTCATATACAGCAAGGGATTCACAGCTTCTGCCTTCATACACAACCATGAAGAGGCACTATGATAGACATCGCCCAGTAATTACTGCATTCCTTAAGTACCAGGATTATGTATGAACAAATAGAAAATTCCAGCCTATAACAGAGTAAAATATTACCCATGTATTATATTTACCATCATTTGAAATGCATGTTTGCATTTTTAATTCAACCTTGATTGAATTTTCACTTTCAGTGTTACAATTTTCACTTTTAAGTGTTACAAGAATCGAACCTCAACCCTGTTCCTTGTTGCCTGAAAGAACACTCACTCCTATACAATGCAAAGCAGGAACATCAGGTATGTGCCACATACACTCAGACTGTTCTGCATGATTGGTGGAAGAAAAGAACCATGATGGTTTCTTTTCAGCACTCCATGCATGTTGGTTGCAAGGTGCCTCAGTTCCATAATTACACATGTTAGGTACATGTTGTCATATCATCCAGATCTGGCAAAGATGGGTGATGTGTCTGGTTTCCAAATTATTCTGGAACCCACAAGCAAGCCATGGCTTGTAGAGTAGTTGGATCATCCCTGTGGCCCACCTTGCCAGGTTCAAACAACATGGCAACTTGAGCCAGGCAAGAGAAAATATGGAAGTAATTTCCATAAGCATGACTTCTTTTCCATCCCTGATCGTATGAACCTTATCATAGACAGATGCAGACATAAGGATAAAGAGGAAGAACAAAGAAAAGGACAAAGGAGAAAAAGTGGGAGGTGAAGTAGGGAGGACTCATTTAGGATCACTTGATCAAGGCACACATCATTACAGTTCAACAGCTCAGGGAATTGGATCCATGTATTATATTTATATAAACGATCAAATTGATCCAGCAGATTTCAACAAGGCTTTGAACTGTACAGGCTGCCCAAGGTGAAGTCTAAAGTGATTTCTAGACTCAGCAGTGTAAGATAAATCTGCAGTTTATTCTCTAAATATATTTATGAGAAAAAAAAATAAAGCAAAAAAGTTTGAGGGCCAAAGTAGATACTACTTTGTATCACAGAATTCTATCACAGATGTTAATTCTATGAATGCAATTAACATTTACAGTTGGCAGGGAAGTTGTCTGAATACTAAAATACTGAACTGAAATGTTTTTCTCTTCTTTACTTCTCTATCAGCTAGATGTCAGTTTTGCCTACTGGCCAAAAATATTTATTTCAGGTTCCTGCCTGAAATAATTATTTATCAGAATCAAGGAGGGACACATACTTGTTTTCTAAGGTTGCACTCCTACACACATGTATCTGGAAGAAGGCTCCACTGAATGCAATGGGACTTATTTCTGAGCAGACATGGACGGCAATATTCTCAAAGAACCTTTAGTGGGAAATTTTTGTGTCTACAGTACCAGATTACAAGATTTTTCTTCTTCACAGATTAGAGCAGTGCATGCAAGTATACACATGCCTTTTAAAACAAGGCAAAATAATAAATCTGAATTCTGCAAAACCTTCCTACCCAGACTTTGCTCCTTTTGAAAATCCTACCATAACAGTCACCCCAATGTTCTCTATTAACAGCAACGCGGAAAAGAAATAGAAGAAAGGGATTCTGGGAATGTCCTGGTGTCCAGTGTCCAACTAGAGTAAAAAGAAGTATCAGGGTGGTTGGAGGAAACAGAAATTTCAAAGGAAAGTAAGACTCGTGGATTCTGGGCATCTTGTATAAAGTGCCAGCTATTTAAATACTTTTCTTCAAAGCATGAATACAAATAGGCCACAGTATTCAGAACAGGACTGAGCAAGATGGGAAGGCTCCATTTCAAGGTTCCAGGTAATATAAGGTCATCCAGCTTGGTATATTTAAAGAAATAAAAGAGCCACCTAGTAATTAATAAGACACAAGAGGTTTAGTTTGCCTCTCCCCCCGCCCCACATACAGAAAGCTGCTTGTTCCCAAATCATTAAAGAGATATATTTGCAGACATTTTTAGTTTACACCTAGCATTTAAAGGGCTGTTAGTGATTAATCTCCAAGGTTGTTCTTGTTTATAATTAGTCTAATAATCTTCCTCTACGTCGGTTTATGATACAATGCACAGCACATCAAGAAACACAACTTCTGCAAAACCTTCAGCCAGATCAGCTGCCATACAACTATCTTTCTACATCTTTTTTATTTTTAAAAGGTATATGTACATCTTTATATCTTAGAGGCTATAAATACCAGACACTGAAAATGATGACTCATTTTTGTGAAAGGCATGTGGGTTATCAAATGTTGAAAGTCTTCCTTACTACTCCCTGCAACCACTCAAATGATTTTATTTCTTCATATTCCCCTTGTGTTTTTTGCAGATAAGGATGTTTCCTGTTTTCAAAGCATTTCAGTATGGCCTGTCACATGGGGTGGCAGCAATACCAGAGGGGCCTGATGATCACAGATGATCTGGCAATCCACTCACTTTGTTATTTATTTATTTATTTATTATTTATTTTTTATTTATTAAAACATTTTTATGCCACCCCATTCGCCGAAGCCTCGGGGCGGCTTACATCACTAAGTTAAAATAATTATAATATAAATTAAAAATATAAATATTAAATTAAAAATACAACAATACAATATAAAATAAGCCGCCCTTATTATAACACAAGAGGAATTTCAAGAGCAATTTAGGAAGGGAAGGCAGGGTCAATCTAAGGAAAAATGCAACAGTTTAGGCTTTTTTAAAGAAAGAAAATACTGAAAAGAAGGTTTTTATTGACTGACAGCTATTTAGTTATTATTAGTTATTTAGCTATTTAGCTGTGTGGTTCCTTTGCGCTGAAACTGCAGGTTAGGATACAATCCCCTGCATGCTTAGAACGAGACAATCCTAGAACTCCCAACATTTTTCTGTCTAAACAGGATTGCATGTGTAGATAATTCTATTGCTTGTTCCATGTTCCTTCTGTGTCTGAAGCACCAGTAATCTTTTGACTTGGATCTTAAGAGAAGAGAATGTGTGCAAGCCCTCTGAATCTTGCACTGTTCAGGAAGGCCCCCAGCTCAAGGCTTGCACAACCTGAGATGGGTGGACCTGCCTCCTCTCCCTCCTGCTCTCAGCTTGTCTTCTAAATAGTGTGCCACAAACAGCACCGGCAACCTTTCCAGTGCCATCCTGCCCCTCAGTCCTTTAATACTACTTTTAAAGGTGCCATTTGGTATTTCTGTGTGAAACGCTGAGACATTTCGCTATGTTAGTACAGAAGACCTCCAATAAGTAACTTAAATGCTGCTTCCTTCCTCAGGAATAGCATCTAGGATTATGTATCCTTTAATTGGTTGTCATTTGTTTTGAAAATAGTTTCAGTGGGCTTTTTAAAAACACCTGTTTACAGTATTTATTAAAGAAAACAACATCTGTTAAGCCCTATATAGAATGTATAATACAGTATAGATGCCATCCTGTAGGATATTCTTTGGGACATGCAAAAGATAACTATTATAGATAGCCCTATAACTTTGTTACAGTGCAAAGAAAAAAGAAGGTCTAGCTCTGTGACACCTGGAAGCAGCTAAGGCTGTGTGATATCAGGGGGCAAAAACAAGGTTGGTGACATTGAATTGGTAGAGTTGTAAATATTCAGCATTATTTTAAAAAGGAAAGAAAGAAATGTTCTCTGATAGTGAGAAAATAGTTGGTTAATTCCGGAATGGGTGACACTGCAAGTTTCTATTCTGTTTCCCCCCGCACAAAAACAATAAACAATGCTCATCTTACTTCAGTCTGTGTAGACTATCAATTGGAACATAACAGGTGGAGAAAATAAGTTAGTAATTGCCTGATTTGTATTTTCAAACATGGTTGCAGTTCCTGTGTGGCCATTTTGAATATTCGAGCCATGGCTGCAGCCTATTTTGCCATATAAACCTGGAGACTATGGGTTATGTGGGGATTACACAACTCTCACATAAGCCTGAAACAGGACATGATTTTCATTTAAACTTTGCCTAACCCAGCCTTCAGATTTGGATGAAAAGGCACAACCACAGCTTGATTATTTAAGATGGCACTCATAGCCAATATATGATGTACAGTAATCATACAAATCCAATTGGGCAGTAACTTCAACCTGAAGCTGAGTTTTATTTTGCAATTTACCTTTGCTAGCCGTGATCTCTTGATAAGGTCATTCAGTTTTCTCACTGTTGCCTTTTGTGGTAGGTTCTGGATGTCCTGGAACAGATCTTGTGCCTCTGCCTCAAACAGTTTTCGGTTTTCTGAGTTTTGCAGGGGTTGGGCCCAAAAGGAACCAATGTAGACCCGTAACACCTCTGGTGTATTAATCACTTTTCCCAAGGACCACATGAGTGCACCATAGACTCTCATCAGCTGCTGCGTGTCCACTTGATCAGCTTTATTCAGTACCACCCGGATCTTGTCATCCTGACCCCGGAATGCTTTTATTGCTTCTGAGAACTCATCAGAAATATCAAGTTTATGGGCATCAAATAAGAGGATGATGCGATCAACTCGTTCAGCAAACCACTGCAGGACCTGACAAAAATCATAGCCTAAAGAAGAAGAAAAGACAGTAAACAGTAAGAGGGTATCCAATTTGGCCTTGCTGAGAAATCCTTTTAATCCTGTAAAATAAGTCTTATGGAACAAGACTGGACATAATTTTATAATGCTCAGTATTATATCATGTCCAGATATTGCAAGAGAGGGCATCTCCAAGTTCCTTACAGTGCATTCCAGATAAATTGCACTGGAGTGTTATTCAGAGATCGTTTCTGGGTTATGTCTGCTCTAATAAAGAAAAGCCTTCTTAGTAACAACATGCCTAGCAATACAGACTCTCAAGAATACAGACAATACTCTTAACATATAGTGCGTGTCACAGAGCACTGGTCCATCCAGGCCAGTACTAGCAGTTGTTCCTTCCATAGTTGCAGGAAGAGAATTTTCCGAACTCTGCTACTCAAGATCCATCTAAGTAGGTATGCCAGACCTCAGTGTCCTAACATCAGGGAGGACAAACTATGCCAATTCAGAAACACAGCCAAGTGAATACTATGAAGCCCTATCACACCCATCAACCAAAAATGCCCAGAGAAGGGCTTGCAGGGGCTGAGGCTGAAAAAATGGTTTGCCTGAGTCTACCCAGTAACTTCATGGCAAAAGCAAAATTCTTCAAGGTTCCTGTTGTTGAGATTTTTCTGCCTTCAGTCTGATGTATCATTAAAGCAATTAACCCTAATGGTATTTTAATTATTTTTCAACTTATAAAAACAAATACCATCTCATAAGAAAGTAAGAAGCATGAATGCAGTAAAAGCCTAGATTTTGCTGTAGCCAAGCTGTTAAATCAAACTATCAAAACAAATTAGACTGGTTTAGGTTGCATCCTATACAGCCTTACCTGAAATTAGATCCTTCAAATTCACTGGGACTTCACTATGAGTAGATTTACTGTCTTCCTTCCTGCAAAATTATTTGTGAGCACTACATAGTTCAATTAAGAATTAAATATTATTTGGCCTCTCTATTGTTTTATATCTTTATTTTGCTCTTTTTATTATTTTATCTTGTTTATTTTGAGCTCTTGCTGGCAGGAAAAATGAAAGTATTGAATTGATTATCAAAAGGCTCACCTCTTCTAATCCTCTGCTTCTCTCCTGAAAGAATGCCAGGGCTATCTATGATGCTGATGCTCTTCAGGACTTGGTTAGGTAACTGAGCACACATGAATCTGTAAAAATGAAGAAAAGGGTTGTATTTATTTTAACACATTTTTCCTGTATCTGACCACCCCCCCACAAATTATGTGCTGTAACATTTATTTGATCAATTTCTATACATGTAATATAGCATCATATTGTTATTGGCATTTTCTGCACTGCGATTTTCTTGTGATAACACAAGAGTTTTCTGAGAACTTATTGGAATGCTTCCCACATCTCTTTATAGCTTCCTAGTAGAAACACAGATTGCATGTAGATGGTTCCTTCCATTCCAACTCCTAGTGGGAGTCCATGACTCAGTGGTAGGGTACTTACTTTGTAGGTTCACTCCTGTGCATCTTCAGTTAGGTCAGTGGAAACTCCTGTCTGAAACCCTTAAGAGCAACTGCCATAATTGTGGACAATTCTGGGCTAGATGTACCCATGATTGGACTCTTGGGTTGCAAAGGTCCATGCTCTGTGGAGACTATTTATCTGATAGATTCGTAGCTTGACTTTCCTCCAAGGAGCTCAATCTTGTGGGATACAGTTTCCATAATCCCTAGCCACCATGGGTGGCCTTGTTGGCTGGGGATGATATGGGAATTGCATTTGTCTAAACAGATAATCTGAAGGACTCCTCAACACACAGTGAGAGCTATGCAAGAAGAGTTTGTTTGTGTTCTTGAAAAGGAAAACAACATGTTAGAACACTCACAATTACCGACAAATTCTAATCCTACTATAATGTATGTATGTCCTTGAACAGTGGTGCAAAAGTTAAGAAAGTGCAGCAAAGACAAATGTATTAACCACCTAGGTAATGTGGATGCTCATGCCATTTCTTTAATGTGCATTTGATTTTTTTTATTACTACAAATATTCAACAGCCTTTTTTACAAGATCACAAATATTTTTTTAAAAGTCAGTAATGACCGAATGAAAAAAATAGTTTTAAAGATTCTAGGATTCAATATTTTTCCCTTCATATGTTCTGATTTTCTGTAATGTGTTTGATCTGTGCTTAGTACTAACTGATAAAGAAGTTAAATGTTAGAGGAAGACTAAACCCTTTATGCCAGCTGAACAAAGACACAATGTTTAAAAATTTCCAGTTGTCAGTGATGTAAACACAGTGGCAAGTTTTACAAGAAAAACAAGAACTGCAGTTCTGTATGGAGATAGCACCATGTAATACACTCACACTATTTCTAGGGAAGTGTTAAGAGTAATTTTTTAAAAGAAAATTGGGGAGGAATGCACTTTACAGAAGCATAAAAGCAAACCTCTCTACAGTTTCGCATTAGAATTATTCAAAATAGAATATTAAAAGAAAGACAGGTTGGCATTGTCTCAATAACTGTACTGGGCCACAAACACAGTGATTTGAATTAGCATTTTACAAACCTTTTCTAGGTTGATAAATATCCCTGTAGAGTAATACCGTACTAATATTAGAAAAAGGCTAAATGAATTAGGATTTAGAGTTGTTTGTAAAGAAAAAGAAAGGAATCCAAAGAAAGACAGACTGAAAAAGGAAAAGGAATAAAACCCAGAGAGGGGTGAGAATAAGCTTAGAGAACAGGGCTGCTCCCCTCTTGTCTTCCCTTCAACCTTGCTCAGGCTAAAAAGCAGAACCAGAGTTTAGACATAGGTGCCAAGCAAAAGTGTGGCAAATGTATGGAAAAAACTCTAAGCAGCATGGGAACTGGTTATCCGAAGGACTGCTTCCTCCCTTGTACACCTGTCTGAGATCAGCTGCTCTCTCTCTTTTATGCATGCCTGGTATCTGTAAAGTCAGGATTGGTGGCAATGCATAAGCAGGATTTCTTGGTGCTGAATCCTGGTATGTGGAATTCCAGCCCACAAGGTTCAGTCATCAGCTTCTTCATGTTTCACCAGCAAGTGAAGGCATTTCTTTTCAAATAAACAGCTGATTTTTCTGTTGCATAATGCTACTGACTGTTAAATTTGTGCAGTTGCTCCTAGTTTTAACCTGCTAAAGTCTGTTGATGTTACTATTATTACCTTTTGTAAGCTGCGTTGAGCAACTTCTTTTTCCGGGAGTAGTGGAGAGACACGGAATTAAAGTTTTTAAACAAATAAGCACATACATAAAAAATAATGAGTGTGATGGTCTGGGGCCTGGATAGCGGAAAAGCAAGATTAGCAAGCCTTGGCAGCTCTGTTTTGCTTTTGCTGTGGCACCAGAAATGGTTGTTGCAGCTCTAACTCTGCATCCATCGTGAGTGACTTGGGGAACAGGCACTCCTAGAAAGCTTGTGGCTCCCACAGCGTACTTCAGCAGTTATGTTGCTTTCTCAGTCTCTTGGCTATGCTAGAGCAGGCCAAGATGCATTTGGCTATGACCACCCTGAGGGGTTGAACTACTTACTTTGTCCATTGGCTGAGAAGTATACCTTGAAGAAGAGAACCACTATTTCCTATGAACTTGGATGCTTTGAATGGACACTGCAAAGCAACAGCAATAATACTTTGACCTACAGAAGCTATGCAGAACAGATGCAATGTGAAGCCAGTCTGCACCTGGTAAAATACTCTGGATATTTCCCTTAAACTCTTAAGTACAGGTAATCCCCGAGTTACAAACGTCTGAGTTATGAACAACCTGCACCTACCAACAGATGGCAACACAGCCTATTATTTTTTATTAAATTAATAAAAAACACTGCAGAAAATTGTCGTCACCATAGAGAAAGAGGAAGTGGAAGGGGAGAGAAGTTAGATCTCCAAAGCATCATCAGAGAGAAAGAGAAAGCAAAGGAGTAGAAAGGGAAGCCTCCAAAGCATGCCTTCCTCTCCCACCCATTATTTCCTTGCTGCAAAGAGGGGGCACTGGTGAGTTTAAGTGAAGGTGGGGACTAGAGATATTTGCAGTTTTTCCACTTTTATGAGCATCATGTGCCCCAAGCCCCTGCAAATGTGGAGGGCCAAATATAAGTGATCTGACTTAAAGATGAATTTCTGTTTTCTTAGGAATAGAACTCATTTGTAACCTGGGGACTGCCTGTACTAAAAATGTTACATCTTGCAACCTAACAGAAGACTACTCTATTTATTCACTAAGTGACAAAGCCAAGGGGAATTCTAGCCACAGGACTAGATACTACTGTATGATAGCATTATCCAAATTCTGCTCCTGTTTAGTTCTTATATACTATACTGCACAACTGCAATTCTCATTTATAATTGAAAGTACTGCAGTATATGAAACACTGTATTTGCCAGGACTTTCTGAAACAACTGCAGATCAATTTCAGTTTACATCCACATTTTCTGTTGCTCTTTACTCAATACTTGAAGGGAACACTCAATTTACAAGCTTTTGTTCTGAATAATATATATAGACTAATAGATGACAATTCTATGTCTGTACTGTACCTTAGCATATAAGATGAATTTAAAAGGCTATCTTGAACATTACTTTTCTGCACTGCTCATTGGGGCAGGTAGGGAGAAAAGCAAAGTAAAGATTATCTAACATGCAGCTTGAGACCCTGACCAAAATGCAGACCTACAACTGAATCCCAATATTGGGAAACAGGGAAGAAGCAACATGAAGGCCACACACACAGACAAGCCATTCCTATTGAATGCCCTCTCAGAGAGGTTCACTGGAGTCTTAAATCAGGGTGCTTTGGGTACCAGGTAAAAACAGCTTTATTTTTCTAGGCCTGCTAATGTTTCAGTTTTAACTCTGTCTGAGGGCAGGCTGAAGAACCTCTCTCACCCAAGAGAAAGTCTCGGGGATGCATTCCAGTGGGAATGGGTTCAAGGGCAAAAGGTGTGAGGTCAACAAAGCAAAACTGCCCAGCTTATTATAGCTGCATGTAATTTAGCCTCAGGAGAGGCATTTAAAATTGTTAGGGAACGAGGAACAAATGAAACAAAAGATGGAAAGCCACCAGATAATCCATGGCTGGGGGTAAGTGATGAAGCCAGGGTAGGGGGAAATGGTCTTCCGGAAAATCCCACAGGGCCAGATTTGGCCCCTGGACCCTGAGGTTCTGAGTCCCAGTGTTAGATCTAAGTTCCTTGCCTGGCTCCCGTCCTCTGCTCTTAGCTTTACTCCAGCTGTACTCTGTAGCAGTTTCAATTCTAGATTATACATTGTATTTTATTATATACTATACATTAATATCATACCAGCTATTATATGTTGTATTGATACAGTATTCATAATTAATTTTGAGGGTTTCTACCCTGAAAGGTGGCCAAGAAAGTTAAATTATATTGGTGAATTTTATAACTTTAACCTTCATTTTGTGAACCATCCAAAAAAGTGTTGTCTGTTGGACAGTATATGAATACTAATACACAGACACTCACACAATTTTTATGCACACAGGAAATGTATGTAGACTTCCTTTACCTATTCAAGAATGCATTTCCAAAACGGCTGAGTTTGCGGAATGGCTTCTTGGGGTCCACTACAAGAGCATTCCCAGGAGTGCTCCCTTCAGTTTCTCCATACATGACAGCAATGAAAGAATCTGTAGTTGGCTCTGGACCAATCCGCATTCCTGGAAAATCTTGCTCTAAAAGGTACCTAAGTGGAGGTATGGAAAATAAGAATATAGATTTGATTAAAAAAAATAAGAAACACTGAGCACGAATAGCTTCAGTTGTGGAGTGATACAGAAATGAAAACAATAAGTGAAGTTTCTCTCAGTAGATATTTCGCCATCTTGGAGTTGAATTGACTCCTGTTTGTTCCAAGCATCTAACATTATTTGGTACAAATTGTGTTAATAAAACCATGTATTTAATATTTTGAGGTGCACAAAATGCAAGTTCCTTTTTGCCTGTCCTGTGCTTCTTTCTTCCTTGAGTCAGGCCTCTGAACTCATTTAGCCGAGTGTACTGGAAAGGGGCTGGGGCTAGGAAGGATCCAAGGGTGCACAGGATTATGCTTCCCCTTGTTAAAAATGTAGTGAATTCTTCTGTTTTGACAATCAAAGGCAAGTTTTTAATAAATATGAATTATTTACTGAGCAGCTCTTCTGGCTTTTATCCTGCAACAGCAAGAACAACTTATGTTTCCAAATTAAAGTGAGAAAAAGAGTGAAGAAAAAGTGATTTTTTTTAAAGTCAGTAAAAGCAGGTTTGCTAAGTTGGCTGCAGGCTAATTCCTGAAGCAAAGTCAGCTTGAACTAATGTTTCACCTCTATCTGCATCTTATCAATGACTCCTTCTGCCTGTTCATTTGCCAACTGAGTTACCTTCTGATATCTTATGCGCTCTTCCAATGTTAAATTGAGATATAGAAGCAATAAACTTTTCAAAACTGAGCACCTTCTCACAGCCATGTGTTATAGACTTGGGGCGAATGCAATCTTACACTTTTGCTTAGTAACAAATTATTCCACAATTAAATATTGGAAAGGCAAACTTCCCTCTGCATAGTGCAATATCTGATCATGCTCAAACAATATGTAGTCAAGTGACTATATCTGACCAGTCAGTTGCCAGTATGAATAATATTTACAGAATATACATAAAAACAATTAGCTAAATCTTGTCCTGAATTTGTCTTGTCATAATATAAATAAATTAGTTAAGTGCTTGATAGGTAGAATAAAAGCTAGAGGTCTTGACATGCTCTCAGCTAGCATGGCAAGCAGAATTATTTCCAATCTTTTCTCAAATGAGGCTGCACAGCCCATGAGACAATCTACCCACCCACATCAGGGGGCATTTACTGGGGTAACTCCCTTCTGCTGATGTACATACAGGCAAAAATAAAGGCAGAATAAGATATGCGGGATATAGCAATCCTGCATGGCCACTTTGACTATCCCTATTATATTCTTCCAATAAAAGAAACAGCCCAGTCTCCCTGTAATTGTGCTCCACCACCCTACAGATAGCTGGTTGTTTCTTTAAAACAGTCCATGCTGTATAAACATTTAAGCTACAATTCTGTAATAACCTACACATGCTAATGGCTCACTAACAAGTCAATGCAACCACATATAAATGGTACAGGCCTAAAGAACATAGTTTCTCATCACACCTGCTTCTCTTCCTTCTAAGAACATAAAAACATAAGAAAAGCCATGTTGGATCAGACCAAAGGTTTATCAAATTGATAGGCCTCAAATAAGAGGATAATACAATCAACCCACTCAGCACATCACTGCAGGACCTCACAAAAATCGTAGCCCCAAGGAGGAAAAAGACAAAAAATATGAACATAGGAAGAGCTATGCTGGATCAGACCAAAGGTCCATGTACACACAGGGGCAAACCAGCTGCCCACAGGATCAATCAAGCAGGATGGGTGCAAGACCTCCGCCTGCCCAAGCTCCTCAGCAACTAGCATGCTACCTCTGGTAAAGTTCTGTCCCTCATTCTTTCCTCCCAGAAAGTGTTGCGTTTTGTTTTAAAATCAGTATTTCAGTCTGTAATTCGAAACACATTTAACAGGAAGTAAGTCCCCATAACTGAAGAGATTTTACTTCCAAGTAAAAATGCTTAGGATTTCACTGTTACATACTACTAGGTCAGAAGATTGCAACACAGTAACCTTAAGGCAGAACTATTGCCTTAAGCGGTAGGCATACATTTTATTTAATCTTGTTTCTTCTCCATTTAGACATTTCTTTTCTAAAGAAATAAAGGCATATTTTAATATCAATTAAAGCAGTTTTTCCCTTCACTCTATTATAATATTGCGTTAAAAGCAAAAAGCTACTGCAACAGTAAGAGGTCAAAGAACTATGAATGAACAGCATCTTTGGTAAACCTGAAAAATGTAGAGCAGTTCACAGAGCCCAAACCCTTGGAATGTTAGAAGGCAGAATCTTGAAGGTTAACATGTCAGCTTGTACCCCCTCTTCTTCCCAGTGAATGAAGTCATTTTTTAACAGAGTTCCTGAAAGCACTGCCTGAAGGTTAGTTCCATCAGATCAATACTCTATTTTAAATCAGTCAAATGTCATTCCATTATCCTTACTATGGTAATCTTAATTAGCCATTTTCAAACTGTTCCAGGGATTCCTGGGGCAAACTTTTCCACAGTGGGAAAAATCTCTAAGATTGTATAACCTTGCTATTCTTGCCCAGCCATGGGACAGGGCAGGTGTCATGAAGTCATGAAGCCCAAGTAAAGCCCATGAAGCCCATGGGAAATCATGAAGCCCAGGTAAGCATCAGTAGAGTCAAGTCTCCACCTAACTTGATTATGTAACTGCTACTTCCATGACAAAATACAAAGCAAGTGAAAAAAAGTTATGTGAAAGAACAAAGGAATAAAATAAGTTGGGAAGACTGAAAAGGCTGCAGAGAGATCCTGAAGAAGACAAGACAACCAACAAAAAAGCTAACAGAAATTAATGGAAGAGTGAAAATGCATAGCAGAATTAATAGAATGAAAACCTTTTATTACATACAACTATAATCATTACTACATAATGAAAAGTGACTTCATTTGTGCCTTTATTCATTGTCTTAATTCACTATATGGACCAACAATTTTTAATCCATAAATATACTGTTCTTATTCACATGACTCCAGAAAAGTTGCCTTCTGCTTTCCTCTCACCCACAGTTGAGAACTGTGCACTATGGAGCACAGGATTTCCATGGCAGACATGCAAATGCAGGATATTTGGGGACTTACTCATTTGAGTTATACTTACTTCAGAGATACAAAATTATGTCATTAGCCCAAACCAGTGGACTGCAGGGATGAAGTAAGAGCACTCCAGCAATTGTTCTGAAGGGCAGATACAAAGCAAACAGGGAAGATGTCTTTCCTCTCCCATAAGCACTCCACCCAGTTCCTGGGCTGAAAACTATTTTTGCCTCCCAAGCATAAAAGGGCAAAGGATGTTTGTAGAAGAGTGGGGATCCTGTGTGAAAAAAAATCATCACGTCTGAAACCATTTGAAGGAAGTCCAACCTTTATAAAGGCAGGAGGTTAAGAGGGATAATAAATCTCAGCAAATATAAACTTGGGCACTTGGGATTTGTATGTATGGATAATCTCTGCTCTACCCCATAGTCAAGAAGTCTGGTTTACATTAACAAATTTCTCGAATTGTTTGCGAAGACAGGGAAAAGAACGCATGAAAAGTTTGGTATGAATTGAATAGTACATGCAGACATCTAACAGCTACCATATTTTTTGCTCTGTAAGACGCACATTTCCCCCCCTCAAAAGTAAGGGAAAATGTCTGTGCATCTTATAGAGTAAATGTGTGTGTGCCCGACGCCCGGGACGCTGCCGGCCCGTCTGCACCACGTGGCACCACCTGGCCGGCACGCGCTCGGTGTGCCCTGCTCTGCCCCACTCTGGCGCAGGTGAGAGCTGTGCCGCTCAGGGGGAGAGGTGCGGAGAAAGAGGAGCCGCGGGCTTTAACCCACCTGCGGCACGGAGAGACGGACTGCTCACCCCCACCGCCTGGGAAGACCTGCCGCCATGCCACCCGGAAGACCACCGTCGGCACGCTGCCGGCCCCACGTGGCACCACCTGGCCAGCACACGCTCAGCGCGCCCTGATGGGGAATGTGCCTGTGATTATCAGGAAGCTTTCCATGGATCAGTTATCTGTTAGTTGATCAGACACATTTTTTTTAGGATCAGTGGATATTTGAACAGCATTACGTTCGTGTATGAAGTTTATTCTTCAAAGGCTACTTAGTCCGCTGTGTGTTTGATTTACTGTACAATATCTCATTTTTTGTGAGAAGTTTTTTTCTATCATTTACTAGTAGGGCAGCATGGACATTACTGGCTTTTTTAGATTTGTTATTGAATTGTCCGCAGCAGCTCTTGTATAACTGGTGTAGATTGTGGATTCCTTCAATAATTCCACTACTGACTAAGAAAGTGATGTCAGTGATTGTGAGCAACAGAGCTTCATAAATTCTGACTCTAGTGATGATGAGTTCTATGGGTTCAACAAAAACTAGAAGAGTACTCGAACTTTAAAGTCTCTCTTTTGTTAATGACAGTGATGATGGTTCTTAATGCCACTGTTGACTGCTGTTCACTTTACAAGGTTGAAATACAGTATTACTGTATTCTGTTATAGTTTATTAAATAGTTTAGTAAACCATTTGATTCAGAATATTTTTTCTTGTTTTCCTCCTCTAAAAACTAGGTGCGTCTTATGGTCAGGTGCGTCTTATAGAGCGAAAAATATGGGACTTCTGTGGCTATGGCTGCAGCCAAAAGGTCAACCACAATCAAAGAGAGAGCAGCTAGCTGCCTTACTCCAAGTGCTGTTTGGTTCACACACTAACCTTTCTTCACAGAATCATGTGACATGGAGAAATTCAGTAGTGTGAACCTACCCACTAGGAGTACTATATATGGTTCCGTTTGGAACAAAGGAGGTACCCTAACCTCAACCCTATTGGGGAGTATAAAATGAAATAACAAGTCACGTTTATATTTACTGTTATTACACGCTGTCGAATCAGCTTATGACAACCCTACGTTAACGAGTGTCCTGTCCATTACAGCACTGATCAGTTCTTGTAAACCACTTATTTATTAAAAGAACTTTTAAAATGGGATGGCATACCAACCTGCTAACATTCTTAGCTACTTAAAGCACTCGTGCGGACAAAGAGACAGGTGTTACCTCAGTGGAGAACAGCCCTAATAACCCATCCCCCCCCAGAATGAAACTTGGATCAAATACTTCCTTATCTTAGCTATTAATGAATGCATAACCTTATATTATATATGGTCTTTTTGAGCAGGCTATGGTTAATGCAGTTATGGAACTTCCTCCCATTCTCAGTTCACCTCATGATAAACCTGATGATCCTCAGGTCAGATTACATTTTTCTAGGGTTCTAATTGGTCTTCTGGCATTTGCTGTTTTTTAACATGCTATTTTTGGTCTGAAGGCTGATTGGCTGCACAGTTCATCAACAAACAACTATCAAAGGTGTTTTCAAAAACAGGGTCTGCACTCTTTGTGCATTCTTTCACATCTTCTAACCTTCACTTAGACCAAGACAACACAAAAGAATAAGACTTGTAAAGGAATACTGTCAAGAAATTTCCATTTTTTGGTATTGTTTGAAGAGAGTAAAAAGATAATAAAATATTTGATATCTCAATTTTTCAGACACTTAGATATCCCTGTTGAAGAAACATTAATTGTTATGACTTCATAATGAGAAATCAGCATTTTGTCTGCTGATCTGAGGGTGTTAAACAATGTAGGAAGTGGTCTTTATACTGACAAGGGAAGTGAACCATCTGGAGAACAATAAGAATTTAATGGAAATCATAACAAGAAGTAGTTGGTCAACATTTTATTCTTATTAACATATCCAATTATCTTCCCAAAAATTTAAAAGATACATTTTTAAAAAGACAAATTAAAGAAATCAGTTTTGCTTAAGAAGCAAAATGGCAATTGTGGAACACTTAAAAATGTACAGCCTGGGCTTGTCTTACAGACAAATGAGGACTTTGACATAATATGAAATATGCAGAAAATGCTATAATAGTGATGCTGAACAAGCTACTTTTGATTATTTTTATACAGTGAAATAATGTACAGCATATAAAAAAGCTTTATCAATGAACTAAAAATAAGGAGATTTTTGCTTAAATAAAATTATTCTGTAAGTGTTTCTATTCTAATTCCAGGATTTAAGTGTTAAATTCAGAATGCCTGAATGAAGTTTGACATTTGCTTTAAATAGGTTTGGGCATATCAAGGAAGACAATATATATATACATATATATATATATATATATATATATCATAAGGATAGATCGGCAGAATCAAAGAAAGCTGCTATAGTTGTAGTGTCTCTGGAATGTACAGAAATGCTGCCCAAGATCTTGTCTTTGCTAGCTTTTAAACATAATTTAATGAAAATCCTATGTTACAGGACTTCAGCCAAACCCCCTTCTACACTGCACCAGACATTCTCTATTGTGTCCTTCACAACAGAAACTACACCCTGCATGACTCAACCAATACCAAATTTCAAGGTCATCATTCCTCACTATGATGAAACCTCTCCACCTCCCTGAAACATCCTTCTCCCAAGGAAACTAAATTGCCTTTAAATATTTGCAAGGAAAAGGTATTTTGGTACCTTAAAGATTAACAAGTTTACTGTGGCATGACTAAACATTTTTCATCTTTGCTGCTTGTTTTATCTTGAAGGCATATACAAAACTTGTTGAGATAATTACCTTTGGGGTATAACACTGAACTTGAAAAGGTAAACACGTAAGAGAGGACTGGACACTGAGCTGTCAGCAAAGTTAAGGACTAAAAGAAGTACATTCTAACATACTGGTAGTGAGCTAAGGAATGCAGGAGGGTGAACATGTGAAATAACCATTTTGCACTAGAAGAGAGAGCACTGAACAGATTTTTAAAAGAAAGGTTAGTGTGCATGGTTATTAAATATTTGCCAGGCACAAATCTGGGTAGTAAGGGTAAGCAAGCAGTAATTTCGTTCTGGAATCTTTTCATTTCAGTACAGAAGTGGGACAAAAGGGGCAATGTCACTCTGCAAGTTGAATTGAAATACAGATCTTTTAAAGAGCAAGACTGCAAGAAACAGCACACAATTCATGGTAACATTAATGGCACAATGTGTGCAAACACAAATGTTGGATTAAGCTGTATGTTAACAGTCTGACCATATAATGAGAAGTAATGGAACCCAAATGCTCTCACAGGCCTGCTTCTCAGTGTGTAAAATGGAGAGGTTTAAAGGGTACAGCTTATTCTGACCAATGAATGATAAAGCATTAGAAATACTATTGGGCTGTGAGACATTCATCCAGACTGATTCATTGTGGCAGTCACCAGAGAAATCCTGGACAGAGTTGAATGAACTGAAGATTTCCTTTTTTGAGACAGGACACAAAAGGAAAGCTTATCCAGACACAAATATATTCCTCAACACATTCCAATAAGGCTATGGAAATGGGAGGCGAATGCCTCTTAAACTGGCTACCTACAGGTCAAGCTACAATTCCAAGGGCATGACAAAAGTCTTTTCAACAGCTTACTCCTTATGACAAAACACCCTTCCCCTGAAACTTGCCAAACGTAAGAGTCCTACAGAGGGGCACAGGCTGGCCTCAGCTCTGCACACACCAGCCACCATGCCTCCTTAAGTTATTGCCTAGCTGGGCAACAAGAATACAGATAAGCATTCTCTCCCCTGGCTTGCTAGCTTTCCACCCTTTCTCATGATGGGCCAGAGGCAGGAACAGATGATCTCGAGACCTATCCAGTTGAATGTCCACACCCCCTTCCCTGAAAAACCCTGTTGGAAGAATTCTAGGAGACAAGAAGGTAGTTAAAGAGGGCAACTGTTCCAAATTCACTTTTCCTATCCCCAGGGCCATTTTCCACCAGCTGCCCTGAGGGAAGGCTCCTGACCGTATTTTAATTTACTGATATATGTAAATGTTCATCACTGTTGTGCTCTTTTTACATGACATGTAAGCTGGGATATGTATCCTGAAAAGATGGCACAGGGATAACCGCAATAAACAAATAATAAAGAACAACATTTAACAGCAATGAAGTGAGGCACACGTGCATTTAGGTGCTGCGCTAGTGAATGCTGCTACGTGTTCTCAACGTGTTAGAATCCAGTCGGGAATTCCGGAAGCGGTTAAAATTCAACCACGTTGGGGCTACACGTCAGACTAATTAAGAAACACACTTAATAGGAGTCGCTTCTCACAAAGGCCACTGCGTAGCTTTCCAGGAGACTTTGCTGAGAGGGGATGAGAGGGGTTACCTGTCTGAGAAGGGATGTCAGTGCCTAGGCTGGTCTCCCCTACAGGCCACCAAAGCGCTGGCAAGCAGTCATCCGGCAGCTCCAAGTTTGCCCTCCCCCACGAGGAAACCGAAAGGGTCGCCTCCTAAATACATGCCGCGACTAAGGAGATGAGGGGAGGTGCGGAGAGCTCGCCGGGAGCTGCCGAGAGAGAGACGGGGGAGCGGATGCCCCAGGGAGCCGCGCGCCCGCGATGACGCGCCATCTGCTGCCCCGGCAGGGAAGGAGGGAAAGCGGCGGCAGGCGGCAGCCTTACCTGATGAAGGTGGTCTTGCCCGTGCTGTACTGGCCCACGAGCAGCACCATGGGCTTGTTCTCGAAGTCCGCGTCCTCCAGCGCGGGCGAGTGGAATTCATGGAAGCGGTAGTGCTCCTCCAGCGGGAGCAGCTTCTTGGTGTACAGTTCCTTCAGGCCGCCCGTCACCGTCTCCACCACGTCCTCGCCCTCCCCGGGCCGCTGGCGCCCGGCCTGCTTGCTCAGCCAGCTGAACATCCCGACCGTCCCTTCTGCCCGTGCGGCGGCCACAACCCTACTCGCTCCCCGGGCAGCGCGGAAAGGCCGAGCCGGCTGACGACGGGCCCCGCCCTTCCTCCCGTTCTCCTTCCTCGTCAGGCGGTGCGCCTGCCTCCCCCGGCCGAAGGGGACGCCCAAGGCGGAGGCGGGAATCGGCGCGGCGTCGCTCTTCGGCAGAGCGCCTAGCGGAGCTTGGTTCTGCGAGTCATCTTGCTTCCGTCTACCATCCACGGCCTGCCCCGGCCCGCCCTGCCCTCCGCCGCCCCCTCCCCCGGTCGCCCGCGAAGTGTGGGCGAAGAAGCCGTGGTGACTAGTCCTCCAGCTCACCGGCGCGTTCCCGCTGTCTGGGTGGCTTAGCTGTGGGGAATGGGCCCGGTCTGGCCGTGGCTGGCTGTCACCGCCGCCTCTGCCCACTCACTCTCTGTTGATAGCATGAGGCCAGGAGCTCTCCAAGAGTGGACGAACAAATCTATTTTTAATTAAGACATAATTGGTGGGTGGGAATCCATCCTTCAACCTAATGAGGACTGAGCATGCTGCCAGGCCTGCTAGGAGGCATGAAATCTTGAAGGCGGCAGGAGGAAAGGAGTAACAATCATCCTTCCAAGGACCCTAAAGCCTGAAGAGAGCAGAACTCGTAATCGGTTAAAGTAGCAGTAAAATTAGGGACCGTGGATGTACACATTAAGTGCAATTCTGTCCAAACTACCATGCACTGCTGGGAAGGACAAGTGAATGCACCCTCTTCATCCACTTGTGCTGCTGAACTCAACAGCTTCCTTTCGAACCTGATCAGTCCATTGATTTTGGTGACTGCACTATAGAAGTACACTGCAAGTTCAGGGATAGGTAAGCAGAAGAGTGCTTATTTTGCCATACAACTCAGTAGTCTCATACTGTTGCACCATGGAGCAGATTTCTTATTCTGCCCCTCAGTACAATTTGCTTGTTGGCCCTAAACTTGTCCTGGTTAAGTCTCCATTTGTAACCATTCAGAATACCATAATTTCTGATATAATTGTTGTAGTAGTAAAGGGCACAGTCTTATGCATGTTTAGACAGTAAAAGCCCTGCATGTGTTAGATTGCATCCAAAGAGAATGAGCTATGGAGCAGGAAGAACCCAGTTAGAATAGGGATTCTGACATAAATTGTCCAGGTGGCCTTAAGTTTTGAAGCTGAGCTGTAGTTTCTCATGGTCTGTGAAAGGAGTAGGCTAGTAAACTGCTTTGCAGTAACAGGAAAAACCACAGTGCCACTTTTGTGATTATTTATTTATTAGATTTATACCCAGCCATCATCTTTTTTAAAAAAAATAGCAGGTTCTTGCCTCCTCTCTCAATATTATCCCCACAACAACAACCCTGTGAGGTAGGCTGGGCTGAGAATCTGTGACTGGCCCAAAGTCACCCAGTTGGCCCCATGTTGAGTGAAGACTAGAGTCCCACTCCCATGTTTTTCACCACTACACCACACTGTCAGTGCCCCACAAGTGCCCAATGGCATATCTGAAACTGATTGGTTGTCCCATACCATGATTGTGAGCTATATTCAGCTTGCTATAGATGTTTTGCCATTTCACTTTTTTTTTTTTTACCTTGGGACTGAAAACTGGATTGACAGCTAGCTTTTATAACCCCCAGTTTGGTAGCCCCTTCAAAATGCCTGAATGGCATATTAGAGGGACTCTCTGTGGTTGGCAAACATATAAAAAACCTTATTTTGGACATTTAGTTGCACCAAGATTTTAGCCCTTTTTGATTTTTAGCTGCACTTGTGCGTGACAAAACTGAGGCAACTCAATGGGGTAATGTGTGGAAGGGGATTCTTGTTATCAGAGTGCAGCAGGTACAAACTGTGTACACTGTCCCAGAAAGTCTCCAAATGTTTTGTTTTGTTTTGTTTGCACAGAGATGTATGCAGTAATATGTTCCAGTCAGAAACAACAGATGCACTATCAAACTCTTTTAAAGATGACTAAGAGATTTGACAGCTAGCTGTCAAAACTGCTTTTTCCTAGTAAAGCGGGGTCAAATGCACTTTTGTACTTTCCTGAGCAGCTGAGGACTGTCAGAGCAAAATAATAATAATAATAATAATAATAATATAATAGCATTGTAAGCCACAAGAAGTTTTATTCATAGTGTATTTTTGCCATAACATGTTCAAAGCACTTCAGGAGGCTTCCAGGAGACAAGTTCTGCATGCATATATTACAGAACAAGATACCTGTGCTAACTATAATAATTAAAATAATAGTTCTGTGTTTACATTTGTTTCATCTTTTTATTACATTATTATATTGTCCAGTTAGAACAAATTGGGCCATGTCTTTAATACCTTTTGATTAGTTTTACTTTCCTTCTGGAATAAGGTGCTTCTATTATTTCATAAAGCTGGACAGTATGTGAAAGGTTTGAGTCTATTTATGTTATAAAATTCAGATATTATAACCATGGATGAAGCTGCTAACTTTTTTCAGTTTGCCTTTTCCGTTCTACAGCTATACGCAAAGCATTAATTATCATATCTTTGTTGTTTTCTATGTTGTACTGACTCAGTTTTACCAGCTTTTCAAAATCCTCCTCAGAATAGCGCAACGTATTTATATCATAAGGAGAAAAGACACTAGTCATATCAATAATGCCATCTGCCGTTTCCTCAGGACTACGTTTTATACCTATGATTTAAAAAAGAAATGAATTGTGTTAGTTTATTTATTGTTAATATTTATATATCTCTTCATTTGCTAAAAAGTCAGGAAGGCAATTTAAATATCTTAAAAATATTTAGCATCTTGAAACAATAAAAACAGGACCATTAAAACTACACAAAGTTAGTTTGAAAAGTTTAATGGAAAAGTACATCTATCACCCTTTCTAAAAGCCTATAGACCAGAGGCCAGTCATAGCTCTTGAGTGAGCACATTCTATATTGAGAAGGCAGTTGAAGAGAAAGCATATTCTGCTTTATTTAGGCATGCCTGATAAACTGGCTTCTGCAGTTAGTGGTATCCTCAAACAGGCTTCTCCTGAGTATCTTAATCCCTGGACAAGTTAATAGCAAGAGAGGCAGTCTCTTACATGGCCAAGTCCTGAACCATTTAGGGCTTTAAAGGTTAAAAGCAACAAGGAGTGTTTGCATAAAACTATTTTGAATGTCTTGGCCATTATCACAAAATGACTGCCATGGAGAGGATGGCAAAGGAAAAATAACCTGCCAACCGAGTACAAAGCAGAAGTAGAGCCAGAGCTGGAATGCATTAAACAACTTATTTGAACCCACAGAAACTTATTTTACAGGAAAGTCACTTTAGCGGGTTTCAGAAAGTTTGTGGGGAGGGAGTACACTGGTGCCTATTCCTGCTGTAAGTGTAATTCCATTTGAAAATACTTTCATTCTAGCCATCCCAAGTTCCTTTCTTGTTTCCCTTTGAACCAACCAACTCCTTTAATTCTCTTATTTTGGCAATCAAAGAACAAAGTCATTGTAATGCACAGAAATAAAAACAAAACGAAGAATGAAAGCATATGTAGACTTACCAGGTGCTTTGTACTCTCTGAAGGAGCTGGCAACTAAGGGGAAAAGAAGCACTAATGGAATTTCAGCACCTTCTTGTTCGCCTATCAAGTAGCATTCTTTTAACTCTTTTTCTTCTTCTTTGCTTGGGACATTTTTTGGAAATGGAATTCCTTGTTCTGAGAAATATTCAGAAGCTTCTATCAGAGCCTATAAAGTTACATGGGTAAAAATGTACAAACAAAATGTTAAAATTGGAAACCTTGCTTGATAAAGAGAGGAAAGTCTTTTTTCACATATCTGTAGCTATTGCTCGATCTACATTTGTGGAATCTGTAGTTTCCTGTCTCATTGAACCCCAACAACTTTGTTTACTTATAATATGTTCCAGCAGTGCTGCAGCAGTATACTTTGCCTATGTTCAGGTTACTTTAAGCAAAAATCATAAGGCTCTCAAGCCTGTAGCTATCTCACTCAGAAGACTTTAATTGTTTCGGAAATTCTGCCAGCTCCCCAGGGAGAACCGTCAAAGGTTTTGGAAGGAAAGATGCTAATAAGCTTGCAGGGTAGTTTGAGGACCTGGGGGAATAATTCCCCCATCTCCCTTTGAATATGAAGCCTTCCTCAACACCCAGAAATTCAATTTCTGTGCTGAATAAATAGGATGGTAGGAAGGTGCAAAGCCACAGGAGAGAACTCCAGAAGCCCTTAGGTGGCAAACTGAACAGTTCAGGAAATTTAAAGTAGTATCCAAGAGTATCTCAGTACTAGCACTAATTATGTTGTGCCAGCAGAAACCAATATTTGTACAACAGAACTGCTTTTCCTCGTTAAGATATACTGATTGCAGAAACATTGGTTATGTTACAAACACTAGTAGCATTGGAGGAGCTCACCACTGGATTTTTCCCTAAGTCTGTCATTTCATATATCTTCTTGTAGCAGCAGTCAAAGCAAAGTGCCTAGGAGCAAGTCTCCTGTGTACAGGGTGTGAAAGCAGCAGAAACTGCTGTTTCATGTGTATCCAGAAAATGCTATGCATGATGGATACCATGCAAACCACATCCTCCAGAAAAACTGTATTTGGTTGGTACATACAAATTCACAAAAAAACAATATTAGTTGGTGGAACTAACAGGTACAATGTGAATAAAACAGGTGAAATATTTCTTTTCTCCTATTTTCACCACTTATCTTAATTTCCATAAAATGGAAAAATAGTGTGAGTTTGGATAGTACTTGTCAGTGTTCCCATCTCATAGTCCTGAAAATGCTGGTAGCAGAAGAGGAAACAACTGCAAAATACAAGATTCTAATGGAAGAGAAGGCAGTGAGTTCCTTTTTGTATCAGAAAACTAGACATGAATAACTGAATTATACATGCAGCTGTTACTGCAGATGGAAAGCTGTGTCTGAGTCTTCTCACCTCCAACTGTGATCCTGTACTGTAATTTAAATGTATGATGAGATCTACGTTTCTCTCAGGCCTCATGAGTGGTGGATAGCTACTTTGCAAGGCAAATGCATTATCTATCAAATACAGGAAATCTTCTGCCCCTGTTAGCTGGTTAGGAAAACTGTCAAGGTCACAGTCTAAAAGAAATAAATATATTGTCAAAAGTAGTCTGGCTACTTCAGAAAAAGTAAAGAAACAGAAAACAGTGCAAACATAGTCCTTTCCATGTCCATGCTCATGACATTTCAACAGCTCTTCCATCTTCATTCCTCAAGCTGCTGTCTTCTGGTAATTTGAAAACTAAGTCCCTTTTCCATCTGGGAGAAGTGTAAACAGTCTTTAAACAGGTTGGACCTTAACCACAACAAGCCACATCCAGCCTGTTTGGAGTCCCAGATCTGGCCATCTTGATTCCACAGAGAAACACTCCCATTTCATCTTGGTTGTTTAGTAGTTTTTCCAGCTTTTATATGTGCTCCCCTTCCTTTCTAAAACACTGAAATAACACTCCTCAGGCAATAAAAGCTTCAGGCTAAAATATGCTAGAATGGAGAGGGGGGAATGCTCCACCCTTTCCCTTTCAACTCTACATGTCAATGTGGCCCCAAAAAGTTTCCCCAAAATGGTATTTGGCCTCAGGATAAAAGCTCAACACATCTGTCCTAAAGACTTCTGCTATACTAGTGCTTCAGGTATTTGCCATACAAGCTATTCAGAGGAAGTCTTTATTAGAGTTTGCAATACCTTTCCAGTTTGAAAATTCACTCTCTAGATACTTGTTGTGCATTGGGCAGCCTTTCAAAAAATTGGGGACTACTGAAACTGCAGGACGCCACGTAATTATATCTTGAAAAACATTGGCAAGGCTGTCTGGAGGACTCTGCATACGAGTTGGTAGTTTATATGCCTGCATGTAATGAAAATACTCATCTGCAGAAGAAAAAACACACATGAATGCATCAGTTGTATTTATTTTCTCCATGCTAGTCCTTCACAGGACACATATGTGTTTCTTAAAAATTACATGATTTCCTTTTCAGATTTCTTTTTTCTTTGTCTCTAGCCTGATTAAAATCTCAGATTACTGGCTCAGGCTGATCTGTACATTTTTTTCTTTTTGTCAACATTATAACAATAACAAATGAAAAAACAAAAAAGCTAGAGAACCAGTCATAAAAATAATCATACCCAATAACAATGGACATCACCAATAAAATATTGATAATATTGCTATTCTTGTTAATAATGATAAAACTATTGATATTGGTAGCAGCAGCAGCAACAGGAATTAAGTCTGAAAGACCAAGGAAAAGTGTGAGTGCACAGAGGGTAAGTTGTAAGCAAGTCCAGTCTGTGCCATTACTTACAGGCATCACTGATTAAGAGACATTTATCTGCTAAGCCATTCATCTTAGTTTCTCATTTCTTGGCTTTTAGGAATTTGAGCTAAGGAGAGATACCCTTGACTCTGGTCCTTTTTAACAGACTTTTTTTCTGTCACTGAAGAAAAAGGAAGCTGAAAGCAAATTCTATTTTATGGGTTATTTGTGCAACGTAACATTTTTCTGCATCATGTAGATTAGCTTTCCTTAGCCTCCAGATGTGTTGACTATAGCTCACAGGGCTGCAAGTTGTAGTGTAACACTTTTGGAGGGCACCAGCTTCAGGATCACCTGATGTGGAGAATCTCCACTTCCATTCCATTCACATCACAGAAAAGGTATCAACCACCATGTGGCCAAGTGCTACTATCTCTGTGTGATACCCATCTTTAATGCAAATATTATCATGGAAACCAGCAAAGATCCTGCCTTGATTTCAGGTGTTAAGTGTCCTGATCAGCATGCTCATCACTTATGGTTGGAAGTTTCCATTCTTTTACAGCCCCATCCTATATGTGTCTATTCAGAAATAAATACCCACAGAGGTCAATGAGCCTCTCTCCCTGGTAACTGAAAATAGGACTTTAGCTATAATGCTGAAATCTTTGTGTGTGTCCCCCACCCACTTATGCTGACTGTAAGTGCTAGTGAAAGAATGGGATATGTTATATATTTAATGGTAATTTATTATGTACTATTGTATTTCAATGTATTTTATCATGTTGTAAGCCACCCCGAGGTTTCGGCAAGGGGCGGCATAGAAATGTTATAATAATAATAATAATAATAATAATAATAATAATAATAATAATAATAAAAACATCTCTTTTAAAATGAGGTATTGAGGCCTGAGGTACCTTCCCGCAAAACCTCTACACCAACATGGTTTTGTTTCATGATCATCATATCAGTTTTAATAGTACGAGGGAATGTTTGGTAGGTCTGAGAAAAGCATTGCTGAATTACTTTGTATGAAACTGTGAAAAGAGCCAGTTCGTATGTTTAGGGATGCTTCTGATATTCTCTTTAAAGTGTAAAAAAGTGGATACTGTTTCATAGTTTCTGAGAACCAGGATTGATTGCAGCTCCCAGCTAGTTGCAAACCTGAGTTTGCTGCCATCTAATGTCTTTTAGCAACATTTTTTGTTTGTTTTAAAGATTTGTAGGCCACTTTTTAGTGCAGATTTAAAAACCCAAGAAAACACAAAATAACAACAAGAAAAAGATAACACTGATTTGGTAACAACAGATTATTAAACTATAATCAAAACATTGATTAAAAAACACAAATGACAGAAATGAATGACAAAGCAGAACCAAAAAGCAATAATTTCCTGAAGCCTAAAGAATAATATGATTTGAAAAAAGTGATGTAAAAAGCAATGTAAATGTCCTTTGCTAGCTGATAAAAGTGAAGAAAGATGAAGGTGGATGAGTTTGCAGAGTAAGGAAGTTTCAGAGGCTAGGGACCATCACCATAAAGGTCACGTCCTTCATTTCAGCTACACTTCAGGTGGTGGTGAGACACAGAGCAGATCTTCCCCATTCAATTTCAAAGGGCAGAAAGGATCATGTGGGATCAGACAGCTGTGCAGACATTCCAGACTTGAACTGTTTTGGACTTTCAGAGTGATAATTAGCCCTTTGCATTGGACTTTAATGCACAGGAGCCAGTGCAGGTCAACCAGTAATGGAGTTACATGCTTTGAATAACAAACTGTCATCAATCTGGTAACAGCATTTTGCAAAAGCAGCAGTTTCCAAACAGTTTTCAAAGGCAGCCTCACAATGCATTGAAATGGGTGTACTGGAACATGTCCAAGACAGTCTGAGGCAACATCTGCCTTTTCTAATAAATACACAACTAGCACAAAAGCTGAAGTTATGCAAAAAATGTCCTTGGCCATTCACTATCTGAATGTAAGGCAGCACTCTGAAGCTGTGAACCTGATTCTTCACATGGAATGCTAGCCCATCCAAAGCAGGCTCTGTCAATGACCCTGAACTAGCTTTCCTATTGGTCAACAGCACTGCCATTGCATGTGGATTGATTAACTCACACCCGATCCATTACAGATCCTGGACACTAGTTTAGAACCTCTATTTCGGCGAATGGGGCGGCATAAAAATGTTTCAATAAATAAATAAATAAATATTTCCTTCCTGGAATCTGATGGAGAGGAACAATAGAATTGGGTGTCAATCACACATTGGGAATACTTTACTGGTTTTGTGTGGAAGTTAAATAGTACAGGGGGACAAGGTGGAATCTTGACCTTCAGAAGCTAGTACTGAAGTATTCAGCATTTTTTTTTTTTTTTGGCATTTCATGGACCTCTGCAACCTCAAAATCAAATCAGTCTTCGGAAAAAGTGAAATTCTAAGACCTTTTGCAAGGGTGTAAAGCTTACCTTTTACCTATAGTAGGTTCCTCCACATGTATTACTTCTTTTTACTCAAACAAAAAAGCCGAGTAGCATCACTGTTCCCACACAGTGCCACCAGAAGGCTACCCTAGCTACTCTCTGGCATGTTGCACCCTGACTCATGAAGGTCATTAGAATTTCTCATCCCAAATCTGGCCAAAGATCACCCCCTCACACACTTTCACAGAGGACAAATAGTCCTATAAAAGCTGGGTCTTTGATAGAACCCTACTATAAGAACATGGCCAAGGTCCAGAATGATAGCCCCCAAACACTACCTTCTACAAGCTACCCTTCAGGTAGAATTGGGACCTGCATGACACAGTTCCCTTCCAGTCCTAATCCAGCTAGTCTACCCAGAAATGCATGACAGCAATTGTATTGCTAAAAGGGGCCAACAGAACTGACAAGGACACAACTTCCCTTCTCTATCTCCCTGTGACCAGTTTCACTTTCAAAACTAGGTTGGGAATCAGACTGAAATAGGCTTCTTCTGATTAGTTTATGTGGAATAGTTTGCAGCAAGGCTTCAGAAAGACTGTAAAGTATCCATATCATTCAGGAATACAGAAACAGAAATGTCCACAGCAAAGCAGAAGTAAAATAAAACTGTCACTTGCCAATGTCAGTTACTCTGTCTCGGGTCCATATCTGCCAAAAATCCTCTTCACTAACAGCCTGAAACCACGCATCCATCAGATTCACAGAAAATACACTACTCCAGATACCTGTGATAAGGGAAAAATTGAATGGAAGTAATTTGTGAAGTTTTAATATTATTGATGAAATGTGATTTTTTTTCCTGCATCAACCTACTAACAAACAAACATTTGGGAACAATTTTGTGCTTTTTTTCAGATTTTACTTTGCATGAATAAGGGCACAATCCTATGGTCCTCTGCCACTTTCTGGAGAAACATGATTATTTGGAGTCCAGTAGTGAGTTCTTCTCAGGTTCTCTGAATACAGTCCCCACTCCCCTTGCCCTGCCTTACTCCCAGCTGTCACAGAAAGAACTGTGTTGGAAATTGACCCCAGGGAGGGCTAAAAGGATATGCCAGGGAATGGGGAAGCAAATAGTGAAAGAGGTCCTCAGCTTCCTTTCTTACCTCTGTGCAGCACTTTATCTACAAAATGCAGGCCATAATGTTCAAAAATTACTCCTGCTTCACCTTGTGTCCTGCTTTGAATGGATGTAAGTTTATTAGTTTGGAGGCTTATGGGCATCAAGGATGGACCATATAGGATCTTGCCTTAATTTTGGTTATACTGCTGTACTATCCAAAAGGATGAAATACAGCTTAAAGGTATTATTAATAAATGAATTATATTTGAGATGTTCATTATGCAGAATGTCCAAGTTTATGTGTGCTATGAGACAGGATCTTTTTGGTTCAAATTGTACCTTAGCCATAATTCCACTGGGTGCTATAGGCAAGCTACTGTTCTTTCAGCCTTCTGTCTAGGATAAGGGGTTAATAATATTGGCTTACATTATGAAGCTGTTCTCTAGAAAAAAAGAGGACTGCTTTGCCAAATGTTCTCCAACATTGTTTCTCACAATACCCCAGAACACTGCTGGTCTCACTGTTCTCAGTGCTAGTACTAATAATGTAGGACAAGCCATTGTTTGTACAGTGTAACCAAAGCTTGCTAGTGTAATGTGGATTGCTAGTGTAAAGCTTGCTAGTGATGCTGTTTGGGACCATTCGGGGCTGAGCAGGGGCTGGGCTGGCCAGGGTCTTTGTTGTTGGCCGGTGGGTGGGATTGGTTAATGTGGGCAGCGGGGATTGTGGGTGTGTTTTTAAGTGTTTTAATGGATTCATCTCTGGCTTTGAGTATGGGGTTGCCTGGGGAGCATGTAGGCGCTGCCATTGGGGTGGTTACAGGCAATGGACGTTATGGCGTTGGGGCTTAATGAGTCTGCGTAGAAGAAGGAGGGACAGATAGTTAACACCTGTTCCTCTTTCTGGTTATTCCCCCAGCCAGCGGGTTCCAGGTAGGCTTGTCAACCGCCCTCCGGGCCTGTTGGTGCTGTTGCTTAATGGCAGGTCAGTCCAAAATAAGTCATCACTCATCCACGACCTGATCGTGGATGAGGGGGCCGACCTGGCTTGCATTACAGAGACCTGTGCAGGAGAGGGGGGGGGATGTCTCCCCAGCACCGACCACACCTGGAGGGGATGGGAGGGGAGTCACTTTGGTTTACCGAGCCTCTATTTCCCTCACGGGGCTTCCTGTTCTCTCGAGGCCGGGTCTAGAGTGCCTCTACTTGGTGTTGGGCGACCGAGACAGATTGGGGATTCTGTTGGTGTACCGTGCACCCTTCTGCCCAACAGACTCCCTGCCTGAGCTGATGGAGATCATTTCGGACTTGGTGTTGAAGACTCCCAGGATGTTGGTCCTGGGGAACTTCAATCTCCACGCCGAGACTGTTCTGACTGGGGCGGCTCAGGACTTCATGGCCTCCATGACGGCCATGGGGCTGTCTCAGCATGTCACTGGCCCGACCCATGAATGTGGACACACTCTGGACTTGGTTTTCTCGATGGGACAGGAAGAGGGGGATCTGAGGTTGAGGAACTTGTGTCTGACACCCCTATCATGGTCAGATCACTTCCTCATGAGGTTTGTGCTCGAGAGCAGCCTTTCCCTCTGTAAGGGTGCAGAGCCGATTGTGTTGGTCTGCCCCCGGAGCCGGATGGATCCAGATGGATTCCTGAAGGCCCTGGGGGAATTCCCGGTTGATAAGGCTGGTGCTCCTGCCGATGCCTTGGTCGAACTTTGGAATGGGGAAATGACCAGGGCTATTGACACGATTGCTCCTAAGCGTCCTCTCCCACCTGGCAGAGCCCATTCATCCCCCTGGTATACACCTGAGCTACAGGTGATGAAGTGGGTTGGGAGATGTCTAGAGCGTAGGTGGAGAAAAATCACGGGATGAATCTGACCGAACACACTTAAGAGCCCATTATCGGGCCTGTGCTGTGGTGGTGAGGGTGGTGAAGAAGAAATTCTTCTCTGCTTCCATTGCCTCCTCACAATGCCGTCCGGCGGAGCTCTTTTGGGTGGTACAGGGGCTGGCTCATCCAGGCCCAAAAAAAAGATCCCATGCCACCCTCAATGGCCCGCTGTGACGACTTCACCAAGCATTTCAAGGAGAAAATCGCTCAGATTTGTCACGAGCTGGACTCCACTAGTGACTCAGAATCTTCGGGGGAGGTGCCAATGTTGCCGTCTGGTGCAAAATTGATGGATGCATTTCAGTTGTTGCGGCCTGATGATGTGGACAAGGTGCTTGGACAAGTACGTCCTACCACCTGCTTACTGGACCTTTGCCCATCTTGGCTACTCAAGAAAGCCAAGGATGGGATAGGGACTTGGATCCTGGAGGTTGTCAACGCCTCACTAAAGGACAGCTGGGTACCTGCCCCTTTAAAGGAGGTGGTAGTCCGGCCAGTCCTAAAGAAGGCATCCCTGGATCCAGAAATGGCCGCCAATTATAGACCGGTGGCCAATATCCCATTCTTGGGCAAGGTGTTAGAGCGTGTGGTGGCGGGACAACTCCAAGCACTCTTGGGTGAAACTGATTATCTGGACCCGTTTCAGTCCGGCTTCAGACCTTTGCAGTGGTTCCACTCCTATGTCAATGGCCAATTCCAGAAGGTGGTGCTGGGGGACTATGGTTCTGCGCCATGGCAGTTATGCCATGGAGTTCCACAGGGGTCCATTTTGTCCCCCTTGCTATTCAGCATCTACATGAAACCGCTGGGAGAGGTCATTAGGAGGTGTGGGCTGTGGAATCATCAGTACGCTGATGATACCCAGCTCTACCTCTCATTTTCAACCAATCCAGGTGAGGCAGTGGCTGTACTGAACCGGTGCCTGGCCGAGGTAATGGGCTGGATGAGGGCCAATAAACTGAAGCTCAATCCAGACAAGATGGAGGTCCTGTTGGTAGGTGGTTCGGGCTTCAGGGTGGGGGACCTGGACCTTGTCCTGAATGGGGTTGCACTCCCTCTAAAGGACAGGGTCCGCAGCTTGGGAGTGCTCCTTGACCCTGAGCTGTCATTAGAAGCTCAGGTGACGGCGGTGGCAAGGAGCTCTTTCCTTCAGCTTTGGCTGATCCATCAGCTGTGTCCCTACCTGAAGAACGATTGCCTGGTGACAGTGACACATGCACTGGTAACTTCCCGATTAGACTTCTGTAACGTGCGCTACGTGGGGCTACCCTTGAAGACGGTCCGGATACTTCAATTGGTGCAAAACAGAGCTGCCAGGTTGCTGACGGGGACTGGGCATTGTTCTCATATAACCCCAGTTCTCCATCAGCTTCACTGGCTCCCCATTGAAGTCCGGGCCCAATTCAAGGTGTTGGTTATCACTATAAAGCCCTCAACAGCTTGGGACCTGGTTATCTAAAGGAACGCTTGCATCCATATATGCCCTCCCACCCCCTGAGATCAGCAGCAGAGGCCCTTCTCTGGGAACCCTCTGTGAAAGAAATTAGGAGGGTGAGTACCTGGAGGAGGGCCTTCTCTGCGGTGGCACTCCACCTATGGAATGCGCTCCCCAGAGAGGTCTGCCTGGCACTGTTGTTATTTGTTTTTCGGCGCCAGGCCAAGACCTTTAAATTTAAAAGTTATTTTAATTGTTCATTTATGAACTGTATTTATTGGGTTTTTATGTACGTGCTGAGATGTTTCCAGTTTTTAAAGTCTAATTATATAACTGTTTAGTTATGTTTGTTTATTAATGTTGTAAGCTGCCCCAAGGCTTTTTGCGAATGGGGCAGCATAGAAATGGTTTAAATAAATAAATAAATAAATAAATAAATAAATAAAGGGGAAAAACAATGATGATTTATATTTGTGCAACACTATTAGTGCTAGCATTGGGACACAGTTGGATACTACCAGGTCTGGACCATTAGGGGGAAGATGAAATGGTGGCCAAGATGTCAGCATGGTTGCCAGTGCCATTACTTGCAGCAACAGCAACAACATACCCCTGCCCCCACAAAAAAAAGGAAAAAAAATGTCAATGCTGATCTGCCCAAGTCAAGTCAAGCCAAGACAAGACAAACCAAAACCATTGGAGAAGTTCTCTCATTTGGAAAATATTTGGAAAATTGTCTCCCCAATTGCACTACCACCAAATACAGTGAATGATTAACAGAAGGAACTTTTGCTCATCTGAACAAACTTCTACAATATTTAATATCGTGAGTTCATTATATCACAACATTATATAGGGATATGCTTATAAACAAAACTTGAGCACAGCAAAGTTCTTCAAATTCTGTCCTGAAGTTTGTTCTGCCTGATGTCTGTATCAGGTAATGATATTTGTTTTCTTTCCTTTTTGCATGAACATTTTTATGGATTTGTATTGATTTTTCTAAATATATGCATTGCTTGTGCACATCTTTGTGTGTTTTTTCAAGAGTACACTTTTTCATGCACATAAATCTACAACATGCTTCTTCTGCATGCATTTTTGGTCCAGAAATCACATTGCAAACTGAGTAATTATGGACTTTGCCTACAGATTGTATTTAAGAGGTGTGAACTAACCAAAATCAAACTGAAATGTATTATTCATACCTTTCATACATCATATAAATACACATTGCCATCTCAGTAAATAAGAATAGAACATATAATCTGCTCTGTAATAATCGTTTATAAGGTACCCCTAAGGCAGCAGTTCTATCATAGAATCATAGATTAGTATTCCAGATGAGGCCCAATGAGTGCTGAGGAAGGGGGAACTAGTACTTCACTTGATTTTGAAGTGATACTTATATTAATGCAGCCTAAAATAGCATTTGCTTTTTCTGCAGCCGTATCATATCATTGACTTGTATTCAACTTGTGATCTACAACAATTCCAAGAACTTTCTCACTTGCACTATTTTTGAGCCAAGTATTCCTCATCTTGGAACGTTGCATTTGGTTTCTTTTCCTAGGTGCAGAACTTGGCATTTGTCCCTATTGAGTTTCATTCTGTTGTTTTCAGCCCAAAGCTCCAACTATCAAGGTCACCTTGAATCTTCTTTCTATTTTCCAGACTATTAGCTGTCCCACCCAATTTTGTATCATCCGCAGATTTCATAATTGCTCCCCACACCTCTTCATCTGAATCATTAATGAAAATGTTGAAGAGCACTGGGCCCACGACTGTGCTATCCCACTTGTTACCTCTTTCCAGTTTGAGAAGGTACCATTGATGAGCACTCTTTGAATTCTGTTCTGTAATCAGCTTTGGATCTTGTTGTTCCATCTAGCCCATTTTTGCTAGTTTGCTGTTCAGGATATCATGGGGCATTTTGTCAAAAGCTTTGCTGAAGTCAAGATATATTATGTCCACAGTCCATCAGGAGGTTACTCAATCAAAAAATGAAATCCAATTAGTCTGGCAGGATTTGTTCTTGAAAAATCCATGTTGGCTTTTGGTAATCACTACATTGTTTTTAAAGTGTTTGCAGACTGACTGCTTTATAACCTGCTCCAGAATTTTCCCAGGGATTGATGTCAGATCGACTAGGTTCTTCCAAGTTCTTATTCTTTTCTTTCTTGAAGATAAGGACAATATTTTCCCCTTCTCCAGTCATCTGGCAGTTCCCCTGTCCTTCATGATTTCTCCATGATAATAGACAGAGGTTCTGAGAGTTCTTCCACCAACTCCTTTATGACTCGAGGATGGAGTTTATTGGGCCCAGGTGATCTGAACTCATTCAGCCCAATTAGATGATCTTGACTATTTGACTATCTGTGATAGATCATTTGCTGATCAATCATCCTGCCCCTCAGCTTGTACTTCTCCTTCATCAGGAAGGTTATAGATCTTTTGGAAGAAGAATGAGACAAAGTAGGAATTGAACACTTCTGCCTTTTCTTTGTCATCTGTTCTCATTTTGCCATCCACACTGAGTAGTTGATCATTTCTTAATTTGGACATATGTTCAGAAGACTTTTTTGTTGCTTTTAGCATCCCTAGCTAGCCTCAGTTCATTCCTACTTTAGCCTTCTGGATGCCCATCCCTGCAATTCCATGTTACTTGGCTATATTCTTCCTTTGTAGCCTGTCCTTCCTTTCACTTCCTATACATATCCTTTTCTGTTTTCAGATAATCTTTAAGCTCTTTGTGAAACCACAAGGGTTTCTTTTGTTTTACCCTTTTTTCCTTGTTGGAATTGCTTGCAATTGTGCCTTTAGAATTTTTCTTAATTCCCTCCCATCTTGGACTCCTTTTCTCATGACAAGTCCCACATGCCATGGGACTTTACTTATCATTGTTTTGAGTTTATTACAATTGGCTTTCTTAAAATCCAGGATACAGGTTTGGATACATTTGGCTTTTGCTTCTTTTAGAATCAGTAATTCAAGTATGGCATGGTCACTTGCCCCCAGAGTTCCTGTAGCTGCCACTTTGTCCACTAGGTCTTTCCTATTGGTTAGTATCAAGCCAAGGATAGCTGTCTCTCTAGTTCCTTCCTCCACTTTCTGTTGGAAGAAGTTATCAATGACACATGTTAGGAATCTCTTGGAAGGGCCATGATTAGCAGAATTTGTCTTCCAACCGCTATTGGGGAAATTGAAATCCTCCATAACCTCTGTTTCCTTCAGATGAGCTCCCTCAGATTTACTGGGGCTTACTTTTGTGAAGACATGCATAGGACTGGATTATTAGGAGGCCAGTTCAGTAAGACTCCAAAACAATTTTAAACCTACCATCACCGTTGGTACAAATACAAAATACATCCCCAAACATATACATATGGCTTATTGGGGAAAAAATCTATTTACTAACAGCAAGGAAATAAGGAGATATAACATGTCCATAAACAATGAGGACACAGTGCAGACACAATTATGCACTTTTAAGCCCCATTCAGTACACTGGGTATGAGTTAAGCACAATCTTAATTGGAATGTGCTTAACAATGGATGCTTTCTATCCCAAGCAAGTTAGGCTTTTTATATTGTATTTTATGAAGGCACAGGCTTCTATAGAAAGGGTAATGCATAATGACTTATGCATTGTTTCACATCAGAAATTCATGTATACAGAGCAATCTGTTATTTGCTAGGGCTGTGTATATTTCTGCCTCAAACTCCCCAAAATATCCCTGAATGTAACTATATTTATCTTTTTTTAGAGTTCAAGCTAATTGCCATCTCATTTATGCCTTTTATCTTTTGGTCAAAGATGTTATGACTACTGTTTCACCTGTGAAACTAATAGCATGTCAGCATCCATGCTCATCAATGTTTTAATCAAGAATTAAATTACCTTCCAAGAAGCTGATCCGTGATTCTGGGATTTTCTTCATCAAATGGCCCATGAAGAATTCACTGCCAAAATGTTCAGCACGGATATAGGCTCCATATTTTTGAAACCCCACCTCATACGGAGTGAACTCCAGCCATTCTAAAAAAAAGGGGGAGCATAATAGAATAATGCTGTAGTAATGTTCCATAGTTAGAGAGAAATTTTTCTCAGATTAATTTTGTAGAATCTTCCACTGGATTTAAGTAACAGGCACATATAACTCATGTAATACAATGTTGTACACACCTAAAAATTAATAAGCAGAAATGCAGAGGGCAGAGAAAGAAGTGGCAGATGATCCACCACTTCCAAGGTCCTATCAGCTTTGCTTGGCCAAATAGATGGGGTATACTTTTTCAAATACAGGCTTGATGGATCCTTATTTTGATTCCCACTTTTGAAACCAATTCACAGGGCATGGTTGACATAGTTGTTCAGTCTGACCCTGGAGTCCCTTGGGGAATGAATGAGTTTTGGATCCAGTACATCTAAGTCTGCCTCCAACACTCCTGCCCCACTAGAACATATGGTCTTGGGGCCCAGCACTGGCAGACACACTGCAAGTCATAGATCTATGCCCACAAAACTTTTTGCAGGTATATCAGGTTGCCCCCTCTCTTGCATGCATGGCATATTGTAGTAAGGGGATTTGGGAGTGTCAGAGATACCAAGTGGAAGTCCAGATTCTCTCACTAGGCTGGTCTTCTAATATGGTTATCCAAGCTGGAATGGTCAAAGCTGAGACACCAGACTAAGATACATCCACCCTCTACAGGAGGAATGGTCACATCAGCAGAAAAGAATGGATAGCTAATGGTGATGGGGACAGAGAAACTCCTAAAAGGCAGCTACTGGGCAGCAGCAATAGCTGAAGATGACACTAGTGGAGGATCTTTCACAGACAACATCAGTGATGCTCAAGCCAACTCTGGTTAGTACTGCACAGAAGAAAGCAATTGAAAACCACTTCTGAATTTTCTTGCCTTGAAGTATCTATGATGAAACAATTCAAAATGAAAGAAAAAGTGCCAGGAGATTAATCTCTCAGGTTGGAAGGTACTCAATCAGCTACTGGAGAAGAGCAAAGGACAAGTACAAATGGAGTTGTTGCTAATGATACAACTAGATCAACACCAAAGGAAGGCTATTGGCCGACATGCACAGAAGTGAAAGGAAAGTCTGATACTGCATAGCACATGCAAGTGGACATGGAATGTGAGAAATATGACTCAAGGCAAATTGGAAACCATAAAGCAAGAAATGGAACATTTAAAACATTGCAGTACTTGTGTGAGCAAACTAGAGGGATGGAATGGGACGCTTTCAGCCAGACAAACACAAAGTATTCTAATCTGGAAACAACAAACTCAGAAGAAACAGAATAGCTCTAATATTGAAACAAGATGTAGCACAGACAGTAAGCAGCTGTAATGCAAAATCTGGCCAAATCATATCAATCAGAATTTGTGGAAAACCTATCAACTTAATCATAATTCAAATCTATGCTCCAACAATGGATGCTGAAGAAGAAGGAATCAAAAATGTCTGTGCAGCTAAGGGGAACTTGATAACACACCAAAACAAGACAAAATTATATGAATGTAAAAGTGGGAAACAAAGCAGAATACAATGATGGAGAATTTGATCTAGGGGGTCAGAAATAAAGCAGGAGGACAAAATAGAATTCTGTGAATCCTACAATCTGTTTATTACAAATGCAAACTTCAGGCCACATGTCAGATGACTGTGCACATGATCAAAGCGAATAGTCAGTACAGAAATCAAATAGGCTATGTGACTGGAATCAGAAGTTGCAGAACTGTATTCTTACTGCCAAAGCAAGGTCAGGAGCAGATTGCAGTAGTGAGCCTGAACTATTAATATAAAAAATATTAATTCAGTGCAAACCTGAAAAAGATCACTAAAAGAAACATAGTATCAAAATACAATTTCAATAACATTCCAGGGAAATTTAAAGTCCAGATAAAGATCAGAGATGCTTTACTGATCTTAACTAACTGTGAAACAGAAGAATCTTGAACTGAAACCAGAGATATTATTAGGGAAGAATGCCAGAAGACGATTCCTGTAGCAAACAGAAACAAAAGCCTAGATGGATGACAGAAGAGCACCCACAGTGGCTGAGGACAAGTAAGAAACAAAAGCAAAAGGTGACAAAAATAGGGACCAAATCCTGAATGTAATTTTTTGGCAACTATCACGTAGACACAAAAAGAACTATTACAATGGCCAGTGCAAAGAAACAGAAGAGAACAACAAAAGAGGAAAACAAGGGACCCCTTCCGGAAGATCAATGGGAAATTCAAAGCTCGATTAAGAATGTTAGAGAAGGTCAAAACAATATATTGATATACATAAGAGATGAAATGATGACAGACTCTTTCAAATTGGAATCTGATGAGGAAGTACCTGTTAGACAGTGAAGTGAAAGCTGCTCTCAAAGCAATTGGAAGGAATAAAACACCCAGAGTAGATAGGATCCCAATAAAACTATTCCCCGCTGCAGGGTCTTAATCTGCCAACAAATATGGAAAACAAAACAATGGCTCACAGGTTGAAAGCATTCAAAACATAGCACAAGAAAGGAAATGCTAAGGGGTGCAGCATCTTTAGCACGATTGCACTAATTTCACCATGCAAGCAAAATGATGCTCAAGATGTGGTAACAAATGCCTAATGTCCAATCTGGATTCCAAAAAGGAAGAGGTACTTGAGAGCTTATTGCAAAGCATCCCAAAGAAATTCAGTAGTAGATCAGTCTATGCTTTATAGGCTATAGCAAAGCATTTGACTTTATGGACCACAAGAAGCTATGGATGGTCCTTAGAAAAATCGGTGTGCCTTAGGATTTGATTGTACTGATGCATACCTGTATCATGAAGAAAAAGCTCCTGCTAGGACAGAATATGGAGAAACAGAATGGTTTTCTATAGGCAAAGGCACCAGACAAGAATGTAGTTTATCTTCCTCTCTGTTCAATTTGGATGCAGAACTTATTTATTTATTTATTTAGAATATTTATATGCTGTCCTTTTGCAAAAGCCTCAGGACGGCTTACATAACGTATCAGAAGGAAAGCTTGATTAGGGTGGAAGATATAATTTAAGATCTGCAGATGATATCCTGTTACTGACAGAAAGCAGCAATGAATTGAAACAACTCCTGTTAAAAATGAAATAAAGTGCAAAAGCAGTACTGAAACTGAATATTAAGAAAACAAGTCATTACAACAGAAGAATTACACACTTTTTCTGTCAACAAAGAAGAAATTGAAATTGTGAAATATTTCCATACTTTGGCTCAGTCATCAATTCAAATGGAAATTGCAGCCCAGAAATTAGAAGAATGCTGAGACTTGGCAGCTGGCATTTTGGAGGACATTAATTTATTCTTAATGTCACTTTAAGTTGGATAGACAACTTGATTGTATGTAACAACAATGAACCAGGGTCCTCCATGGTGGACTTGTTTCCATATCACTGGAGCTTCTGTCCTCTGGCAAAGGGGCACTTTTGCCCCATGCAAATTCACTGAGGAGCTGCAGGTTAGGATTGGACTCTGAATCTGTGGTATTACTTTTGCAAATCTACTCTCAAATTTATGGTCAATCTTAGAAGAGGTTTCATATTCAAAACATTTAATCAATAACTTTGAGTATTTCTGAATGAGAAAAATCAGTCTTTGTAGCTTTTGATTATATCTTTGAAGGATTAAGTGCAGGTGCCAGTCTAGAATATAATAATTACCTCTAAACCCCCGACTGTTTACTTTCTCTTTGACATTGAGGCAAAGGTATACAGGCAGAGGGTTCTGGCCATGATTCAATGCCTGCTTCTGATCTGTGAGTTTCTGATGAACTTCCTGTTTGTGAAAGGAAGGAAACAGTTAATGTAGCTGCAGAAAACAAACTTTTGTGGAATTTGGAACTGATATATTAGCCAGGGTGTCTTCTGAACAGAAATTCAAACTACTGTTTTAAGTTAGTTTGTCTGAAACAGCCTACTCTGATCCAATTGTTCATGCCATAAAAAAGCAGGGGTGGGTAAAATAAATATAATTAAATTCAGTTAAATCTAATTTGAAATGAACATTAAGGGCACAATCCTGCACGTTTTGGACAGGAAACAGCCTACAACTCGCAGCATGTCCCAGTCAGGAGCTGTTAACTTTTTCCCTACCTAAGCATGCATAGGATTACACCTTACATTTTTTAAAAAATAGTTTAAGGCCACCTTTCTCAACCTGGTGCTGTCCACATGTGTATGACTGGAACACCTATCATTCCCAACCAGCATGGCCATTGCTTCTGTGGCATATATAATCATCTTGTACAGATGACTGTTCCATAGTTGATAAACCTTGTCCCATTGGAACCAGTGGGACTTGAAGGTGCTTCACTTTTGCTCAGTTGTGCCTTTAGCCAGAAATAGACATTATATGGGGAAGCAGACATTTCAGAGAGAATGATAGAGTACCCCATCATGTAGCATGGCCTCAATAATGAGTCCCCAGAGATCTGTAAATGATATAATGTGTCCTTCTTGAGACCGCTGCCGCAGCTCCTTTACATAGTATTTCAGGCGTTCTGGGGCAAAACTGGCAAAGAACTTGTTTTTATTCATATGTTTTTTGGCATCCAGGAGTGGCACTTCCAAATCCTTGTGTGACCAGTTGGGATCATTATATAGATTGGACATTGTCCTGGAAAGAAACACAGTAAAGAAAAACTGGGTTTCAGAATAAGAATATCATGAAATGTAGATGCTTTGAGAAACTGCTGGGGTTTTTTTAATCCACTGTGAGTTCTTTCTAGAGTTCTATGTTCTGGGATGTCTGTGAAAGTTTGAGGAGCTCTGCCATTGAAATAAAGGAGCCAAGACTGACATACCTCCATGCCTTGGACAGGTGTTTTCAGTGCCCGAGGGTATTGTAGAGGCAATTGGCATGGGATGATCTGGATAGTTGTTTATTTTATTTATAAGCAATAATTATGCACTGTTTTATGTAATAAAATCCCCAACCTCAGAATCAGATGAATTTTAAGGGAGATTAGAGTGGTTTAAATACTTACATGTTTGTGCCCTAGACATGAACAGCCTCTGCAGAGAGGGTATCCTGTCCCACTGCCACCTACTTTTAGATATTTGTGAAATACAGTGTTATTTCAGCAAGCTGCTGTAGATGTCTTAGTCTCGTACTGCCTTTTAAGTTGTGCTTTACTTGATGACTTCAAACTATTTTTGTGACATTGTATTGTTTTATTTCTCTGCCTTGAATAGATGTTTCTTGTTATTATTATGCTCTTCCTCTGATTCCCTGCTGTACAGCTTGCTTGCGTGGCTGCTAATAGTGGCAGCAAGGGAGGAGGGTCATCTGTGAGGAAGGCCTTTCAGCAGAGCTGGTGGAATGACCTAGCTTTTCCCTTAATCTCCATGGAATCTCTCTGTCTGTTTTGCTTTATTTAGTTCTTCTAAAGAAGCCAGTATTTGGCCATGGTTACAACTCATAAGAAGACTCAGAACGTTTTTTAGTTCATTTTCATGTACAAAAGCTAGGATTACCATGACACTCTTGTTCGCATTTCCTTACCAGGTTGTGCCAGATAAACCACTGAAGTAGGACACACAGTCCAGAACATCTAACTTCTGCATAATCAGCAAGTGGGCATACAATGCTGTAAGGGCTCTCATCCCACCACCAGTTGTCATAATTGCCACCACAGGCACCTGTTTAACAAACAAAAGGCATAACTTTCATTAGGATGGTTTATTTGGAAGGCTAAGCATGGTAAGAAATCAGACCACTATGGAGCAAAGCTGTTATTGCTGAATATCTAAAGAGTAACATGGATAACATTTCAAGTTGAGGCTCCTGTGAGGCCAGGTTCAGGTTGTCAGCAGTACTATTACATGAAGACAAGGCAGCTGGGGACATGTGGACTACAGACATGAGAAAATTCTGCAGCAGATTCAGATGAATTTGGATTTCCATGATCTGTCCTCTGTGGTCCTCAGGAGACTGGATTTTTTGAAGTCATGTGGATTTGATATGGATTTGCACTGATCTGCATGACTGCTAATGCACATTACTTTGAGTACACATTAGTACTAAACTGCTAAAGCACAGGTTAATATGAATAACAACTAATTTACTTTAAGTAGTGAACATATGCAATTGTATTAGTGTGCAAGTACGCAAGTAGGATGGAATTTTGGTGTTAAAAATCTGATTTGGACAATGGAACAAGACACACCTGGAACAAGAGACATCAAACATGGATGGAATCAATTTAACAAGTCTCTTTATCCCTAGAATGGGGCTCAAAAATATGTAAACAATTCCATCTATGGGAGCAGCCAAAGGATAGCAAGCCTGGAAGTACTTATGGTCTTTATATCTGCATTATGCTAGCATTATCTCAACCAAATTATCTGCATACATGCATGTTTATGTTTTCGGAAAGAGAGAGAGAGAGAGAGAGAGCAAGCAAGCAGAGAAGGCATAAATAGTGCTTCCAGCTGCTTTTATGCCTCATTTGCAGATTTTATGGGGAGTAAAAATTATAGCATTTTCTACTTGTAACCCTCCCATGTTTCTCCACTGCTACTGATACCTTTTATCACTGCAGTAACCCATTTTTAGAAAGCACACAATAGCTACAAAATGCCTTCAGAAGGTAGTGCTAGGATTCCTTCATCTGCAACACCCCAAGTCTTACTGTTACTAAGTGTATAAAGAGTTTCCCGAACTGTGTGTTGCACACTAGCCTTAAATATGAAAGAAAAGAGTCATGAGTTCCTGATGGTTACGTAAAAAGAGTAGAAGTCTTCACTGAAAAACCCTCTCCTTGGAGGGGAGAGCACAACTGCACCTGCACCTCAGCTTTGAGTACTCTGTCTTCAGTGTCCTTTCACCAAAGAAAATGTCAGCAAGAGAGAGGCTACACATAAACTGGCTGTATTCACATAGGCTTTCCACACCTCTAGGAGCTCTGTGTGAGTCTGCTGCCATTGAGCACCAACATATGTATGGCACATAAAGTCTTGCCAGTTTTAACAGACAGATTCTGTGGGTGGAGTTTGGCAATAAGTAGATACTGAGGGCTAAGCCAGTGGGCATGGCCCTGCTGTCCCTCTGTGCATTGGATGTCTCATGAATAGCCATTGTTTGTGTACAAGATGGGGCTAGATACAACACAGGGTGAGATCCAGCACCTAGGTACAGATATGGAGCAGCTCAGAGTCATAGGATTGGGCATGTTAAGGGGAACACGTAATATGATCAAGTTTGAGTCCCATTAGTTGTGGTAGCATATCACAATAATTCAGCCAATGTTGAACCTTGGGTTATCATGCATGAGCAGGGGTAAGCAAGCATACAGCTTCCTAGTAGCTTGATTGCTCCTATTGCAGCCAATGATAGCTGTGGGTTTGGATGTTTACCCACAACTTTGAATTGTTGAAAGATATGCAAGCAAACAAAACCAGTAAGGTTGAGTATGTTCAATAGTGATGCAATGCTGAATGTTGGAAGTAGGGGAACAGAAAACCAGGAGAGCAAGAGTGGGATGAGCAGGGGGTTGGACCTGATGGTCTTCTTGGCTCCTTCCAACTCTGCTATTCTATGATTCTTCCCACAGGACCCAGAGCTCCAGATTCAGACATCACAATAAATAAACCAGGGGCAAGAGTTCCTGGGTTGTCTGGCTCCTTCTGCTTGCCGTATGAATGATCAACCTTCTGGGAAATGGGCGTTTACTTTTGCCCATTCATGGCAATTCAGTGTTTTTCTTTATAACATTCTAGGTTGTGGTGATGTACAATCACAATGAAGTTCTCTCAAACTTTATGACTTGTTAACTTAAAACAAAACACACTGTCCTCCAGCCAATCACAGCCATTCACAGTAAAAATGCCAAATGTTGGTCTCTTAACCTCATCATCCTGCAGATCTTCCTCAAGCTGAAGGACTCTTTTCAAAGCAGCAGCAACTACTTTCTTCCGTTTCTGTAGGAATTCCTTTTCTTCTGGGCAGAGATCAAAGCCCAAGCGTATATCTGGCCCTGATGTGCTGTAAAGATGAATATATGGTTTGCATCTCAACTTGAAGATGATGTGTATATTGAATAAATGAAGTCAAAGAAATGGTCACAGCTTTGACCCCACAATGGGTGAAGGGGACAAGGCAAGAAAGGTTGCCCAGGCCTTCTTTTGGTTGGAACCCTGCCCAATATTTGTGCAAAGACCTGCCAGTTCCGCTGCATGGTGTGAGTGAGGCAGGCCTCATGGGTGAAGCTGCACCGAGTACAATAGTGTTTCTTCTCAAAAATTAACATTACTTTGATAACGCAACTGTATGACAACTGTGTGACTCTGGAACAGCAGATGCTGTGTCAGAGTTTAGCTCACACCCTTGGATGACAGACAGTCACAGGGATGCAGAAACCTGAACTCTGAACACAATAGCAAAAATAACTTCCTCCACCTCTATAAGGGCAACCAGAGCACAGTATTGCTACCATACTTCCATCTTCATTTTGGAGACTCTGGGGCAAACCCAACAAAGATAACAGAAATAGCTCAATAGTTAAAAGGGTTCAAAACTATAATTTCAAGTGCTGTGTTGTTTTGATCAGTTTATTTTTGGCCATTTGATGTGTGGGGAGTGGCAAAAAGAATTCATATCCACACATTGAGGGAAGGGATGAGCATTTCAGGAACTTTGCAGTCCGCTAATTGCCTGAAAGTGGAACAAGACATGATTTTTCTTAAAGGACACCACTGCCACCACCTTTTTCTTTGTTGGCTTTCAGCCATGCCACAGTTAGCAGCACTAGGAAGCCTTAAGAGAAGAAGTTCTGGTCCTCTGGGGGCTTCTCAAAAAGAAGGCTTTTTGAGCCTTCTCAAGCAGGCTGCAACACACAGACAAATGAGACCTAAGAGGGTGCACATACAAATGTGTGTGTACACACACACAACAGTATGGCCACCTTGTTATGGTAAGGTAAGCCCTGAAGCACTGCATACTACACAACTTTTCTAAAATTCTTACTGTTTTCACAAAGAAAGCAAAAACATGACTGCCTCAGAGAAGCAGAGAAGCTACAAAAGTCAAAGAGGGGATCTCAGGGTCACGCTGGCAGTGATAAACAGTTTCATGTTGGGATCCTATACTTTTGGCATGCCTCAACTAGTTACATTTTGCAAATTATTAAAAAAATGCATATCTGTGATGAGTTCTCTCAATCCAAAATCTTATTCCCAGAATACAAGCTTCACAAATCCAAGTTGTTTTCTGAAGTAAATTTACAAAATTGTATTTTTAGGATTATTTAAAAATAGTTAAAATGTAAGTCTCCAAAGAGGCAAGAAATATATCCAAAGACAAAATGTATATCTTACCAGTTCTTTACTTTGAACTGTAAATTGCATTCTTTGTCCTGGAAAAGCCATAAAGAAAACGAGTAAATATCCCTAATTTTCTCATATTGTTGAATTTTTCATACCTTTCATCAGTGTAGAGAAACTATGTTACCTGTTCTGTGATAGGTTAGCATCTGCTGCTATGAATAGCAAAATAGGGGTTAAGCTATAAAATCAGTGCAAACATTCTGACAGATGAGCATTTTGAGGTTGCAACAACATCTACATGATTCTAACTGCAAATTCATCTCGAAAACAGTGGCTGTACATCACACTCTCCCCCATTATGTTCAAAAAGGCACATACATGCTGCAACACCAACAGAGACTCAAATAATTGGACAGCATACAAATTGAATAAATAAACAAATAAATAAATAAATAAATAAATAAATAAATAAATAAATAAAAATGTTGTGCATTTCCCATCTCCATTCCACAGTGGCTACCATTAAGATAGGTAGGGGAACTACAACAGGATGACATCACAACACTGGCAAGTTATCTTATGGATACAGAGGAAGGAAGAGTCATTTGCTAAAACCACTGATATGCTCTTATTATAAACAATTACTTTGGCCAATGCAGTGCTGGCTATAGGTTTTGTGGGCCCTATGGCAAGGCACATTCAATGAGCCCCACTCACTCACACACTCTACCTTCTCACCACCATTATTACCTGCTACTGGTGCTCATTGTCTTATTTTTCTTCTTTGCTACCACTTGCTTGCCTGACAGGCAGAAGGTTGAATCTATTCCTTCCTTCCTTCCTTCCTTCCTTCCTTCCTTCCTTCCTTCCTTCCTTCCTTATTTATTTATTTATTTATTTATTTAGAAAGCTTCTATGCCGCCCCATTCGCTGAAGCCTCGGGGCGGCTCACAACTGAGTATTACTTCCTGATCAATGAAAAATGCATTCACAGGCAGAGTCACATTCATGTTTCTTGGTACATTTGCTCCACAAGACACACAAGCATACTAAAAAGAAAGGCCACTTGTTAAGAAACAGTGTTACTTTGGGGAAAAAACCCAGTACTTTGGAAAAAGCCAATAAAAGGCATTTCTAGCTAGTTATTAAAATGCACATCTATTGCACACCAAGGAAACTAGCGGTCTTTTCACCATGACCATTCTTTAGGCCAGAAAAAGTCATCTTACTCTACCTTAGAGGATGGTGGTGGTAAGAAGAAGCAAGCAGATTGGCACCAGAAAGTCCTCCTACTTTCCCATGAAGATTTTGAGAGGAAGGAGGAATTGACCCTACCCACTTCTGCTGGTAGAAATGTGCAATTCAATTCCATGCAAAATAAATAAAAATTCTAAAAGCAGTGCAAGTACTGACCTCTTTTATTACTTCCTGATTGATGGGAAATGCATTCACAGGCAGAGTCACATTCATGTTTCTTGGTACATTTGCTCCACAAGACACACAAGCACACTGAAAAGAAAGGCCACTTGTTAAGAAACAGTGTTACTTTGGAAAAAAAACCCCCAGTACTTTGGAAAAAGCCAGTAAAAGGCATTTCTAGCTAGTTATTAAAATGCAAATCTATGACATACCAAGGAAACTAGTGGTCGCTTCCTTGGAAGTAGAATATCCAGTACTCCTTGATTATGCTTGGCAAAGTGGAAGACAGCAGGCTCCGTGAAATGTAACCTGGAGGTACAGGCTAGCAAAGTATTTTGGGTCTCTTCAAAGGATCCTTTCAATGTACACTTGACATGTTGTTCTAAAGGGAGAGTATACGATAACACATTAAGAAAAAGAAACCATAACCTTTAGAGATAAAATCAACACCCGTGCTTGAGTTGTACATATGTGAATTTTTATGTTAAGTTGAACATTAGTGTGAAAAAGCAATATAAACATTTATGAATAAATGACAATGCAATTCCATTCATGTTTTCCTAAATGTAAGTCCCACTGAGCTCAATGGGCTTACTACCAAGTAAGTATGCATAGGATTTGAGTATCCATCCTTGTCCTCAGACTCTGATTTCTAGATAAGTTTTCCACATTATTCCATCATTGGTATGTGATGACTCTAAAAATGAATACGAGCGGGGCGGGGGGAATTATACCCTGGGCTGGATTTTATCTCAGAGACAATTGACATTAAACTTAACCTAACCCTTTTGGTTTGGGATCTTAGTGACTTTTGTGGGCATTTCATAGCATATCATGGTACTTTGAAACTTGAAGTTCAATCTTGAAGCCTCTGCCATCTGATGTTCAAGGTTGTAATCAGTATGCATTAGCATTTAATGAAACAATATGCTCACGTTTAAAATACTTTTTCTTCTTTTTCTTAAGGTCCACCTGAACCTCCAATGAGCAACATTCACGGCACTAGAACAGAAACACATTTCCCAATTTCACTGTTTATTGTGGTCTGAAAAATTATGTAAACAGTAATTCTTATTTCCTGAACCAAATGCCATTTATTATTCTGGTCTGACATGGGGAATTTAGATAACTGAATTATACCACAGAGTTCTGGACAGATATCACTGTTCATAAATAGATGAGCAACAGATCTGAAATATGCAAACTCAACAGCAGGTTTCTTTAAAAGCTTGTTCTGGTTGTATGGTAGAATGCCTGTTTTGTGAGATCCTAGACATTGTTTCCAGGGCTGCCATAAGTCAGAGACAACTTGATGCAACAACAGCAGGCATTGTTTTCTTTCCCATTTGGCAGGCATCACCATCCTTGGGTGTGTGAGAACCTGTTGAACAAGTTTCTCTTCATAGCAAACTCTTATTTGTGATGTACCCACTACATGCCACACTGCACTGCTTGTGTGCCATCTCAAGAGCTGTGCCTGTGACAAAGGATATTTTACAGGTTCTCTAGACCTAGTAAAACCATACTTGCATAATTCTAAAGAAAGGGAATAAGTGAATGAACAAACAAAAGTTACCACCACTGCTCCATTAGTTATTATTTTTTCAGGTGGACCCCATCTAGAAAACATAGAGATACCTAGTGTTACAACTGGAATGCTTTAAGGAGAAATCTTAAAGACAGAGTCTTTCAACAAGTGCTGTAGCATTTTACTTTGCTCTTTTCTTTTTGCAGTTTGGTCAGTCCTAGAAATGCGGCTTCTGAAGGCAGAATGAGAAGTTTGGCTTCAATGAAATTGCATTGAAGTTCTTGTGAAAAGCACAGGAAGCAAGAGGCATATTGGGTTGGAGCAGGTGCCTCTTTTCATAAAAATAATCCTTTACTGTTGAGGATTTCATAAGGCCAAAACCAAGTGCCAATGAAGACTGGAAAATCAAAGGCAAGTGTTTGGATATTGAGGACTGGTAAGTACAATGAATGGGCTTTTGCCAGACTTTAGCAATGGGCTTTTGCCAGACTTAACCATACTCAGAGTAGACCCATTCCAGTCTTAAGTTAGATGCAATTTACTAGTCTTGTTGATTTCAAGAGTCTGCTCTGCCTTTAATTATATCTGGCTACTATCCAATATATTATGTTCATACAAGATGGCAATGCTAATCTGGTTATTGGTTTCATACCTGCATACATGTCTTTAAACCCTAGGTAATTCTTTAAACACTGTTTAGTTGTGACATGTGAGAGTGCTGGAATGTGCTGAGTTCTGGCTGCCCATCAGTTTTCACTGAACTAAATAATCCAGAGGTGCTTCTTCCCTGGGGTGTACATTGTGTTGACTAAACCCAGATTGTGAATTGTTGGGGAAGGAATAATCCAGACTTATAACCCATGGTTGGGTTGAACCTTCTCAAGAAGACTACAATTTGTGAAAAACCACCCTGGTTTGCCCATCATGTTACACCAAGATTGTTTGGCTTCACCCATCTGCAGCAGGACTAATCCCTAACTTCTGTCTTGGATTGACAGCTTAATCCTTTTAGGAGATACTAGACCATTCTTTCCAAATAATGTTGGTAAATATTTTCCCCAAATGACTTAATATTCCTTCCTTCCTTCCTTCCTTCCTTCCTTCCTTCCTTCCTTCCTTCCTTCCTTGTTGACCAGAGGGAAAGATTCTGATTATTATCTAAATATGCCTCTATCAAACTATTCTATTCTGGGAAAAATATTATTTTGGGGAAAATATGCTGAAGTGAACTTTGTCCAGCAATCATAGTTTTTTCATGAGAATCTGGAGCATGGACATGCCGGTATGTCAGACACATGCAAAACAGAGATCACATGAGAGAATCAGTGCATACCTATATTCTGATGGAGAAGAGTTTGGTGTCTGCTAGTCCTAATGTACCAATAGTATCATCTCAAGGGGAAAAGCAAGTATGATGAAAACCCATTCACAATTGTAGCTGATTTCCTCATAACAGGTAGGAGATACTGTGTTGCTCTCTAGGTTTTGCATATTACTGTTGGTAAGGCTGAGATATGGAAACACTCTAAGTGGATCTGAATTCCTACTCATATGCATGTATCGAAAGAAAGGAAAATCCCATCTCATTAATAACATTTTAACTTTCTTACTTAGTATACCAAGGAGTAATTAGAATTAGAATTGTGTAATTGTGAGGTTTAATGAATGGCAATTGAAAGATGGGGCTCATTGTTGATTCCTTATCCTAGAGACAACACTCCTATCAGTTACTTCTGTTATTTACTCCTATATGTAATTTATTCTATATAAATATTGATTTCTATAACACTGAACACCACGGCTGTCTTCATTTTTTGTATAATATATAAGCTACTCACATGCTCTCCAGGGTAAATTCAACCTCCAATTCTTCATGTTTCTGAAAATTAAAATGTAACAGAAATGACATGTTTTTGCTGTTAAATAACTGTTTAACATAGGTATAAATAACTGTTGTACCTATGTTGGATTTCCCACATATTTCACATAAGAGTTTTTCTTTCCTGGTAAATCAAAAGTGTCCTGTGAAATATAATTGTTTTAATCTTTGTGTAGAAATGAAAATGGAAAGCCAAAGCTGAACTTGAAAGGTCTTGGCAAAATGACTTTTCCACACTCTTACCTAAATATAAATCACTCCTCTGAAGCTGCTATTGATGGCAGGGTGGGTGCAAGGGGAGATGGGAAGCACTTGAATGGAAAGATAGACAACTTCTCCTGAAACACCATAGCCCCAACCATCAAATCCACCTCCCCTGCCTGCTCCTTACCTTTTCACAACCTCTCACTCCAAGCCCTTTTCTCCCAGCTTAAGCCATGTAGGCATGTTTGTTTGTTTATTTGGAATTTTTGTATGCCATCCCATTCGCATAAGCCTCGGGTTGGCTTCCAAGGCAGGAAGGCAGGAATGTTTAGGCAGGTAAAAAAATCCCTACAGCATGCTTGAAGTTGTAGGACTTTTTCTGTCAACATATACCTAGGATTGCACTTTACAGTATTGGAACTCAGCTGGGGAATAGTGCTTGAGGAGTAAAACTGTAGGGAACAAAACCTGTGTGTATGTCAGTTGTGCAGGGAAGGCTCTGCATTTGACATCTATACACCTACTTATTTTAAAAATGTGGTCAAACACTTCTTTCTATGCATCAGGGCAGTTCTGTGTTAAATCAATCATTCATTCAGTCAGTCAGTCCAGAACTCCTGTGTTCATGTCTGTTCAGGACTTTTGCAAGTTGATGTGAAATTCAGTTCCAGTTTGCAAAGTTTGTTTATATGTTGAAATATGCAATACACTCTGATTTGTTGCTATTGTTAAAATTTCAGTCCTACACATTGAACAAATTCTTCTTTCAGCACTAGCTTAAAAGAAGCAAAGGTAACGGCAGTAAGGCAACACAGCAAATAGTTTATTGCTGCGCATTAACTTGGATGTACAGTTCCTTTCCGTGTAAGACTGTATTTTCAAATAATATAGTTAGATTTGATATAGTTAAGACAGGGATGGGTGCCTTTGTGAAAGTTAAAGGGATGGCCTATAGTAAAGGTAAGAATAGGAATTATATGCTTCTCCTCCACACATCTTCCCAGCTTGAAGCTGCTCAAAAGAAACCTGGATAGCACTAGAATAGGGTCTCTTGATAGTAACAGAGCCATCTGGTCCCTTCCAGGTGAAACTCACAGTCTACTCTTTTTCACATCCATCTGAAGAATTAATGGACTGACCAGCAACTGATACTGATTATTGGACCTAGAGCTTGGCAAAGCTCAACACTGGTTTCAACCCTACTACCTTTAGTTAGAACCAGGGGTGGTCTCTGGGTGGGAACTGTTCCTGAAAGTAATTGTATTTGCACTCTTGCTAAATTTTAGATGAGATGTGCTAGAATGTTTGTCTGCAGTTCCATTTAGATGGAAAAATCATATTTTTTTAGAAGCAGCTGGCCAAACTAGGTATGATAATCATGCAACTGGCAGTTCTTGTTAAAAACATAGGAAAAACTCTGCAGGATCAGATCAAAGACATCCTGTTTTATCCACCAGTCAGGTATGTGTCCCTGGAATTTGTTTTGATCAGTAAATGAACCAAAAGCGTTGTGTGCTCAGGATGGCGGGAGAGGAAAGAAAGATGTATAATTGTTTGATCTTGCAGTAAAAGCATTTCTTTTAGTAGCGGAGTAGGACAAATGATGAAGAGTGCCTAGAAATCTCAGTCAGCACAGAGAAAGATCAGTCCTTATATATACTCACATGGGGATTCAATTCAAATTTCATAAAGATGGTTTCTCCTAGAGGGACTTTAGCTATGTCAAATAAAATGATACAGTAATCATCATCTCGAATGACATCTTCATCACATACAGCCAATTCCAAGACATTCTGGGAAAGAAAAAAAATAATGTTAATGAAATCTCCCTCCTGGATGCACACTTTAACATGGTGAGGGGGCTGAGAGTGCCAAGGAAGCTAAGAGCAATGCTGCCAGGAGGCCAGATTCTCTCATGAGGCCACTTTCCTAACAAATTCACTCAAGGTGGAATGGTCGAGACATCAGTCTAAGATTCAGGAGGAATGGTCAGATCAGCAAAAGAGAATGGATATCTCTAATGTGATGGGGTCAGAGAAACTTCTGAAGGGCAACCACTGGGCAGCAGCAGTAGTGGAAGGATCCACTGATGGAGGATCTTTCACAGACAACATCAGTGATGCTCAAGCCAAGTACTGATTAGTACTGCACAGAAGAAAGCAGTGGTAAACCACTTCTGAATTTTCCTACCTTGAAAACCCTACGATGAAGCTTCAAAAAAAATCAAGACATCATGCCAGAAGATGAGACTCCCAGGTCAGAAGAAAGTCAACTAATTATTGGGGAAAGACATGTACAAATACTGGTATTGCTAATGAAACAAATAGATCAAAGCAGAAAGGAAGTCTAGTGGCTTACATGCATGGAGATGAAAATATAGTTCAATGGTACACAGTACATAAATTGGAACAGGGAATGTGAGAAGTATGACTCAAGGCAAATTGGAAACCGTACATAAAGCAAAAAGTGAAATGTTTAAACATCACAGTACCTTGTGTGAGCATACTAAAGAGGACTGGAATGGGACATTTTCATACAAACACAAAGTGCTTTACTGTAGAGATGACAAACTCAGAAGAAACAAATTGGCTCTAATACTGAGACAAGATGTAGCACATACAGTAAGGGGCCGAATTGCAAAATCCAACTGTATCATATCAGTCAAATGTCTCAAAAGACCTGTCAGTATAACCAGCATTCAAGATGCCAAAGAAGAAATTAAAAGCTCTTTTGTAAGCATCCAGGCAGAAAATGATCACACACGCCCGCGTGCACACACACACAAGGGCATGCTGATCCTCTGGAATGCAAAAATGGAAAAAAAAGCAGAATCACATGCTGTAGGGGAATTTGGCCAAGGGATCAGGAACAAAGCAGGAGAACGACTTATAGCATTCTGTGAAGCCTACAATCTGTTTCCTGCTAATACGTATTCCAGGCACCAATACACATGGACATTACCAGCAATTGGAAGTAGAAGATGGAAAAAAATGCATTCTCACTGCCAAATCAAGACCAGGAGAAGTATTACATGAATTTAACAAGAATTAAAACAACAAGAAATGAATGATTAGCCCATCACTTCTGAATTCAACAGCATTTGGGAGAATGTTCTGAAGAGGGAGAACCATCAGAGAAAGGAGTATATTTTCCCTTTTTCCCTCATATGAGCAAATCCTGTGATCTTGGTCTCTGCAGTTTCAAAACGAACAAAGAATGCCTCGTATGGGGCCCTGTTGTTGGCTTAACTTAAGTTTTTGGCTGCTTCCCTAGACATCTGATGTGGGAACAGTGGACTTTAGCTGTCCATTGGAATTTTAACAGAATCACATATCATGGCAAACAACTCTGTGCTGTTTCCATCCTTTGCAGACTTTTGCCTGAATTTAGTAGTCAGGTGGTTGTGCAGTTTCCTAGGCAATGTGTTTTCCCTACTCCATTGTCCTGTTCTTACCATACTTCCTAGAAACCTTTACCATCTCCTTCCATACTCTGTTGCTCTCTATGGACCTTCAGCAGCCTTTTTTGCATTGGCCCACTGAAATATTTTGCATTGGTCCACTGAAGTGGGTTTTCCCCTTCCCTCTCCTGAGTGTACCTGCATCTATGTATCTGCCACTTCAATCTCCAGATGAAATTTTACTAAATCACAACAAACACTTTTGCTGCAATTTCCTCTTCTCGCCATGTTTTTTCCTATTTCTGAAAGTAAACAAAGACATGGGTACATTGCTCAGCTAACAGGATAAAGCAGGTGATAATCTGTGCGTTGCTAAGGAGCTGAAGGCAGTAAAGAACAGATGGAGGAGTGGCCACTTCTGCAGCTGCTCTTTCCACAAGACTCTATGCTGCTTCCATTGTCACAATGGCAAAATGGAGATTCTGGGTCCAGATGACTGGACAAATTGTCATGAAGCAACAGACTGCTTGTTTCAGGAAACTAAGAGTACCACATAGAAACACCATGACTGGGTCCAGGTGGTATGACAAACCAACAAGCATAAGAAATCACCATGTGTACCCAGCCAGGAATTTCTACCACTGTATATTTGTAATTAAACATGAAACATTTCAAAATGCCTAAAGCAGCTAATGACCTCCTTCCATAGGAAACCAGTCCTGGGAACTTTTCTTCCCAGGGAGAAGTGAGTCAGACATAACAGTAGATCTCATAAGAGGTCAGGCATCCAGCATAACATGCTGGCAATGTTCTTCCATCACAGGGCATTGCTGCAATGTTAGCCTAGCAATACAATTATTTTCTGGAAACAGACAGCTAAGCGTGCAGAATAAAGTGAGAGAGACTGAGAAGAATAGGACTATTTGAGAACAGCCACATGTGCAAAGCAACTACAAAAAACAAACAAACCAGTAATCACATGAAAATTATGCACACCACCTTTTATTGTACCTTAACCTGACTCTGGATCCTGAAGTAAAACATTTCATTCCACACAGGGTCTTTGCAGTTCCTGACCGTTTTAGTTCGAACCTTTTCAGACGAGGCAGTAGGCAGCCACAAGGTCACATAACAATCTGTTTCACTTACTGTAGGGCAAAGCATAGAACAATAAAGAATTTTTATACTGGGCCAGATTGAACCTTTCCTTTAATCCCTTAGAGGGAGCAGAGTCAATGAAACATGCATTTCTTGTTCTGTTATTAGTATTGTTATGTTACATTCATATCGCACCTTTTTTCCTCTTGCAAGGAACCCAAGGCAGCTTACACTGTCCTCCTTCACTTCACTTTATTTTTATAACATCAGCAGTGTAAGAACTAGGCTAAGAGTAAGTGACTGACCCAAAGTCACCCAAAGTCACTTCCTTGCTTGAGTGGGAACTAGAATCCAAATTTCTCATGTCCCCAATCCAACACTGGCTCTTGGTCATTCCAAGGTGAATGTTTGGTATTTGAACATCTTTGATAATTTCAGAGGTTTGGTTTTATTTATTTTGTTCTAAATATTTTATGTCATAGAGTCATGTGAGAGAGCCAGTGTGGTGCAGTGGTTAAGAGCATGGGACTGGGACTCAGACAATCTGGGTTCTAGTCCCCGCTCAGCCATGGAGCCAACTGGGTGACTTCGGGCCAGTCACAAACCAGCCCAACCTACCTCACAGGGTTATTTTTGTGGGGATAAGATGGAGGAGGAGAATGATGTAAGCTGCCTTGAGCCCTTTGTAGGAAAAAGGCAGGATATAAATCGAATAAATAAATAAATAAATAAATGTCAGCACCTGGAGCCTTTAACATGCCACCCTTTAGTACCTGCATGGCAAGGGGAATTTTTGGATGTAACCAAAATCAGATGATAGATTCATATCTATTCAAGGTAGGTGTAAAATCCACTTTGGTTTGGGTGAGGGATCATTAACTTCTATTCCTATTTTAGGTCTTTATGTCTTCATGCTCAGCTGCAGAGAGTTTATAAGTGTGCATTACTTATAAATGTTTTGCAGCATTTACTCCCCTCTGCCATTCATTTTCTGTGGGCTGGATATTGGCCTACTATAGTATTATAAAAACTGCACTTAAAAAAATCACGTAATTACTCTGTTGTTTCCTTGCAGCATTACAGGGCTATTGACCTACAGGAACAGAAGTAGACCACAGAAGAAACAGAATCCCCTGGAAGGTCACCTGTCTGGTTCATCAGAGATAGCTTCTGCTTTCTATAGAAAAGTGGTAGCATGGTTAATGTACATGAGGATCTATTGCATAAGATCAAGATGCATTTGGGAGACATTTTCATGGATTTGCTTTGGAAAAGTCCTCTGAAAGACTGGCAGCTGTTTCCTGAGAACAGTGTACACCTCAGAGCACTGGCTACATGAAGCAGGTGGAAGCTAGTATGGAATGATGAAACATCTCTTTTCTCACCAACTATGTTCCTTCAATTTATCTTTTTGCCCACTCAGGGTGAGTTTCTATTCATGCTTATAGGAAAATAAGTGGTGTCCCCACATCCTCCACAGTGCATTGCCTACAGTGGAGTTTTCTTATCATGTCATGGAAAAACAGCCACAACGTTTATCTGACTATGGGTGAATGCATGCAAAAGCAGAATCATGCAAGGAGTACAGGGAAGAAGTCACCAGAGCTTAGCATAGTGTAGCGTTGTGTTGCTTTTTCACTCAGCAGAGAGGAGCCCCTAGCTTAGTGGTAGAACACCTGCTTTGCATGCTTCTCCCTGGTATCTCCAGGTACAGCTGAACTCCCTTTCCCTGAAAAAGAGAACTCTTTTCTTCTGCAAGCCTGAAGAGCTGCTGCCCATCAATATCAATCATACTGGGCCAGATAGACGAATGGTATGAGTCAGATAAGAAAGCTTCCCATTCACTAGTACTGAGGAAAGGGGAAATGAAGGAAACCAAGTTTTCTCCTTTCCTCAGAATCAAAGGGTCATAGCAGAGAAGCCTAAAGATACAAATTCAGCAACATATGAAATTCTGTTCCAGTGAAGTGTCATCCAAGAACAAATGATAAATTGTCCTAATAGGAAAGTCCTAGTCCAGCCTACAGAGATTCCTTACCCAGACCATAGCCCCATCTGACTTCATGCCCTGAAGAACATCAGTCCCTGAAGAACAATCCCCATCATGACCTCCAATCACCAAGTGCTGATAACATGGGAATCCCCTCCAACAGCTGTGCACTCTCCGAACTGGATGGGCAAGCAGAAGAAGGGAATACTGGCTGCTATTGCCAATAAGAAATCAGAGATAACAGCAGTCCCTGATAGACAAGTGCTTTGTCCTCACGGAGCATTTCCCGTCTTTCCCTTAATGGAGAAAGAGCAGTTGCCTGAGCAGTAACTTATGACCATGCACCTGTCAATCAAAAGCAAAAGCACTACAGCAAGGGTGGAGAAATATTTAGGCTCAGAGGTCTGGATTGCTTTCAGGTTCACCCCTCAGGTGCTGGATGATGTCATGTGGCAGACACTCCCCTGAAGCCCTGTGGCCTAATGTCATGGCAGTTTTTCCATGCATCAGAAGGTACAGAATAATGCCCCCTGCCTTTTTCTGCAAAGAAATTTCCTTCCACCTTTCACCACATGGAAAGTTCTCTTACAATGCCAGGTGCTAGGTCTCTGGGAAAGGGTCCCCTTTGATGTCCTATCACTTCAAAGCAACCTAAAGGTTAAACAGACTCCTGTTCTTGTACTTAGGGTGTAAAGAGAGTACTAAAAACAGGAAATACGTGTGCCCATGTCCCTCTGTGAATCAGGGCTATGTTGTGTTGCTCTCGTGAGCTTAGGTATTATGATGGCCTATTTCAGCATAATGTCCAGCTCATGAACTCACAACAGAATAAATGCTTCTAAGTATAATGTGTCATGAACTTGACCCCCAGGAAAACTCCAGGAAAATGAATAAAGCATTTTATGGGAAGCACTGACCTATGTTTTTTGAATCAGGTAACAGGAAACAGAACAAATTAATGTAAAACATATTTCCATGAATTCCACTTTTCCAGGACATAATTGACTAAGGGAGTGTATAGAAGATGGATATAAGAAGCATCCAGGATAAAGTTCCAAACATTTGCATATATTCTTTTTATTTTGAGGAAATGGGTTTGCATGGATTGGAATAACTCTTAGTATGATACACCAAACCACTCAAAGTTATACAGCTTCCAGAGTAAGACATATTGTGCCCACCCTGTCTGAGCAAAGCAATGGCAGCTGGTATTCCTATGCATGGCTCCTGCCATGCTGCACTCAATTGAGGAGTCTGTCATTCCATTCACCTGAGGAGAGCTGCCCCAGGGCAGGAGGGGAAGCCATAAATCTTTCCCAAGACTCCCCTCTACCTTGCTTCAAACTCTTTTGATTGCAAAGCAATTAATTGTTTGGGGAAATCTTCCACCTAGTGACTGAAAATGGTACTGCAAGCTACATACTGATATATTTAAATTAAGTGACTGATTACTTAAAAGTAAATAACTCTGATGGCATTCTTAGTATGTGTGCTACATTTTAGTTGTTTAGATTTCATGATCTTGAAGCTGCTACAGCAGAGAGATATACATTCTCTTTGTAACTAGATGTATTTTGATCTTTAATATATTTCTCAAAGGAAAGAAAAATCACATGTAGATATAAGTAAAAAGACCAAAAAGAAGAAAAATAGAAAAATATTCATACATTTTACTCTTAGTATGATATTCTTAAATCATAACTATGTAGGTAACAGTTCAAATACTTAGAAATACTTGGAGGTGTGTAATTTTTGTAAGAACAAAAGAAAACAATGCTAATTTTAAATATTGAACAAAATGCTTACTTTTAAGTGGCTAAAGTAAAAGCACTAAGTAAAAGCACTTCACTTGGATCCAACAGTGTTTGTTTTTTACTGGAACAGAAACTGCTGGCAAAAAAAACCCTACTCCATCCTCCACTCTACTCTGAAATGCCACACACTCCCCACCCAAATATACTCCAGAGGGTTGTGGGATCCTCATGTTATCCCCAATTTAGAGGTTGTTCTTTTGGACCCTGCACCAGCCAAGAGACAAAGAAGATAAAAACTGAATTCTGCTTTCTGCACCCAGTTGCATGACACTTGTTTTGTTAAGTATAACAAAAAACAAAAATCAGAATCAGGTTAGCATTTAATGAGTTCACTGCTATTTTGAAGTACAAACAATAAAACATCTCATGACCCCTCAAGGACTAACACATTTATTGTGACCTAAACTTTCATGGACTACTGTCTACTTCATCCAATGCATTAAGTGCTACCCTTTGTAGACAGCTCAATATCCAAATCCATCTGTGTACATGAGAAAATTCCTTTAATGAACATGGTTGCCACACCTTGACACTATCTCCATTTCCTAGTATTAACACCGGCCTGCCTCTTGCCAAATCGTTTCAGTCAAGCATCCAGTTGATCCTCCCTGCTATTGCTCCATTAACTTCAGCTTTCATTTCTCACACTACTTGTCTCCTTTGGCAGCTGACCATGAATCTTGCCTTGTCTTCTTTCTTCCTGATATCTTCCACTTGGTTCTTTATTGCGCCCCTCCCAAGAATCAAGATCTTTCTCTGTTTCATCACTTGCTATACTGAAAGTCAGCATTCTCTCCCACAGTTTAAACAACCCTCCTCCTTGACCCATTGTCAAACTCTACCTACCAGATAAACTTACCTCCTTTTTTTCCACATTTCCCAAATTCATTATTCATTCTCACTGTGCCTTGGGTCTTCCACTTTGAACCCATCTAATCAGCTTCAAGAATAATTAAATACTGCTCTTCATCAACAAATTCCAGAGAGGTTTGTGAAATTTGTTAAAATGACAATTAAAAATTAAATAGATTTTTAAAAAGGAGTCCCACTAAGCTAGGTATTAAAATCAGCAAATGCTTGTTTTGCACAAAGAAGTTTTAAACAATTCTAAGGCACCTTCAGGATTGGTGTTGTACTTCAGGGGGCTGGGAAGAGAGCTCTAGGGTACCACAACTGAAAAGGCCTTCCCCTGAATGCCTTCAAATGAACAGGAACAGGCAACAGAATAATCAGGAGGCCCTGACTTATTGAACAGTAAGTTGATCTGGGAGAAGCCATTCCTACAAGTTTACCCTCTGCATTCAAATGAAATTGGCCTTGTTTAGATCAGAGATTTCTCCACTGCCATTTTTAACTATAGCTTTGACAACTTGCTGCATGAGTGAATGACTTGGTGAGCCAGACAGTGCTGTCTTCTATCTATCTCATATTTTTAATCAGTTCTAGCTTTGATGCAGTCAGTTAATGGTTTTGGCCATTTATCTATTAAATTCTATTACATTAATGTCGCTATTCATGTTTTTGGGAGATAATTTTAAGCTAAATTTGAGTATGTTCATTAAAGAGCTCTTAAGGGACACCGACAGATTGACATGTTAAGTCTATGGGGTAGGGTAAATTGTTGTGTGTTGTTTGTTGCAAAAGATTCCTTTGTGTGGGGGGGGGGGGGTTGTTTTTTGTAAGCTGTCCAGAGACTTTTAGTATTGGATGGCATATATGGTAAAAACTTTAAATAAATAAATAAATGCACTTAAAATGAATGTAATACCTCAAATTGTTTATGTGTCATGTGATATTCCTTTATTTATACCTGTCAAGTATTTCCAGAAGTATTTCCAAAAATTTCCAAATTTTTATTGGGTTCCATCACAAAAGAAACTTTCAATCAAAAACAGTGGATTTGGCCTCCTGGATCTCTCCTTATACCATTAGACCTATTTGTTGACTTGTACTAGATTTTGGTCTTTTTCACTTAAATTAGATCTCTCTTCTTGATCAGTTCTGGAATCTTTATGTCTGGATCCTCTGTTGGATTTCATTGGACTCTTGTCATATCAATATATATATAATGTGCTACCTGCAGTTGTGGCAGCTAGTGAGCTATGTTTATACTTGCATGTCAATTGCTGTTTAACTTTATGGGAAAATCCAGACTTAAAATTGGCAAGAAAATGTTTTCTTGGTGGACTGGGACAGATTTGATTTGTATTTTGGATCAGCTTGTCAGTCCTGACAATATTTTTTGACAATTTTCCACTTTGAGTGCCAAATATAAATTGCCAGCTAGACTGCATGGCAATATATATATAATTAAAACATTTCTTAGAACTGAGGTTAGGTGCTGTTGCTTTTATAGCTTCAGGGCTGCCTGCACTATTGCAAGAATTGACAAAGGCTGAACAGTTGCATCAGCTTACAATTCATGCCTATAAATATCTATTGTCAGTTAACAATTATGATATACAAGGTCCCAACCAAGAATGGAATAATGAAATAGAGCATCCCAGCTTGCCCAATCAATGGAGTGCTTCTTCATTATATATTTCAGAAGAAGCCATTGTTCTTAGCTTTATTCAGAAATTCTTTTATTCTTTATTGATGGCTTTATTCAGCAAAAAATGATGTTTCAAGTATGCTGGATTCTACAACATCTGTTTGATAAAGGCTTAAATTAAATTGACAAATGAGTGTGCCTCAGCACTTGTAACTTGTATCACAGTCAATGAAATCATTTCCTATTGGAAAAGGTGTCAGAAAGGTCATATGTTTTCTCTGTCTATTCAAACTGTACGCAAAACATGCCATAAGGAAAGCTGGATTAGGATCAGAGGAAGCAGTGAAAATTGGCAGAAGACACATCATTAATTTGAGATGCCACCTTACTGGCAGAAAGCAGCAATGAACTGAAATGGTTCCTGATGAAAGTGAAACATGAAAGTGCAAGGACAGGGCTGCAGTTAAATATTAAGTAAACAAAAATCATGATTGTTATCAAGGATTACAGAACTTTACTGTCAGCAATGAAGAAAAAGAATTTGTAAAAGATTTTGTTTATTTTAGCTCAGCCATCAAGTGGAGACCAAGACTTAGAAGGGCGGCAATGAAGAAACTAGAAAAGGTCATCCAATGTAAGGATGTTTCACTGAAGGTCAAGGTAATTCACATCACTGTATTCCCTATCACTCCGTATGGGTGTGAAAGCTGACCAATGAAGAAAGCTGACAGGTATAAAATTGATGTGTTTGAAACATGATGCTGGAAGAGAGCTTTGTGAATACCCTGGACCTACAAAAAGATGAATAAGTGGGCAGTATATCAAGCCAGAGCGTTCAGTGGAAGTAAAGATGATAAAACTGGGGGTGTCATACTTTGGGCACATCATGAAAAGGCAAGAGTCCCTGTAGAAGAGTTGAAGACAGAAGAGGAAAAAGAAGACCAAAGAAGAGATGGCTTGATTTCATGAAAGAAGACACAGTCTTGAACCCTTTAATGGTGTGCTTTGGTTGCTTCTGTTTTGCACAATAAAATAAATAAATATTTAAAAATACCCTGGCACCAAGGCAACTAGAACTTTTAAAGCAATAACTAATTAAATAATAGCAACCTTGAATAACACCTTGGAAGGGGCCAATAAGGCCTTTAGGTTCTTGATTAACAACAGTGCAATTCAAATATGCTCAATACCTTAAGAATTACAAGGATTCTGATGAAGAATAAAAATACTCACAATAATCTTCCCGGGAAAGATTTCGCATTCGTATAATTCTTACAGTAAGAATAGAACATGGTGATTCTGCATGCTGCAAAACAAGGAAAAATTCCCAGATGAACCTTTCAAGTATCAAACGTACTTCCATCAACATATAATTAGGAATGCTATGATGTGGGTTCAGCATAGGCCCACATATATGACTGGAGGGTGGGTGGGTTATACTCTCATTTCAGAAAAACAGTCAACTTTATTTATTTACTTGTTCAACTTACATTGCACTGTAACTAGTCTGAAGACTCTCTAACCAGGTTACAACTTTTACATAAAATAACATCAAATTTTGAAACATCTAAATATAACATACAACAAAACAGAGAATATACAACTGAGGGGTCAAACATCAATAAGTTAAAATATATTAAAACTAAAAGCAGTATAAATAACATCATAATATAAAATCAATTGTTAAAATGTCTAGAAAAGAGGACCATTTTTGCCTGATGCTGAAAAGATTGTAAAGATGGCACCAGGTGAACTACCTTTGGAAGGCCATTCCATAAATGGGGCACAACCACTGAGAAGGCCCCCCTTCTATATGCCATCCTGCTGACCCCCTTGAGAAGGAGTAGCTTAAGATCCCTAAACTACTCTAGCTCAGATTAAAATCCATGCTGGAGACTATTTTTTTTATCTACCTGCCCACCAACTCTCTTTCCCAGTTCCCTTCTTTTAAACAATACCCTCTAGCTGCAGCACTATGATCAGGGTTCTGGATCTGGTGGGAAAGAAGGAACAAAGGGGGTTTCTCTTCACCTCCCTTCTTCCCATCTCGGGTCATCACCTGGCACTGGAAATCTGGGTAAGCCCCCATATCCCCCTGGAAATGTTTCTCTCAAGAGATATTGACATTGCAATAACCCTTAGATTTTCCATTTTCCTACCCTACACCCTAAATTTTCCAAGGGTCAGTAAAATCATAAATGTAAATGCCAACACCAGCAGATTTGTATTCTAATTGGTCAGCATTTATAAAATCATTTTAGCAATATATTCACATCTTTGGAATAACATTAGAGCTCTCAGCATCTACATCTCAGTAAACCTGTTCCTGGGTGCAGCATTGCCAGATGCTTTAGAATCAGCCCAAAATTTCTTCTTGTTTTAATTTATTTAGTTTACTCCTAAACTGCCTTTTAAACCAAAGTCCTTCTATTCACATTTATATAAAAACATAATAATCAGGCCACAAAGCAACTATTCAATAAAGTTCAAGCAGAAAAAACCCTTCTTCTCTGGTACTGAAAGGATATCGGATTTGGTATCAGATTTGGCACTAGTGCAGTCCTTCAAGAATCAGGGTCTGAGTAACCCTGCAAGTGCCTACAGAACCAAGAACACCCTTGCAGGCTCTTGCAGGGTGCAATTGAAGAGAAATTATGCAGTTCAGCTGGAGGTCCTGAAGACCAGCATAAAAGGCTTTCTGGCATTGCTATTCTTTGCCACAGCAATGCAAATAGCCTCCAGGACTCTCTGCCCTCTGCACCACCCTTCCTTGAACTTCGTTCCTGCCTTACTCCGATCTGTTCCTGCCAGCTGTAGTTGTTCCTGCCTTGTTCTAGTCTGTTCCTGCCTTGCTCCTGTTTGATCCTGTGTACCCTAGTTTGCCTTTGCCCTGCTCCTGGGTGTTCTTGCTTGCTTCGAGTTGTTCGTGCCCTGCTCAAGCCCACTCTTGTCTGGGCCACCCTTACATGACTGTTTCCCTGGCATCAGACCACTGGACTCTTTCTGGACCATGCATCCTCTCTCGCCTGTATAATATTGGACTGCCTGCTGCCACGGACCTGACCCTGGACTGCTAACCACGCTACCAGCCTCTAGCCCTACTAAACTGCAGGACCTGGTCTTGCACCAGCACCCTGGTCCTGGCATTTTGCCTGTCCCAGCCACCACCCATGTGGCCCTTACACAGTCTTCCTAGGGAAAACATTCCAAAGCTTGGGTGCCTCAGCTAAGAAGTCTGCATCACTTTGGATAGTGGAGTGACCAACAGAGGAGCCTCTGATAATTTGAACAAATTGGCAGGTTCATGTAGCAAGTGGCTTTCCCAAGCCACATCACCTGGCATTTGTCAGGGAACAGTAACAGATTATTATAATCAACTGCCGATTATTACTTACATATTTCATTAGAGCAGAGTTTCTTAACCTTTTTACCCTAGAGGAACCCCTGAATTAATTTTCATGTCTCAGGAAATCCCTGCATAAAAATAACTATAAAGGTAGGCCATGCAATCAATGTAAATAAAAGTTGTAATTAGTAATGTAATTGAAACTATTCCATTATTATTAAATTGCATTTATCTCCTGCCTTTTTTTCCTCTTGTGAGGAATGTAGAACAGCTTACATAGCCCCATTTTATCCGCACAGCAATAGCCCTGTGAGGCAACTTAGTCTGAGAGTGAGTGACTGGCCTAAAGTCACCCAGTGTGTTTTATGGCTGAACCCAGATAATAAAAAGCAAAGGCACTGAACAGGATCTTTGGAATGTTATGTTATTAGAACAATATATATCCCACTGCTTTATCACTAAGTTTTACATTCAAGGAGCTGATGTTTTGGATCATGCATTTGCAAGGAATTTTGCTTTCTATATAGCAGAGGTTTGTCCGTGCCTTCTATTTAAGTGTTCTGTGTTAAATCAATATTCTTTACATTTCATTACATGAGCTGTCCTCTAAAAATCTAGTTGAATCTAACTAGAGCTCAGTAATACTTATCAGCCCCAAAACTGAACAAGAGAAAGGAATGGCTCATTACAACGAAAATAATACTCTTGGAGCCCATGTAACAGTGGCCTAGCACAGCTTTCCTCAAACACCCTCCAGATGTTTCAGACTGTATAAACCATCAACCCAAGTCAGCATGGCCAACAGTTAGGGATGATGGAAGCTGTAGTCAAAACATCTTGAGGGCACCAAGTTACGGAATGGTGGTTTTGCAGCATCTTCCAAACCCCATGGACCCCTCAGTCCAATCTATGCACAAGCACCCACCAGTACTGTGAAATTTAACCTCATTTATATTATTATTGTTTTATTTCTTTTATTAATGTGACATCCCACCCTTCCCAGAAGAACTACTTTGTAGATTAGGAGAAGAAAGGTTGGATCTGCCTGTGAGAAGGGTCCACCAGTCAGATGCAAGGTTAGCAGCCCCGTCCTTGTCTTTATCCCAGCACTATGCCCCAGAGATAGACCACCTCTGCCCATGGAGGCTTCACCAGGGGCCCACCAGTTCCTCAACTCACAGCCTGTTTCTCACCCCCTCACCTCAGTGACTAGCACCTGTCTGTATACCACAGAGGGCATGTGAAATAAGGGCCATTCCTGGTGGGTTAATGCCAGGCACACAGAATCACTGCTGCTCCCCATGAGCTGAAAGTGGACATACTTCCTGCCCTCACCCCTTCCAATCAGGGGCTGGGGCTCTGCCTGGGCCTGAGGCCTCCCGTCTCCTAGGCAACCGGCCTGAGTAGAAGGGCCTCTAAGGCAATAACTTGTGTTTATATTTATAAATATATTCATGATCTCTTACAGAAGCCCCAGCAACATTTTGCATAACCCTAGGGTTCCTGGGGGCCCTGGTCAAGAAAGACTGCTTTAGAGGCTGAAATTTTGGGGAATGTCTTCCCTGTCTCCATGCCTCAGAATAGGTCTCAGACTGGCTATGAAAAAGGGCTATGAGAGCAGATGAAATTTCAAGGACTCAAAAGCTTAGAATGAAAACCCTGAAAGGTGTTGGTCCTTTAGGATGGATATGTGACATCTGGAGCTCCTTTGCAGATAGTTCCTCATATTGAAATAACTCCAATTGTTTCTATTTGAAAATAAGACCCAGGTAAAATAGATTTTATGTAGGAAACAACACCAATCAACTTTATGTAGAAAATGTACAGGGTTAAAAAATGAGCACCCATTACTTCATTGCTCCTCACTTTAAAAAAGCACTCCGTCATACTCTCCCCTTAGATAGCCCATCCATTGCTATTGTCAAGTGTTGTGCTGAATGAAGTTGACTAAATCATGAGCATCTATATTGTACATTTAAGTGACAGTATTAGGGTCAATGGCCAAAATGGGAAGAATATTCAAAGGCAAGAGACTGAAGGACACTAGCGGCCGTCAACAAATTTGCTAACAGGCAGGGGGCAAGAAAGCTTTTTTGTTTTGGCGAGCAGAAATGCTCAGAGACAGAGGCTTTGCTAGAGCAGATAAATTAGGATGCCAAAAAATGTTGCTTCTCTCCTCTTTCACTATCCTACACTTTTGCGGGCCTAGCCTCCATTCACACCTTTACAATACCTTAGAGACCCACCTCTGCCCCAAGATAATAGGCTTCTGCCACTTCATTTTCACTTCAGGGGTCACGTATGTGTGTGTGTGTGTGTGTGCGCGCGCCCGCGCACATGCTAGTTAAGAAGAGGAAAGTTTGCTTTGTAAATTGATTGACTAGACAGGAGAAGACATAGGGCAATTTAAAATATCCTTTTTGTTTCTCTCACTCTCTCTTCTTCTCAAGATGCCCAGCAGATGTTGGTACCTGAGACACAGGAGGAAATTTCTCTCTCCATCCTACCTAAGCCATTGTGCAGTAGTTACTATCCAAGGCCAAACAAGTTACTCTGGAGCCTGAGGCAGAAAATTCCATAAGTATCTCTCCCCATTCCTGTTATTAAAATTATTAATAATTATTAAAATTAAGTTAGGGAACAATCCCATAACCCTTGTGGCAAATGGATGTCAACTTCTGAACTTAGAGTCATACAAGCATCCAGTGGCAGAAATGAGGTGTGACAGGAGCCATCTCTACTACTGGCACCATACCTCATGACATGTATTTTATTTTTATGGCCATTTTAGTGCATCCCCTTTACCCCTTCCAAGGCCCAATTGTGACTTCATACTGTCCACTGTCATATCCAGGTACTGATCTAGCATGTCCACAGCCTTTCCTGATGAAATAGAGCTATCTCTGATCACTGTACTAATGACAACACACTGCAAAAGTTCAGATGAATTCACTCAGTGATTTCATGTGTGCTCAGTAGCTTATGGGGAGAGGGCAGAATTGACCCCTGCATGATGGAGAATCCATGGGATCAAACAATGTTGGAGGACCAGCACCACCTACTGGAGCTGGCCCTCCAAGTAGGAGCAGAACCCCTATAATGCAGTACCCCCTACTCTCATCTCCAACAGTTGTCACAGAAGAATACCATGATCAATGGTACTGAAAGTTGTCAAGAACTCAAGGAGTGCTCATACTCTCCTGTCTCTCTCAGGGCCTAGGTCATCATAAGGTATCCAAAGTGTTGTTGCCAATTTCAGCACCCCAAAACACCCCAAAAGTAATTGGCCAGAGGAAGGCCACATAGTAAAAACACCACAGTTATACTGTCCCAGATGGGAGGGCAGATAAGAACAAAATGAACTTTGTGTAACCCACAGCTAACACGCTAGCCTGACCTCGAATACAGTAATCAAAGGGACAGTGAAAACTAGTTCTAGCAGCCATGAAAGTTGCAAATGTGCAGGAAGTAAGAACATGGCTAGTCTGTGTGAATGTCGAGCAGGTAAGAAATAGACATGGGAAATGTCTGGTCCTTGACAGAAGAAAGGACTCTTTCTCCAGCATGGGAGGGGGTGCATACATTGACATATCGATGTATTAGATGTGTATTAGGTGACCTAATTGGTTACTTAGGGTATAAAACACATGTACTGGGGTGCAACTTTTGAGACACTGCTTTGGGCTGAATGTCTCCCTTTATTCTATAGTGCACTAGAATAAAGCTGATTTTGGCTCTAAGTCTCAGGCTCCTTTTGGCTTGGGTCTGGGGTCCACCCAGGTTTGCCCTAGCTGTTGACTGTCTGAGTTTGGTAACAGTGTTTCTAGCCCAAAACCGGAATCCCATTCAAAATGGGTCAAGAAAGTCAGTCTCATATACAAGTATAAGAACCTGATTGGCAACTACCTGCTCAAGGACCTTGCCCAAGGAAGGAGCACTTGCTACTGGACTAAAATTGAGATTTTCCAGATCCAAGGAGGATTCTTCAGGAGTAGCCTCACCACTGCCTCTTTCAGGTGGCCCAGGTGCACTTTTTCAGGGAGCAGCCTAGTAAAGTGTTCCCTCCTTACCAGTTATTATAAGGTAAGAGGGGCAGAGTTCCAATACAGAAGTTGTCGCATGAACATGTCCATGCAATATTGTTGAGCTCCACCAGCTGAAACTCATCCAAGAAAACTGAATAGTAGCAGCATTCTAAATTTCAGAAAAATGGAAAATGGCAAAAGGAGCAAGAGAGAGAGAGAAGGCGGTGGTGGGGAGCAGGGTGAAAACCTCTTCTGTTGCTGCTGTTGTTGCCAGTACAGTGTTCTCAGGTAAGTGAGGAAGAGTTATCCACCTGTAATGATCATCTTTGTATTGAAGGTGACCATTATGAATAGCCAACATTCATATTTCGAACCAAGGAATTACACGCATTTTTGACACCATTAATTTGCACCTGCAGTTTCCTGGAACTTAGTGAGACTTGGTTCCAAATAAAAGTTCCTAAGCTGCAATCCTACACACAGGTTCATTCAGTTTCTATGTCCAAACAGGGTCTTTTAGACTGAGAAGTAATCAAACTACTACAGCAAAATTAATTAAATTAAAAAGATAAAGATGCATCAATGAAATTCTTCCAACTGCTAAATTATTATTTAGTATTTTCATAATTATAATGGCCAAACACCTATTTCTCATGATCCTTAAAGCAGAGTTAAGACATCTCCACCATGTACAGTACCTTACATTCAGCACCTTGCTGCACAGTATGTTCCTGCATCCACTGCGTTTCTAGGGTGCCCATTGATTTTGTTTTGCTGTATAGAAACTGTTAGAAAAGTACAGCACTAAATTTTTCTTCTTCATTTTTCCTTAAAGTTTTTCTCATAAATACCATTCTTTAAAGATGTTTATTCCACCAAAGGTGGTCCCTTGATGCACTGCCAGATGGCTGCTTTTCCACAAGGTACCACAGAATGTGGGCTGATAAAAACCATTTCGTCCTGATAGAAAATTATCAGCTTGACATGTCTAAAAGAGCTGAACAGCAAAGAAACTACAACTGCCCACTGTAGGTTTCTTCAGGGTTCCATGAAAATTCAGAGCAGTGAGTTCCATGAAAATTCAGAGCGGTAAACCATCTTCTGTTTGTTTATTTACTAACAAAAATATTTATGAACTGCCTTTTTGCTGCAAAGCTCCTCAAGACAATAAGCAGACTTTAAAATAAACTGATGCAACAAACACCTGAGGAATTAAGAGTATAACAGCACTATCCTTAAAACATACCAGAAAGTAGAATGAAACTAAGTTTAAAGCAATTGCAAGTCTAACAAAATATAAACGTTTTTACAGGTCATCTAAAGCTAAATAGAGATGGACCCGATCTGATTTCCCTAGGAAGGAAATTTCACAGTTGGGAACACATTCCTGCCAACATCAGCTCTTTTGGTGGTGGGACATGCAATAGACAGCTCTAAAGCAGCTGTAGTATCAAGCACATACTTAAAATGAACCTTGTCATAATCTTCCAACATCACATGACTAAGTTCTAGCTTGAAGACAGAGATGGGGGTAGAGCGTTTGAGCGACAGAGGAAACCTGATGCATCAGGGGCAATGACCACACAGCCTGAATTCCTCCTCTGGTCTCTCAATCAAATATGCTGCTTGTTTTTGCTCATGCTATTTAACAAGGGCCTCTCTATATCAAAGGCACTCAATTTTTGCTTTGCCTCCATCCACTGACATTTTAAAGCTTGTTCAGCCCACATTTTAAGTATCTGGAAAAGATCTGGAAGCATTCAGAAAGTGCTTCCTCTTGCGGTTCAGAGACTTTGAGAGGCATGTGTGACATGGAGGAAACTTCATATGGCTTTTAGTATCCATGAAGCAAATTCCTAATGTGAACATCCCTGTAGATAAGAGAAGGAAATGGCATGCAAATTGATAATTGCAGCACATCCAGAATTTTAGAGCAGCCATTCCATTTTGTATTACTTACCTGAGGGAAAGCAGCAGGTGATCCCATCATAGAAAGCACTACCTTCAAGTCACGTTCTACTCAAAGTACTTCTGACTTTAGATGGGACTCCAGATTTTAACATAGTAAAAGCTGTTCAGCCACTATTATAAACACTGAGCCATAGACCCGCCTCTTTGGGGATTTCAAAAGCAGAAAGCATCAACAGCTACTTAGGTTACATACTGCACTGATCTGTTGCAAGAATTTTTGTCTCCACATGGTGACTGTAGAACTGGAATTCCACCATGGAGTCAGCCCCATTTGAGTAACCACTGTGAGAACTGCATCTTATTAAGAGAAATGTGCATTGTATTTGTATGATCCAAGTCTATCAGACACAGAACATAACAAAACTCTGTGAAAAATCCCAAGAACCCAGCTGAGTAACCATGCAGTCCTGCATGTCAGGAAGGCTTTAATGAAATACTCCCTTTTAAAATAATGCATCCCAATGTCCATATATATATATATATATATATATATATATATATATGGGGTAGGGATGGAGAAAAGGGGAGTTTCAGAACACAGGCAGAGTTCATTGCAGAGAGTGGGCTCTGATAGATCATCTTTGGATTCTTGATTTGTCTGGTTACAAGGAGACAAAATGCAGGGAGACAGAACTAACTAGCTCTTTTGAAATGTAGGTAGATGGTTTCAGACATGAAACAATCTTCTGAATAGCCAGCTAGACTTCTAACATCAGACATGGAGCTTTTCTCACCATTAGACAAAATAGTCCATCTCCATTAAGAGCTGGCTTTTTGCTAACCTCAAATTCCCATGAATAGATACCATCTGTGATAGGGGTTTCCAAACATTATGTTGTTCCAAATAAAGTGCTGTTGACACTTTCATAAAATGGCTGCCATGGCAAATGTGGGCAGTCACAAAATATCTGTTGCTTGGAACTCATCCTGAAGTTAATTTGTATGCCTCAGTTTGTCTTTTCTGTGTACTGATTTCCTGCTTACAACATGCTTCCGCCTAACCTAAGGCAATGATATGGTTCCACCTATGGTTGGCTTCCCTCTGTCTTCCAACCCCAGCTGTCATTGCTTAGGATATATAATGCAATGTGGTCTTAATCCTCTGGACAAAAGGATTACCAAAATTAAAAGCTTTTAGGGCTTAATCCTAGGCATGTTTTTTCAGAAGTAGATCAGACTGTGTGTATCATGCCATCTTTTTCTCTGTCCAAAGAACCCAGAGCTCCTGAAATGTTGTGGGTTATATCTAACATAAGCTGACAGGGGTGGCTGTGGAGGTAATGCTGCAGTGCCCCAGGTTATTTTTCTTGGGGGATATCAATATTCAGGCTGGGGGCACCTTGACTGGGACAGCTCAGGGTTTTATGGACTCCATGACAACAATGGGACTGGACCAAAATATCAGTGGCCCAATACACATAGTGGGGCACACCCCAGATCTGTTTTCTTCAGCTACATGTGAGGATGGTGATCTGAATGTGGGGGATTTTGATTCAGTCCTTTTGTCATGGTCAGGTAATCACCTGGTGAGGTTTAGTCTGATGGAGGCTTTTCTCCTCTTCAAAGTTCGGAAACCCTTTAAGATGGTCTATCCTTGAAGGCTAAAGGATCTGGAAGGTTTTCTGAAGGCTCTTGGGAATTTCCAAGCTGATGTGATGGGTAGTCCTGTTGAAACCCTGGGACAAAGAGCTGACCTGGGTGGTGGATATGATCTCCCTGAGTTCCCTCTCTGTAGGAGATCTTCTACAGCCCCATGGTGTAACCCTGGAATCAAAGCAATGAAGCAAAACAAGAAAAGACTTCAGTGCAAATGGATTAAACCTCCTAGTGGTGGCAATTGAGCCTTGGTATGTTTCTATGATACTTAGGGATAGTGGGAATGGCACAACATCATCATCTTTCTGCTTCTATTCAATCTTCTACTTGTCACCCAGTGGTGTTTTTCTGTATTCAGGGCTTACTACATATGGACCCTAAGAATGTTCTAGACCCATTTCAGGCCTTCTGTAGCATACTTGCTAGGCACTTCCATTTGAAATCAATTGCATTCTCCATGGGTTAGACTCCAATGTTACAGCAGTTGAATCTGGTGAAGTTCCCAGAACACAGTCTGATATAATTTTATTGGATGAGTTTCAGTTGGTGCAGCATTGAGCTGTTGACAAAGTGCTTAGACAAGTTCATGAACGTATCCTGACTCTTCTATATTCTTACCTGTCTTGGCTAATTAAAAACAGTAGAGATGGAGCAGCAGTTTGGGCCAGGGAAGTGATTAATACTTTCTTGAGAGAGGGTGTGGCCCTACATCACCTGAAAGAGTCAGCAATTAGGTCACTCCTTGGCAAGCCCTCCCTGAACAAGAAAGATCCAAGCAACTTCAGATTGGTGTCAAAGGTTCTCTTCCTGGGCAAGGTTCTTGAGTGGGTGGTGACCAACCAGCTCCAGGCATTTTTGGATGACAATGATCTGGACCCATTTCATTTGGAGTTCAGGCTGAGTTATTGCATGCAAACAGCCTGATTGCCCTTTATGATGTGTGTGGAGCGAGATGGAGGAAAGCAATCCTGTGTATACTCTCAGTGGCTTTCAGTACCATTGACCATGATATCCTTCTGGACAACTGGCTAAGCTGCCTTGCAGTGGTTCTGACTGGCTCCAGAGGGTGGTGCTTTGGGAATATTATTCAACCCCATGGATTCTGCAGTATGTGGTTCCTCAAGGGTTTGTCTTATCCCCCATGCTATCTAATCTCATGCTGATGACACACAACTCTATCTTTTCTTTACATCCTCATCAGGAGAGGCTGTGCTAAACCAGTGCCTGCCCGTGACAATGGACTAGATGAAGACTAATAAAATGAAACTCAGTCTAGACAAGATTGAGGGAATATTGGTAGGTGTTTCCTCTGACTGGGCGGTGGGTGTTCAACCTGGTCTGGATGGGGTTGCAATCTCTCTAAAGGAGGAGGTTCATAGCTTGTGGGTATGCCTTGATCTGTCTTGGTCATTTGAGGCTCAGGTGGCCTCAGTGGCACAGAGTGCCTTCTACCAGCTTTGGCTGGTGGGCCAGCTATGCCTTTATCTGAACAGAGATGGCCTAGTTTATAGTGTATAGTCTCCACCAGGGGTTCTCAAACTTTTCCAACAGGGGGCCAGTTGAAAGGTGTCCGCAGTGGGCATGGGCTGCCAAGGTGGTGCCGGCGAGGGGGTGTGGACCGGGGCGCGTGGGGCTAGGCAGGGGCGGGGGGGGGGGGCGAGGTAGCCACTTGCTTGAGCAGAGATAATTTCCTCCGAGCGAGTCCAAAATGATCTCCCCACAAGCAAGCTGCTGCTGGGTGCGCACACGGCGAGGCACTGGCTTGCTCACAAGGAGATCATCTCTCCGAGCGAATCCAAACCGATTGCCATGTGCCTGAGTGCAAAACATCTGGGGCGGGACAGATCCAGCCCACGGGCCATAGTTTGAGGACCCATGGTCTACACTCAAACTATCTCCAAGTTAGATAACTCCAGTGCACACTATGTGGAAGCTGCAACATGTGCAAAATGTGGCAGCCAGGTTAAATCTGGAACTAGAAGATCTGAACATATAATACCAATTCTGGCCAGCTTGCATTGGCTGCCCCTGTGCTTTTGGGCCCAGCTCAACCTGTTGGGCTTAACCTACCCTTACATGGCTTGGGATCACAACACCTGACAGAATGTCAGTCTATCCACCCTACCTCAGTCTAATGAGAATTTATAATCTGCATCTGGGGCTTTTCTCCAACTGTCACCTCCAAGGGAAGCCCAGGAAGAGGTAACAAGGAGGGAGGGAGGGACTTTTATGTGGTGGCGCTCCAATTATGGAATGGTTTCCCCACTGAGGTCTGCCTGGCACTGATATTATCATGTTCTTGGTGTCAGGTCAAACTGCCCTTTATTTCCAGACATTTAATAGCATTTAATTGCATATGATGGGTTATGTCAGCTGTGTTAATTATCACCATTATTAGCTGCAGTACATCTGGTTTGACAGATGACTGTACTTTTTTAGGAGAACTTTAAAAACTGAACCAAAGTTTACTTTTTGCAAAATGTGACAGCAGTAATCCCAGAATTACAGTATGTTTCACCTTATTTTGCTTCCATCATTTCAGAGGAAGAACCTGATTCAGAGAGAGAAGAATCTGCTTGGGGTGATGGAAATTCATTTCTCCCTGGTTTCTCAGGAGAATGTCATCAGGGAGAGGCAGCTTCTCCTTCCCAGCTAAAAGCCAGAACTACCTTGCCAAGGTACACCTGAACTGACTCAGTCTGAGCACCATTCCTTGATAAGCAGTCAAGAGGAAGACTGTAAGTTTTTAAAAAATTGAATTTGTACCCCATCTCCTTTTAAAGGCTTAGATAAAAAAGAAGCCAAGTCCTACATTGTACTCTTTGGCTTATAGAATCCTGAAAATGATCTCTTAGTACTTATCTCTCATGCTGGAAAAAACTGTAGTTGTCACCGTATTCTTTCTTGAGCTCTCAGAGAGGGGGGCTTCTTGTGTGAGGGCTCCTGCTACTTTCTTTGTTGAGAAATGGTAATTTCATTGGTGAAGTTTATTATCCAGTGGAGAACAAAGCTTTATCTGGCTCATATTTCCTTCACTTGACTTATCACTGTATATTCTAATTGGTATATATGGCAGATGGAAGAATCAACTGGCTTTCTGTACATGACACATTTAGAATCCACATCTAATTCCTCAATCACCATAGTTTGTGAGTGTTATCTTGTTACACTATTATCCTCTAAGGCCTCTCATGTTTTCCAAGTGTTTCTGTAGCTTTTTTAAGAGCAAGGAAAGTATAGTACATTCTGAAAATAGCAGAATGAACCAGAATGAAAAGTTTTGCAATTCCATGGTGCTGCAGAGCCAGTTTGTGATTGTGTAACATACAGAACATAGACCACCACTATGAAAAGTGGTGTGTAAAGGTGTGTAAAGGAGCTGTTCTTAACTCCACAGAGAATCTGGAAGCAGAAGTATTGATAAAGTGGCAGATTAATAGTTTCATGTAGTGAAGCCCTTACTCCATGTTGTTCCTGCCTCTGATCTTCTATGGATAGCTAGCTGCTTTGCAAGAAAAACAAAAAAGGAAGAGAAACCCAACCCATGTTTCCTCCTACTGAGATATGTATGTCACTGTGTGGACTTCTCTCCTTTGAGGAACATGAAGGAATGTGTGTGGGTCAGATAAATGATTCTAGGTACTTCACCCTTCCCTGCCTATGAGGAAAGGTTGTGGTTGGGACCTTCAAGGTTCTAACTGAGCAATGTGGGATTGTTTTACATATGATTAACCACTGAGAGGCTAGTTCTAAAAAAGCAAATATAAAGTGGCCTATTATCCAGCCAAACAGCTAAAACTTGTATGGGCTACAAATGTCAAGGGTGCTTCCAGGTTAGACTTTGATGGTGATTCTGCTTTCCCTCATTCACAGAAACAGGGTGTCCATTTGATGATATAGACATCTGTTTGTAGTCATCTTGTGTTCTTCCACAGTGTCAATCTTTTCCTCTTATCCCCAAAGAACTGTTAAGAGGAGAATCCTGCCTTTTGAGTGGTTGTTGTAAGAGGCCTTTGGCTGCACAACACAAAGTCAAAGATGGAGATCTATACAGTCAGTAAAAACAAGACCAGGAGCTGACTGTGGATCAGATCATGAACTTCTTGTTGCAAAATTTAGGCTTAAATTGAAGAAAGCAGGGAAAAGCACTAGGTCACTCAGGTATGACCTGAATCATATCCCTGTGGATATACAGTAGAGGTTACAAATAGATTTAAGGAATTAGATCTGATAGAGTGCCTGGAGAACTATGGATGGAGGTTCGCAACATTGTACAAGCAGTAGCAACTAAAACCATCCCAAAGAAAAAGAAATGCAAGAAAGCAAAATGGCTGTCTGAGGAAGCTTTACAAATAGCTGGGGAAAGAAGGGAAGCAAAGGCAAGGCAGAAAGGGAAAGATACACCGAATTGAATGCAGAATTCCAGAGAATAGCTAGAAGAGATAAGAATGCCTTCTTAAATGAACAGTGCAAAGAAACAGAAGAAAACAATAGAACAGGGAGAACCAAAGATCTCATCAAGAAAATTGGAAATATGAAGGGAACGTTTCACGCAAAGATGGGCATGATAAAGGACCAAAATGCAGGGACCGAACAGAGGCAGAAGAGATGAAGAAGAGGTGGCAAGATTACACAGAAGAACTATACAAGAAAGAGCTTAACGTCCCTGATAACCACGATGGGGTGTTCACTGACCTCGAGCCAGACTTTCTGGAATGTGAAGTCAAATGGACCTTAGGAAGTCTGAGCAACAACAAAGCTAGTGGAGGTGACAGTATTTCAGCTGAGCTATTCAAAATCTTAAAAGACAATACAGTTAAACTCAATATGCCAGCAAATTTGGAAAACTCATCAGTGGCCACAGGATTGGAAGAGGTCAGTTTACATTCCGATTCCAAAGAAGGGCAATGCCAAAGAATGTTCAAACTACCACACCGTTGCACTCATTTCACTTGCTAGCAAAGTTATGCTCAAAATCCTACAAGCTAGGCTCCAGCAGTATGTGGACCGAAAACTACCAGAAGTACAGGCAGGATTTTGAAGAGGCAGAGGAACTAGAGATCAAATTGCCAACATACGCTGGATCATGGAGAAGCTAGGGAGTTTCAGAAAAACATCTACTTGTGCTTCATTGACTATGCTAAAGCCTTTGATTATGTGGACCACAACCAATTGTGCTGAGTTCTTAAAGAGATGGGAGTACCAGACCATCTTATTTGTCTCTTGAGAAACCTATATGCGGGCCAAGAAGCAACAGTGAGAACTGGACACGGAACCACTGATTGGTTCAAAATTTGAGAAAGGAGTTCAGCAAGGCTGTATACTGTTGCCCTACCTATTTAACTTATATGCAGAGCACATCATGAGAAAGGCAGGGCTAGAGGAATCACAAATTGGAATTAAGATTATTGGGAGAAATATCAACAACCTCAGATATGCAAATGATACCACTCTAATGGCAGAAAGTGAAGAGGAACTAAAGAGCCTCTTGACGCGGGTGAAGCAGAAGAAAGCAAAAGTTGGCTTGAAACTCAACATTAAGAAAACTAAGATCATGGCATCCGGTCCTCTCACTTCCTGGCAAATAGATGGGGAAGAAATGGAGGTAGTGACAGATTTTATTTTCCTGGGCTCCAAGATCACTGCAGATGGGGACTGCAGCCAAGAAATTAAAGGATGCTTGCTCCTGGGGAGGAAAGCTATGGCAAACCTAGACAGTATACTAAAAAGCAGAGACATCACCCTGCCAACAAAAGTGTGTATAGTCAAGGCTATGGTTTTCCCAGTTGCTATGTATAGCTGTGAAAGTTGGACCATAAGGAAGGCAGTGCCAAAGAACTGAGGCCTTTGAATTCTGGTGCTAGAGAACACTCCTGCCAAGTCCCTTGGACTGCAAGACGATCAAACCAGTCAATCCTAGAGGAGATCAAACCCAACTGCTTTTTAGAAGGCCAGATACTGAAGATGAAACTCAAATACTTTGGCCACCTAATGAGAAGGAAGGACTCTCTGGAGAAGAGCCTAATGCTGGGAACAATTGAAAGCAAAAGAAGAAGGGGACAGCAGAGAATGAGGTGGCTACATGGAGTCACTAAAGCAGTCGGCGTGAGCTTAGGTGGACTTCAGGGGATGGTGGAGGACAGGAAGGCCTGGAGGAATGTTGTCCATGGAGTCGTGATGGGTCGGACACGACTTCACGACTAGCAACAACAGTAAGAGTTCTTATTTTGGAAGTAATCTGAAATTCAAGTGATCAGAAAACACTCGACTTGCTTAGTAATAATGTGGGAGCTTGACAAATGCATTTCCAGAAAACCCCTTTCCTACTCTCATGGATGCTTTAGGGTCATTCCAGTAGAGGGGCTGTTAGTGCTACTAATGAAAATATATTGCCTAGGTATTCTGTTTTCCCTTCCTTATTGGCAGATACACGTAAACCTCCAAACTTGGAAGCCTTCAAGAATCCTGTGGCTGGAGCAAGGTGTGGTGATACCCTACATTTTCTCGAGACAGCCATTGCTATCCATCTAGATTTAGCTCTGGGGTGGAGGCAAGGAAGGAGGTTAGATGACCAATTAGAGTTGATACAACTCTAAGACCCAGCCACCTCCCCTACCTGCCCCTGGCATGCTCAACCCCACCCCCAGAGCCAGTTGTGACTTCAGGGGGCACAGCTAATTATTCTTTCCATGCCAGCTGCAAAGGGGTAGATGGTATAAGACTGCAGGATGTTATTGCTGGGACTCTAAAGAATCCTATAGCCTTCCAGACAATGTGAAGAGATCATAGGATAGCACCCTAATGGATTTTTTGTGGTAAGAAAACATGGGAGGATTACAAATGGAAGTTGTCATTCTCTGGACCATGTCTCCATAAAATTTTGTGAATGAGGCAGAGTAATTGCACATTAAATCTTAATTTGGAAGTGCTCAAATACTAACTACTTAATGCTAACACACAAAACCCAGTCCCAAAATTGGAAGGTCTATTCCAAGGATGTTTTTGTTAGAGCTCTGGTGAATTGCTAAGAGAAAGCTGTGAGGAAGTCATTCTGTCAATAGCTCTTAGCTTCATTTGCTTCCTTGGGATGTATGGATGGAATGCTTTAGTGAGCATGCTTGGAAATGGGAAGGTCTGCATGCACATTTTTACAAAACCTTTACTTCCTTAAATGTCAAAATGATAATATCTCTACATCCCTAAATAATATTTTTGGATGATGTTGTCAGTGAATGAAAATAAAAAATTTCACCAGCAGACATTAAAACTTACCAGATTTTCAGATAATCTTATAAGAGACACTTACAAGAGTAGACAGGCCTAGGATTAAATTGTTGCATACCAAAACTGTCTATAAAGTTATGAAATGATTATTCAGCGAATACATAGAAATCTCTATAATGCAAATGAACAAATATATCAAATGAAGAAGAATGGGCTGGTTCTTTCCTATATCCTTCATTCCACTAAGCAGGAATTTCAAAGATGTCAAAGATGTCTTGCTTCCTTCTTGCCAATAGGAAAAGTCTTTACTCCTCCTTTGTTAGCCATACTTATTCAGGAAAACAATACAAATGAACAAACAAACTCTCATGCATGCATGTTCTGGCAAGGAATGCATGAGAAGCTGACCATTTTGGCAAGAATGACAGCTTTGAGTTTGAGGACGATGGAGAGTTGGTTGACCTAAGCAGGGCTGAGAATTAAACTCTGATAATGGAGTTGTTGTGGTAACGGACGGGCCTCTACCTGCAGACCCAGTTTCTTAATACCTGCCTATGCTTGCTCAAGACAAGATTATTTCAAGGACAGCCACAAGGCCCAGTCCACCTGCCTGTGGGAATGGTAAAAAACAACAGCATCCTGAGGGAGGAGATTTGGAAATGGGGAGTCTCATGGATGAAGAACTGCAGCTTCCTGAGAAGATGGACCTAAAGGTCTGCTGTCACAGCCACAGGGTGGCCCAACTGGGGCCTCAAAGCACAGAACACAGGTGCCTCCAATTCCACAGTGCCCCTCCTTCCTGAGACAGGCCCAGAAGGGTTCATAAGCAAAGCTTTGCACCTATTCAATCTTTCCCTCCTTGAGGGATTACCTTTAGCCAGAATACAGATGGACAAAGAGATGGTAAAACTTGGAAGAGTAACAAATGTAAGGAGCTGCTGTCTGGAGTGGTAAAATTTTATGACTGAGTCACAATGATTGCACAATAGGAACCTCATCTGGTAATATGCTTTGTGTAATAGGCACAAATCTCAGAGACCCATCCTTTTGGGTGTGGATGACATCCTCTCAGCTCCAGCAGAGGAGAGCTTCTGCCAGGAAAAATAAGGAGAAGAAAGCAGTGAATGCCTTCCTGAGAGAGGGAGTGGTGGCAGCTACATTAAAAATGGCCATGGTTATACCACTCCTAAAAATGTCTAAAGTGGACCCAGGTGACATGAATAATTATAGAGCAAGGTGATCAAGTGGGTAGAGGCTGGGCAACTCCAGGCACTCTTGGAGGAAATGAATTATCTTGAATTATCTTGATCCATTTCAATCATGTTTCGGGCCTGATGTTGGGACAGAGACTGCCTTGGTCACCCTGTGGGATGTCCTTTGATGAGGGAGAGAGAGGCAAAGTGAGACCCTGTTGGTTCTCCTGGACCTTTCAGTAGCTTTTGATACATTTGACCATGGTATTCTTTTGGAGAGACTCATTGGGTTGGGAATCTGAGAGACCACATTGTGCTGGTTCTGCTCCTAGCAGGTGGACCATTTCCAGGTGGTGGTCCTGAGGGATTATTGTTCTGCATCAGGGCACTGATGCTATGGAGTTCTACAGGGCTTGATTTCACCCATGCTTTTCAACAATTAAATGAAATTGCTGGGTTAAGTCATTGGGAAGTTTGAATTGAAGTGTCACCAATATGCTGATAATATTCAGCTCTATCTCTTGTTTTCATCTGACCCAGGTGTGGTGGCCTCTGCACTTAATTGGTGTCTGGACTTGGTAATAGATTGGATAAGGGCCAATAAACTCAAGCTCAGCCTTGATGAGATGGAAGTACTGTTGTTGAGTCTTGCCATGATTATTCTTGCACTGGTAAGATTGAACTATTGTTGTTAGTCGTGAAGTTGTGTCCGACCCATTGTGACTCCATGGACAACATTCCTCCAGGCCCTCCTGTCCTCCACCATTCCCTGGAGTCCACTCAAGCTCACACCAACTGCTTCAGTGACTCCATCTAGCCACCTCATTCTGTGTCATCCCCTTCTTCTTTTGCCATCTATTGCTCTATATTTGGACTCTTCACATGATGCTGAACAGGGCAGTGCGGTTGTTGATGAGAACTAGTTCTAATGAACATATCACACCTCTCCATCCTTCTGCTCCAGTCCAGACAGAATTAAAGGTCTTGACTATGACATTCAAAGCCCTAAATGGCTTGGAACAACATTATTTTAGGTAGTGTCTTACTCCACATATTCCTGCCCATTGCTTGAGGTCATCAACTGAAGTCCCCTTCTGACTTCTTCCCCTCAAGAAGGTTAAAGGGGTGGCTGCAAGGAGGGTCTTTTCTGTGGTATCCCCCACCCCAACTCTGAAATGCTTTACCTCATGAGATTTGCCAGGCACCTACTTTGCTGAGTTTTAGGCGCCTGGCAAAAACCTTCTTTTTCAGCATGCCTATGGCACTACTTAGATCTTCCTGGCTAATTGCACCGTATTATATTAATTATATTTTAACTTAATTATGTATTTTGCAATTTTATCTTTTTCTATTTCATTATGGTATTTTAAACTGTATTGCTTTTATCTAATGTTATTTTATTGGCATTTATTATTGTAATGGCCACCTGGAAAGCATGACACTAGTGGATGGCTCTCAAATGAATTCAATAAATAAATTGAATAATTAATAAATAAACCTCATCCAATAATACTGCACAGGATGTACAACAAACAGCAAAAAAAACCAAAAAAACAAAAAAAACCCTCATATAAATTATAGGATAAATATTGCTGAGACCTAGTTACAGCCTCATTAAAGGATCTGGGGCTGAAATGTGAATTGGGCTCAGAGGATGAGTACCATGTGGGGCACACTCTTCAAGTCGCTTACTTCCCTTCAACCACCTATATTCCCAAGTTTGGCTCATGTCACCCATCTACGTGTTGCCCCCTGCTAGTCTGGATATTCTCAAGCTCACCGGTACCCTATGGGCAGGCTCATTTGTTCTCGGGAGATGTGGAGGGGGTGTCATTCTGACTGCTGCTAAATTTCCCCATAGTTTAACAGGATCTACTCCCTCCAGGCCCCCTCTCAGGGCTGGGGATGCCAGTTCAAAGTTCTAACATACCAGAATCAGAAGCAGACCTCATGCTGCCATGAGCAGCAGTGCAGTAAGTGGCCTAAGGAAGAAGTGCAGGTAGTCAGAAGCAAGGGGTCTAGAAAAGTGGTACAGAAAACTAGGAAAGGATGAATCAGAGTATTTTGCTGTTTATCACTCTTGAATTTTTTAAACACATGGTTTTTCTATACTAGTTTTTGCATCAATTTGTGAAGTTTTGGTTAAATTGTACACAATTCCTTATGCATTTCTCTCAACTTCTACACTGTTATATGCAACACATGCTTTCTTGCAAGCAATTTCCCTAATATATGCCTTTAAATATGCTTGCTGATGCTTGACAATATACTTCTTTTAATTGGAGGACTGGATCCAAAATATTAGAGAAATTTAAAAATTGAAAAATAACTGCACTCTGGTTTGTATGCTAGTTGGGGAAGAATGAATTATGTTGTTTGGGTTAAAATGTGAAACCAGCACATTTCTCTCCCAGCCCTTGTGAAGCACTGTAGTCCTGTAGTAAGTCCTGTCCTGAACACTGGTGTAACTGTGATGTCAGCTAGGGCAGCCATTGTGAAACACGGATTGGGTGGGGAATGACAAAAAAGTGTACCAGTCCCCAGAAATCCTAGAATTTGCTACATTATGCATACAGATGCACATTTAACAAGAATTATTGCACATTAAATTGAAATGTGCTATATCTTGCCATGGTATACAGAAGACTCAGTCAATTGTCCAGGTGATATGAGTGGTTCAAGGTCTCTGCTACCCTCTTTTTTTCATGGTTCTTTATTTCTGTACCAGGCATGGACTGGATAGCCCTTCAAACTGAGGGCATCTTCAGAATAGAAGGCAGTCCTCTGCCAGCCCATCAAACAAGACACATGGCCACCCTAGCCTATATATCCAGTAAAGTGCATAAAAACAGTACTGCAGAGAGTGGAATTAATAGTTGGAGGAGGTGCCCCACATTAATGATATCTAGTCTGCTGACTTAGAATACCAGTTACTCTAAAGGACTGCTAGTGCTGGAAAAATGTGACTTCTGTCAGTGCCCAAAACTGAATTGCTTGGTTTATTTCGTATAGTCCCTTGGTAGGGTTAAAGTGAACTTCAATTAGATGTATGAACAGATCAGAACTTGGGTCCACATTCCAGCATCTTATTCTGTACATGAAGGCACTCAGTAAAGAAGATTATTTCTTGAGTAGTTTTTTCCGCTCCACTGCCATATTCAGGGTCTGCAGAATCAGTTGCTGGTTATTCAAAATATTATATTCACTCAGTTCCACCAGCCGGTCATACTCTTCCATACTGAATGTCATTGAGTATGTTGAGTAGTCACTGGAGATGTCCACTTCTCCATCTTTCATCTCTGACTCAGAGCGTTTTACACCTAAAAAACAGATAGGGCTGTAAAAATGGCATAGGCCACAATCATGTCTGTGCATGTACACGTGCATCATGGACAGGGACAAGGGCATACCTCTGCCCTGGAATTAGAGTGAAGAGAATAGTTTTCCTCTTGAACTACTGGCACTTTGTGGTCAGTTCCCTCCCTCTGTTTAGCACTGAATCATAGTCACCTTCATGAAGAAGTGTGTATCCAGGTTACAGTCTCATTATTATAGTGCTAGCCTTTGCCTCACATCTTTGATTCAGGCAGGGGGACCCCCTCCCCTGCCACAATACATTAAATAATCTAGAAAAGATCAAGGTTTTGGAAGAGAAATATTAACTGCAGTGACTTCGGGAAGTGAACTTCAAGACCCAATCCCTCTTCCTCCACACGCAGCCACTGCACAGAAAGGAGTGTGACACCACCTCCCAAAGTCATTTTGGTTGACAGTTCTCTTCATCCAAAATGTTCCTTTTCTACTCCAGATGATGTATTTTTGAGGGTTTTTTTCTGACCTGGGGTGACCTGTATTTTTTCCTGTTTGATTCAGATGTCACCAACTGACCTGGGATGACAGGGGGAGGGGAGGGGAGGGGAGGGAAAAAATCCTATGGCATCTTGCCCCTGCCCCTAGCAGCAAGACTTCTTCAAATGGCTCAGAAGCTTGTCTAGAAGAAAAATATTAGAAGAGTATGCCTTAATTGCTCCTTCTGCACTGGTAGCAGAGGAATCTTGGACACCCCCAAGATCAGAGGCTTCCATCTAGTTGGTGGGAACCCAATAGAGTTGCACTGCCAAGGTATTTTTACAGTCCCATTACACCAGAGAGCCAAATCCATGATCATTATAGTGTTAACAACCTACCAGCATATTCTGTCACCTGTTAACCAATTAATTTTCATATGACATCATGAATGCAGAATGATATGAAATGGGCCCTGTGAGATCAGTGTGAGGCTATCAAACTATCCAGGAATGAGAGGATGGACTCTATTTGGCAAGTAGATTGATTTTACTGAGCATAACTAGTATAAATTTGTTTATATTCTAACTCAAGAGTCAACAGCATGGAGCTCTTACATCAAAAGATGTGTACAAGCAAACAGTTTGGACCTCGGGCAAGAAGAATGTGCCCCTTACCTAGGCAGCAAGAGAAGAGAAAGGAGAGGGAGAACAGGAGGATGGAGAGAGAGAAGGGGTTCTCAGAAAAAGAAAATGGGTTGCAGGCAGAGAGAGAAAGAGTGGAAGAAAGATAAACAGGAAGGGCAAAAATAAGGAAAAAGTAGTGTCTCCACACATTTTTGGTTCTGGTTGTGCTCACTACTGGCAGGCAGCCCATGACACGGGGCTGGGGGAGCCCCTTCCCTTGTTCTGAAAGGTATGTGTCACAGAGTGGCACACAGTGATGCAGTGGGTAATTTTACAACCTGGACTGAATGGTCTCAGGGTGGTCGTCTTTAGATGGTCATGAATTGCTTCAGTTTTGAAGCATATAATTAACATTTCTCCCCCACACCACAATTGTCATTTCATACTTTACAGCTCCTTTTGCATTCTCAGTAAGTTAAATGGAAGACAACAACAATTTGTTTGCGAACTTTGACATAAAGTAATATTGTGAGCATGTGCAGTGCTGTACTGTAACCTCACTTAGATCATTACACCATAATGACTACAAGTATAAAATGGAATCTCGTTCTGTTTGTCTGATGACCTCATCCTTTGCTATTCTGCATGGTTATTTATTCCCATCCCCTTATATTCTAGAAAATGGTGGATGGTGCCCACCAGATGCTGGTAGGCTACATCTGTTACCATCCATCACCACTGGCTAGGCTAGATGGAAGTTGTAAGCTACCAACATCTGGAGGAGCACATGTTCCTCATTTCTGGCTCAGCTTACAGGAGGTTGTTCCTGTTGATACCTTGCCAATTTAGGTTCAGACAATGTTAGCAAGACTTCCTTTTTTAAAAATAAGTTTTATTATTATTTTCTACTAACTAACAAACCTAACAAAAAGAAACTAAAAAACTTCAGGCCTACTGGGTCAGCCCCCCATACTTTTTCTTTTTATGGCAATCCGTAAACATATTTAAGTCTATGCATAGTCCTGTTTCTCTAGCCAATAATAAAAGGAATTCCAAGTTTGATAGAAGTCTGTATCTTCTTTCTCCTTCAGAGACAGAGTCAATCTGTCCATTTTGGCATAGTCCAAGATCTTTTTTATAATCAGTTCGTCGGTAAATGTTAGCAAGATTTCCATGCTCAGGCAGGTATTGGTGGTATTTTCTTTGAAGCTAGGCTTATTAATGCCAACAAAATTGTATAACTGCACTTCTGGATAAGATACTCCAGGCTCGTAGTATTTTTATTTTAAAACTATTGGTTGGCCATTAACCACAAACTGGTAGGTTAGGCTGAGAGCCAGTGTGTATAGTGGTCGAAGTGCTGGAGATCTGGGTTCTAGTCCCCACTCAGCTCTGAAGCTCACTGGGTAACTCTGAGCCTAACCTACCTCAAGGGTCACTGTGAAGATAAAATGTAGATAATGAGGAGGAAGTTTGTATTGGGTTCCTTGCAGGAAAAAAGTGGAATAACTATAATAAACAAACACTCAAAGAAACATCAACTGCCTTCCAGCACTTAGTAAAAACTGGGTAGTTTTAGAAGTGGAAAAAAGTAATTGTTCAGAGCTGCTGCTGAATATTGATTATTTAGCAGCTTATTGTACTTAGTTGTTACTACGGTCTTTCTGTTACTTTTTTGTGTGAAATGTTTTATCTGAGTTTAATGTATTGTTAGCTTCATTGGGAGGGTTAAAAAAAACAAAATGAAATAAAAATGGCACCATTAGGAAGGATGGCCATTTACACTTAAAAGTAGTAGTGGTATTTCTCCCTCTAACAACATTTAGGTCATGTGGTCCTCAAACAGGTACCTGCCTTTCTTATGTCACTCTAGAAATCATCACGTACAGAGATGATGCTCATAAAGATAAATAAGGATGATATTGACAGCCTACCAGGTGCTTTGTAATAGCGAAAGGTATCATTCACTTGTGGAAAGAATAGCAACAACGGTGCTTCCAAGTTATCTTTATCTTCAAATAAATAGCATTCCTTTAAATGTTTGTCATCTTCATTCACCACAGCTTTGGGGAATGAGATCCCTTGTTCTGCATAGTACTTGCATGATTGTTCCAGGGGCTAGATTAAGGAAAACAGATTGGTAAATATGGGGATGAGGTACAACATGATGTGTAATGGAGGAGGCAGTGACTCCATGTAAAGTTAAACATGTCAGTGGAAAATCCATGGATCTCACCATTGTTTGTGATCCTGAACTATAATTCAAATGCAGGATAACATCGACCTTCCTCTCTTGTCTCAGCAAAGGTGCAGAACTAGTATTGATGAAGAATCCAGTATCTACTAAAGATAAATAGTCTTCACTTGGGGTCAGCTGATTGGGTGAAGAAGAGTCTAATACAGTATCTAAAAGACAGAACAATTGTGGTAAGAGGAACTGAAGCTTGAAACAGTTCTGCACTTGTCCAGGTGCAGCTGATCTTACTTATGGGTACAGCTGTAGGTGTGTCACCTAATGTAATCTCCAGAGTTAGTCTGTAGTGGTATGCCATAAATCCATTGCATCCTATTTTCTCAGTAACCTCTGAATTTGTTTCACACATACAAACTTAAACATTTATTTGTTTTTCTAATGACATAATAATATTATATAATTACATAATCTAAAATGTACAATAAATATACTGCATACTATGTATATTATACTTTTTTCTCAAAACGCACATTTCTAATGCTTCAATCCTATGAACCCTGGTAGTGCATCCTAGAGGTCCACAGGAAATACTGGATCTACCCCTTCAAGGGTAGAAAGAGGAGGCTGCCCTCAGCAGGGGTGATCCAGCCTTGAACTCCACCACTGCCCTGCTACCTGGGAAACCTCTGAGACACATTCTTGTCTCACATCAGAGTTTGGATGCTAGAAAGCAGAAAAGGAAATGCACTGCGATGGGCCCATGGACAAGCCCAGGGACACTGTGAATCTGCAGGTATGGCTTCATGTTGGGTGTGGAGAGCTCTGTTGCTGGAGCGTCTGAAGAATCCAAACCACTTCAGGGATTAAGCTGCAGGGTCAAAGTGAAGGAGGATAAACATCTTGGTTTCTGTCTTTTCTCCTGACAGCTTTTACCATAAATTCCCTTCCACAAAACCAGCTGGAGGGAATTAATTAGTAGCAACTGGGCTGATGTAGATCTGCAGTTTGGGGATATGTCTGGGGCCTGGATGAGCTTACTGGTCTGGTGGCTTTACAGCCACTTCTGGTATAACACTGAGCACACCTCACTTTTTGCTGTGAAAGAAGAAGCTGACTTGAAGGGATTTTCCCATTTGAAGGGAGATCTCTTTCCCTGCTCCAGAGGGGAGAGCAACATTTCCTATGAACTACGAACTTTGGGTTGCCCTTTCAGGGAATATACTTTTGCAATGTTAATCCATTTTCTTTCCAGACTTTTTTCAATGACAGCCTACAATGACCCTACATACAACACATAGCAATTATGCAAACAGAAGGCTGTAGTAGTGTGAATAACCATTGCAAGATTGCATGAAAATACCTTTCCATTTACAGAACTTGTCATTCTCCAGGTAGTTATTGTCCATCTGGAGACCTTTCATGTAGTTGTGGTACTGAGCAACTGACAGGCGATCAGTAAGTACATCTCGAAAAGCACTGGACAGAGGCCCAGCAGGTGTGTACAGATAAGTCTTTTGCTCATGTGGTCTAGTAGGCAGATGTGGCTCTTCATCTAGAAAGGAATAGTAGCAATGAGTTGTAGTTCAACACATCTGGAGAGAACTAGGTTGGGGGGAAGTGGTATAGAGGTTATTTATGTTTGGTATAACATTCCTAAGCTGCAATGCTATGCAAACACAAAGTATTTTATCAAAATGATTGCTAAATCAACAAAAGCAGAAAACAACCCCCTTTCAAAGTTATGGTTTGATAATATGTTATTTTATGATTAGATGCTCTGCTATTCATAATTTCAGTAGCATAATACAAGATGGGACAGATTTCAGGCTTTCAGAGTCTGCTTTGGATTTTTTTTACTAGAGTGCTGAGGTCCACTAGAACCAATAGCAGAACCTGGCACAGAATAGTAGCTTAGGGGGCCAAGCTGATAATCTACTGCACCCCACAAGCCCTATATGGATTATATACACCTGTACATCTGAATTACCTACTGCAAAAGATAGCTGAACAAAGACTTGGTCAAAATTCATTTACTGAGTACAAATAAGGCTGAAGGAAAAAAATTAGCACAAGGGCAAGAATGGTAGAGGTGGCTTAGCATGTTTTAATCTCCTTGGTATTATTAAAGCTAGAAAATCCCTGTATATCAACCCTAAACAACCCACTAATCTACCCGTGGATCCCAAGCTGCATACTGCCCACACCCTGTCAAGTAAATGGATATACAAATAGATATATAAAATTGGAGAAGAATTTTTCCAGAAGCCAAATTTCTTTGCAGGTGAAAAAGTCCAAAATATTTAAAAAAATATCCACAGATATATTCAGAACATGAACAAGAAGGCAACAGCCTCATAGGAGTCACCAACCAATATCAGCTATTTGATCTTGTGTCCATTTGTGCCAGAATTCCTCCGAACTGTGTGATGTATTCCAGAAATACAGCAAATTCAGGGAAAATATACTACTCCACATGCCTATAAAGGGAGAGAGAATGTGTAAACATTAACTATGCAGACAAAGCTTAGTGCTAAAACATTTTATATGTCTATTGAAAAGTTGTTCATGTCACTGTTTGTTTTTGCAAAATTGCAAAATATTGTAAACATATGCTCTGTTTTACCAAATGTATTTTGTAAATAGATCCATATGCAAGAAACTTGCATAGATCCATATGTGCACCAAGACCATCCCAGTTTATAGCTCCTCCAGTTGTGCCACTGTGGCTCAAACCCTAGTCTGCTGGGTGCAAAGCGGTGATACACAGTGTTTCTGCACAATTGTTGCTTGTTTTTTCTATTAAAGAGACAACAATTATTATTACTACCTTGCATGTAACAGATTCTAGTCTCTGGAAGCCTTTTCATCAGTCGGCCCATGAAGAATTCACTTCCAAAATCTTCCGTGCGAACAAAAGCTCCATATTTTAATATCCCCACTTCATAGGGTGTGAACTCCACCCATTCTGCAGAAAGAATCGCATACCCAGAAATGAAAGAAATTTCTATCAATCGGCTATATGCAGCTATGTCAAATGAGTCATCATCTGCTTATGCAAATCCCCCTGTTGTGCTATACCCCCTATTCTGTGAGTGGACCAAAAAACAGGCAAAGTAGTGCCCCAATCTATTTTGCTCCTTTCCTTTTGCCTTTTCCCAACATCATGTGTAAACACCCCTCCCATTCTGGCTGCCACCACCAAACCAGTCTTAACATTCTCTATCAGGTATCTACTTATGTAGTGTAGTAGTTGGCTTTTAGATGTGGGTGGATAACCCAGATAGAAGAGACTGAAATTTGCTCCAGAGAGACCCAGATCCTCCAGAACAGACTTGGGAGACATGGGACAGATATTGGACAGAATCTGTTCTGCCAGCAGTTTCTGCTCCACTGGCAGCTGCCATCATTACACGCACCTCACTGTGATTCCTTGTATTAAAACCTACACATTTGCTTTTTTAGAATTTTTACTAATCTTTTACATGTTCAAAGGATTATAGGAAAATCTATGTCAGGATTGCTTATCACAATTTTAAATTAGCAGGTGGGACTTTGGCATCTTGTGTATACCAGTAAGTAAAGACATTTTTGTTATTCAGAAATGGGGTTCTCAAAGAAAGATTTCCTCTACATTTCAGTGTTTGGCTATTTTAAAACCTTATACATGCAACTAGCATGGGTTAGAGGTGAGAGCAATGGGCGTGTAACTAATCATATGCAGGCTAACTCAAAAAATAATCCTACTGTTTTCAGTGTGCTTGGGACTTAGCACCGAACTAGAAGGAAGATCACTCAAGTTGTTAGTCTTTGCATAATTTTTTATATAGAAATAGTGTGCTGGGGGTGGAAACTTCCATGCGCACCATGGTCCTGGTCCAATTTGCTTCTTTCTACACATGTTATCTATCACAAAACGACATGTGTGTGCACTCTGGTGAGATTCCCACACACACACACAAGAAGCTGACTGTTTTGGTGAGACTGATACTCAGAGTCTGAGGATGATGGGGAGTTGGCTGACTTGAACTCTGATAATGGAATTGTTGTTCTAATGGACAGGCCTGCACCTGCCACCCCAGTTTCTCAGTACCAGCCTGAGCCTGCTCTGGATGTAAGTAGTTTGAGGACAGCCATGGGGCCCAGTTCCCCCTTGGTGGAAATGAAGGAGAAGAAGGGCAAAAGCATTCTGAGGGAGGGGATTTGGAAACGGGTAGTCTCTTAGATGCAGAACGCAACCTTCTGAGGAGGTGGACCCAAGGCTGGCCCACTTAGGGGCTCAGAATGTGAAACCCAGGCACGCCCGGTTCCACAGAACCCCTTCTTCCCAAGAAAGGCCCAGAAGGGTTCATAAGCAAAGCTTTGGGTAAAGGGAGACAGAGGTGGTTTAGCATCTCACTTTGTGTATGCTCAGAGTCTCGTGTACACTTAGAGAGTTCTATGTAGAATAAAGACACTTAGAAGAAGTGCTGGAAAGTCTGTCTTGCTGGTGAGGGAACATCTAACTCACAACACAAAGGGCTAAAATATGAATAATGCCATATCTAGTTTTGCCACTATCATCATCATCATCATCATCATCATCATCATCACCTATTCCCAGAGACTGGGTCTCTAGGCAACCCCTTAGGCTGAGGAACCCCACATTCAAACTCCCTTCCATTCTATGATGAAGTTTGATGAATGACCTTGACGAGTCACTTCCCCTCATCTTAAAGTGCTTCATAAAGATAAAACTTGGGGCAACACATGCTGTTCCAAGTTTCTTGGGCATAGGACAACATAAAACTAAATCCATACATTTATGGAAATCATTACACAAATCTGAAGGATCCAAAAGTAAACTAGTTTGATCTCTTGCATGATTACAATGCCCAGGTTCTGCATCTGCAGGGCCTTCACGAGCTATCATCTCCATACTGCTTTTGGATTATGTGCACGTATGAAATGGGTGTCCCACCAAGGTGTTCAAGATGGCTTTCAAAATATGAGTCATTAGCAGGCTATGGCCCATCCCCTTGACTTGTTGCACAAAAGCATTAGGACATGAGGGCCCAGTCCCAATACCAAGCCCAGAGATGCCCAGACATTGCTACTACCTTTGAAATCCATAGTGCTGTATTTCTTTTTTACATTGATTGCAGTGTAGATTGGCAAAGGATTCTGGGCCTCATTCACTGCTTCTTGTTGATCAGAGAGTTTATGGTTGTCTTTCTGTGATATTTGAAAGAAACAGAAGATTGACTAAGAATGGATTAAAATGCTAGAGAACAATATTCAATATATCATATTGTGGGATATTATACAGGAGTGTATGTATATTCCATTCTTGTTGTTGTTAGTTGCAAAGTCACGTCTGACCCATTGTGACCCCATGGACAACATTCCTCCAGGCCTTCCTGTCTTCCACCATCTCCTGGAGTCCACTTAAGCTCAAATATTCCTTTCTAGAATGATGATTTAGCAAATGCTGGAATCCACACATACTCAAGGTTTTTATTACTACAGCTAATGCACTACAAGGTATCCTACTGAAATTTTCTCATGTGCCCATCAACAAATTAGACTGGATCTGAAACACTTAATGTGAAGGAGGCCCAAGAAAGTTAGTATTTTTAGCAATATCATTCCAAGGATTCATAGAAAATACTAGGGTTCAAGCACTAATGCCTAAAGATTAGTGTATACTCTAATTGCCACTAGCCTTAAACAAGCATGCATTTAGCCTGAATCAGCTTCATGGGCAATTTTGATTTCTGTCAGTTCCATGTTTTTTCCATTCTTTAAGTTCAGTTTGTCCCAAACTCATTTTCTAATTTTAAATTTGGTTCCTTTTGAGCTTTGAGATTTTAAAAAATTCATGTGGAAGTTCATATACATTTTTGTCTGTAGCCATATGAATGCATGCAAAGTTTTTATATGCAATTTGTAATTTTGCAAGCAATTTTCCTAATATTTTAACATTAAATTTTTCAACATGGTCACTCCCTTTTTGACTGGAGAACTCCACTGCAAAATTAGGAAAAGTGCAAATTTAGAATAGTTGAGTTTTGGTTCACACATTGATTCAGAACTACAAAGGTGCAGGTTTAGCAGGGGTCTGTATTATTTTGGATACCTGAAAAAGCTGTTTGATCAGAAATGACCATTTGGCCAAAAAAAAAAAGTGTCTATACAGTTATGCAAAATGTTTCTTCTGTCTCAAACCACTTTCAGTCCAAGTGTAGTTTATACACATTAAACTTCCCAGATTGCAAAAAGCAAGAATTTTAAAATGTCTAACTTACATTATGCAAGGATCATCAGCTGTATGTGTAATAGAAAGTACATGAGTGCTGTTTAATACGAGAAATAACAACCATGGCATACCCCATCATTCAATAAATATTCAATAAGAAGTCCCCACAGATCTATACTGGATGTCTTTTGTCCCTCTTGTTTCCGCTGGTTCAGCTGCCTGTTGTAGTATTTCAAACGCTCCATTGAAAAGCAATCCAGCTTGCTTTTGGTCACATGTCTTTTGACCTCATTGATTTGTTCATTCAGGTCCTTTTTTGACCAATAAGCATCTTTGTACAAATTTGCCATGGTCCTGGGGAAAGAAATGTGTGGAAGGACAACATAAGAATTTAACTAGCACCCTGCTGGGTTAGACCAAAAGTCCATCTAGTCTGAGATCTCTTTTCCAGATGGGTGCCTTCAAGTGGTCCATAAGCAGCTTTCTTAACTGTATTCCTTTCTTAACTGTATTCAAAGGATATAAACAGTTCTAAGAAATCCTCCCTGATACTCCATGGTTTATGCCATTGATCAGGCCTCCTGATCGCTCCCTGTAACATTTTCAGGGAGTTAGAAGGGCTGCAGGGGGAAGAAGGTAGTGCAATTGAGAGACCAAACAAAGAAATGCATTCAACAGCTCATGCTACCTCATTTGTGTTTCAGGAATGTCTTTTTTCCTGATTGGAAAAATTGTATTTTCCAACATTGATTAAAATGAGAAAATGCAAATTCTGGGGTGGGGGACTGATGCAAATACACATTTGTGCAAGTACACACTTGTGAATGTAACCATAAGTTTGGGAAATTGTGAGAAATGACCTGAAAATTGTGTCCCTGCTCAGATTTGGGATTGCAAACTGGAATGAAATTCTTGTACATCTCCTTCATATATACAGGGCTAAAATCTGCTCATGCTTCTTAACTCAAATGAAGTTAAAAAGGCACTGAGAGAGGCCACAGCCTTTGGTTCTGAAGAAGGTCAGTGGTTCCTGTTTATATTCAGTCAAGCAAGATGTAGATTGAACAAAATGAACTCTCACAATTCTAGATATGTTCATGTCCTTACCATGTTGTGCCAGACAAACCAGTTATGTATGTAGCGCAGTCTAAGAGATTTAACTTCTGAAGACCTCGTAGGCTTCCATAGAGAGCTGTCAGTGATCTTGTACTGCCCCCTGTTGTCATGATTGCCAGTACTGGAACCTGAAATACATAAAGAAGCAGGCTAAGGCACAGAGGAATCATGCGTGACTACACAACTTGGGGCCACAACACCTACTGGAATGCCTCTCCCAGGTGTAATTTACCCAGACACCGCAAATCAAGCCTCTGATTGCCACCTCTGAGGGAGGCTTGGTTTGTGAGAACAAGGAAGAGGCCTTCTCAGAGTCTCCCCACACCAGTTTTGCCACTGTGGTCCACCTAGCATCCACTCTACCATCTTTTCAGTGTCAGCCTACAACAAGGAATTTAATCAGCACTAAATAGAATATAGGGATGTTATGTCACCTGTCAAACAGGTGACTATCTTAATCTGTATTAGTTACTATAGTTAACTTCAGTTTTAAATCTGCTTTTTAATTCTGTAGTATAAGACATACTGTTATCTGTGTTTTATATTGTTTTCTTATTGTATTTTATGGTACTGTTGCAAACCATTCAGAGAGCTTTGGCTATTGGGCAGCATAGACATAAAACAAACAAACAAAGGAACATGGGATTGGGAAAAAAGAAATTATGAAAAAGAAATTGTGGTAGGATTCAACAAAAAGTAGTTGAAATGACAACATAGTGGAGCATTAGGGTGATCTGCTTCCAAGAGGGGATCAGAGCCAAGATGTAGAGAGGACAACTATCTAAAGGAGGAACTGGATATAATATCTCTGTTAGCATTATATTTAAAGCTCTATAGCACCTTGTTTGTGGTACTTAAGTAACCATCAGTTACACTAATCATCATTTGGGCCACTGTGCTTATGCAAGTGCTCTGTCAACTGGGTAGGCATAGTGCTCAGCTGGATACTGCACAAAATACCCAACATCTTTTGTTGTATTGCCTTCCTTGGAAAAAAGAGATTTTTTATTCCACTTAATAGACCAGAAAGGACATTGCTCTTAACTATCGTTTATTATGATGAGAATGACCCAAGACTATGCCTTTTCTCAAGCAGTCCCTTTTCTCTGTCTGTTCCCAGCACAATTTTGTTAGGCCACAAATCCTATATCCTAATCAAAGGTTAATAAAATGTAATGAATAATGTAACATAAAATATGGAAACAAAAACTTCCAAGTTCCTAGGAAGAGGTGAGCTTCACTCACATTGAAATAAACAATGGTTTATCATGACATACAATGCAACTAATTGAGCCAATTCATATAGTAGGAATAGTCATAATTTTATCACACACCTCATGGTCCTGCAGGTCCTTTTCTAGACCAAGAACCTTTTTCAAAGCACCAGCCACAATGTTCTTCCTTTTGCATAGGAAATCTTGCTCCTGTCGACAAAGGTCATATCCCAAGCGCACATCTAGGCCAGTCTGACTGGAATATCCACACAGAGGAAGAAACATTGGCACATCTATAGCATCCTGCTATATATTTATTTCTAAAAATACAGTGAATCAAGGTCTTCCTCAGAACCTGAAGTGCAAAGGATCAAGCAAGTCTTGAATTAAGTTTAGAGATGCCTTTTCAACAGTTATGCATTGACTCAATACAACATGGGGCCAGAGAGGAATCACAGGTTATGTCATTTGTTTTTACAAGGCAGCCAACAAAATTAATGCAATGTTAATACACAGATTTTCTTCTTTAGTCAGAACTAAGCAGAATAATAGTAAAGGAGAGTGAATGGCTACAGCCCTGAAGATGTTAGGTGCATTATCTTTCACACCAAAATGCAGCTGTTATTAAACTAGTGTGCACGTAATGTACCAAGTGTACACTAATGGTTGGCACAACACCACAGAACATACATACTATTCATTTCCATTTTCATTAAAAGCTACTCATACCCCTTTTTTAATGGATACACACACATCTAACATCTCTTAGGAATGTATTTCTGATGGGTAAAAAGGGAAATAGTTCAAATTATAACCATTACTATCCCAGAGAGGATCGATCTCTTACCAGTCTTCTGCCTTCACATGCAGGGCAAAACTATTATTCTGAAAATCCAGAATACAATCATAAATTTCATTGAGTTATAGATACTTTTCATTCCTAGAACTCCACTGTAATTCCTCTCTTTTAAAATGGTATACATAGACGCTCTAACAACTTAGGAGCTGCATACACACAAAAAAGTTTATATATGTATATTGTTGTTATTATATTTTATTTATAACCCATCTTTATCCCTCTTGTGAGGAAATGAAGGCAGCTTACACAGCTCCATTTAGTCCCTACAACAACTCTGTAAGGTAGCAAGGCTGGGCATCCATGACTGGCGCAAAGTCTCCAAAGAGCTTCTCCCTGCTCTCCAGTCCAACATGCTTAACCACCATGGCACCCTGGTGCTCATATCACTTGCTGGACTGGGAACGGCAGGCACAAATTCATCACAGGTTTAGATAAATATCTAACTGAGGATACAGTCCCTGTTCTTGCCAAGTTTTTAAAAAGTTTGATCCATTCCTTACAGTAAGTAATCTCTGTTTATTATTTTATCTGATCCATTATTTCAGCTATGTGGTGACTTTCCTAGGTTTATGAATGTCATTGTTGATTTCTGACATGCTTTCAGTTGCCTGGATCCCAAGACCCTGCTGTGTGAGGCAGAGGCACTGCTGTTCATGCACAGAGGAGTTGCTGCATCCCTCTGCCCGTCCTCTGCAAAGCCTTTTTCTGGGCGCTAAGACTTATTAACACTTAATGTGATGCGGGGGGGGGGGGGAGGAGCAGGGGGGAAGCACACCGGCATTCCCCTCCTCTCATGCAAATAGATGTATGTTCTGTTCATGCAGTACACGGTTAGAATGTTGGTCTGGGACTTGGGATGTAGTTCCCACTAGACCATGAATCTCACAGGGTGACTTTTGTTAGGTGCAGGTTACATTGCTTGCATTAATGCTGCATGGTTCTGTCCGCTAACCAGAGTGGGAGGGAAGGCATTAATGCCATCGACAGAAGACTCTGATCTCTCTGCTTGAATTGTGTCCCCTTCACTCCTTCTGCCTCACTTGGAAAGACAAAAGGTCACCCTTTCTCTCTCTCCTCTCACCATGCCCAAACAAGCATGTGTTTTTCACTTTCCTCCTCTTTAAGCTAAGCAGCTAACAATGACAGAAAATATTCTGTATGAAAATATTAATTTCTGTCCTTCATGCAATTCACATATAATTTGCTTTTAAGTAAACAAACGTACCTTTTTACCTTCTATTAAAAAGAAGTACCCCCTCCAAGTAGATTCTAACAGATTCAAGTTCAAGCAATAATCTCTCAAACTCCACTGTTTAATGCTTACCTCTGCTGAAATTGCATGTAACCAAATATATAAGAGGTTCCCAACAATTTTGGACCTAATCACTGACTCACAGCTTCAGCTACCACACAGGCTTGTTGAAAAGATAAAATGGGGAGGAGCAGGAGGAGAACTGTGACTGCCTTGGTTCAAGAGGAAAAAAACAGGAAAGAAATATGATTCATCATCTTCACCATCATCTTTGATGCTAAAGCTATTATTCTATTATCTGTTTCATCTGTACATGATTTTCAGTGCAGCATTTTGTTAGAAGAGTAAATTACATGCATGATGGTGGGGGTTTTTTTGTTTGTTTTGTTTTTGCACAGATGCATTTATCCCTCAAAAACAGGCAATACTGACCAATAATTGATCCAGACTGTAGACCCTGGTTTACCTGGGGAATATTTGAAATCTTTTAGAGACAGAGTACAGATAGTCATGTCCACACTTAAAGACAACAATTGCCCTATGTTTTGCTCATTTTATAACATTTAGGAAAACGCAATCTGCCACTTTGCTTCCAAATGAAGCAGTTCAATGCAATATGCAATATTCTTACCTCTGCTAGTACTATTTTCTTGTTTCTAGGAATGGAACTGATATCTACTTTAAGAGATCCTTCTTTTCTATTATAGAAGCAATGTCCCTGGAAAAATAAATATGTTTTGCTGTTGGAAGGACTGAAAAGTTGTATGCCATGTTATCCATTTTATTTAGTTAGAGCACAATCCTATGGAGATGAGCATAAGCTATCAAGGTTGAGCAGGAGGAGCAGAGGAGCCAGTCTTTGCTTACCTGTTCCTTCCACTCTGTATTTTGCCTGACAGCCATTTTTGCTGCCTAGCGACAGAGTGTCAGAGGTGAAGGGAAGGAAGATGGAGATGCCATAGGAAAACCTGCTTCTTGGCCTCCCCATCTCCTCCCTTCCTTGCCCCCCAAGATGTCCCCTTCTACCCCTCTCCAAGGTTGTTTTCCTGACCTTGGGGAGCAGCCAGTTTGGTTCTTTCCACACCAATGGACAGTGGAAGGGGGTTCGAGTGCTGGTCCCTGGTTCAAAGTCAGAGTGCCATTTCTGACCTTGGATTTGGGAATCCAGAAAATCCTATGGTCCCTCAGGCAAGTTCTAGAAACCACAGGATTATTCCATTAGTTAATTTTAAAATGTGTATGTCAGTCTTCAGCATAATCTCAGTGCAGATTACACAATCAAAATAGCCATGAATATAACATCTATGAGATAAAGAACCACATAAATCTTTTTACTGCCATTGTTATGCCAACTTACAAAGGCATAATATAAATCCTCCTTTGGTAGTTTAACATCTAGTGTTGGATGTTTATATTTGGCAAAGTGGAATGTGGACTGGCGTGTGGGTTTCGCAACAAAACTAGAGGCAAAATTAAACTCCTGTTGCCCTTCATGGGATCCTTTCACCATAAGGGCTAGTCCTAAAAGAGAAAAGGAAAAAAAAGGTTCACAAAAGACATACAGCACATAGCAATTTTTTGTGCTAAGCTGCAAGAAGGTGTATAAAACCCACCCATCTTCAATGTATTATGAACTACAGTAATTCTCTCAGGAGTTACCAGTCTATGGGTCAGTACATGGAGAAATGTCTGATGTGGCTACAGAATCGGAACTCTAATATGGGCTGAAATACATAGCATTTGTAGAAAGAAATAAGACTTTGTACACAGTATATTTGAAGTCTTTGGAATAATTATTTGTTTAGTGAGTAGAAAACAATAAAACTTTGGAAAAAAAAAAGAGAGCAATGTCTGACTTAAAGGAGGCAGATTCCACATAGATTTACATATATGTTTGTCCTAGCAATTAATTTTGCCTCATACTCTGAATTTGTGTTAAATGTTTTTCACAAGGATTATTGGTGGTTTAAACCTTTGATAACTTTGACACCCTTATTGTCATGATTATCTTACTTGATTTTTGTGTCTTTTTCTTCTCCACCTCAACTTCCGTACAACAAACTTGCCGAGACTGTAGGAACACAAGGAACCAGACCAAAAAAATATTTAAAGCTAAGAGTCTAACTGATATTCTATTTCTGAATGGTGGGCCATGAAAGACAGAATTGTGTAAGAACCAGAATCCCTTCACCAGTGCTGGACATTCCCAATAAGTGGCTGCATGAAATGGCCTCTTTGCCTAATCAGAATATTTAATAGTAATGCTGCATGGATTTCATGATTTTTGAGTGTGCATTTAGGTTTGCCACCTGATAGAGTTGCATTGGTTGATTATATTTTCAGAAGGTCAATCCATAAATAGTAGAAAAAAGATGGCATTTAAAAAGAATCATGACATAGGTTGCATTCTAGGATCCCTAGAAGGGCAGCCCAGGGTAGATGTAGACAAAAATCTCTGTCGTGGAAGAAGGGGCTTCCTAAGCCTTCTCTGTGAGGTTGTTCAGAACCCTGCAGCCAGTGTTCTTCCAGTATTAGAGGAGGCAAAGAGAGGCCTTCCAGGGGTTTCCCAGTAAAGGCTATGGATCCAGAGCTCTCCTGTTCCCCTAACACACCACATGCATTGTGGGAAGGGCAAACTGCATTAGGCTGTTTGAATCAGCAGGAAGGAAATGTTTTTTTGCCAAAGCTCCTCAAAAAGCAATGTCCTGCTACTCTACTCTGCTGGCATGAACCCAGCAGAGGAAATGGATGCTCCCCTGCCTCAGATACTCCCTCTCTTACCCAAGGAGATCTCACTACTCATTCTCAAAAGCAGAAAAACCCAATGGAAAGCAATCAATTCCCCAGCAATGGCAAACCACAGACAGCATATAACCCTCTTTTGACATTATTATGTTATCTGCCAGAATACTGCAACCTTAGTGACCTGTCTTTCAGCTTTATATGAAAAGTTTAAAACAATGTATCTAAACAATAGTATGTTGCTGTGGCTGTAATATGCCTCTTGATCCCGGGCATCTTTGCCATGGGACTTACTCCCACTGTAATGATTGTTCTTACTCATTTTGTCTTCCGGACTAGTCTCATCAAATTGATATTGTGCAGGGGCAACACTGAGGGATTAAAATGTACCAAACTCAACACCCTGCTACATCATATTTCTTGTGCAAGTGAAATGGATTATCTATGGTTGCATCTATGTAGGAGTAAACAGGAAACTGAGAAATAAGATAATGAGTTGGTGAATTTGATCTAATTGGTAATCTCTTTATATTACCTGCATTGAATATCTAAAGTGGAAGAAAATAGAAAGGAAAATAAACATTACCAGAAGAACACCATTCGTAATTATGATTTCAGGAGCACTGGAACTGAAAAACATGGAATATCCTGATTTTAAGGTACATTAATATACTATAGCAAAATATTATTTTCAGTTCTTATGTTTCCTATGAACACAGTTTTAGAGTCACTCCTGGAAATGTCGAGAAAGACAACACAGAACAGAGCAACTGGAAATCTAAAATATATGGAGCACTGTGAATGTCCAGACCAGGCCTGGAGTGTTACTAGTAGTTCAGTTCTATGCAATTATGTGGTCATACTTCTTAGCCAGTGATTTTAGGGCAACAGAATGTTTATTTTGTTCTCACTGAGAGAAACTACGATGTCTCCCTAGATCTAGTAATTCCATCTAGTTCATAGATTTGCATTCTGGATGTGTAAGATGGAGGGATTAGGGATTCCTTAGTAACTGACTTTACTTACCTATTCTGTAATTCGAACTCCAGCTCCAGCTCCTCATTATTCTGTGATAAAAGTAAGTGAATTAAACCAAAGGCTTCAGAAATTGTTCCTGCATTGCACACACATTCTGCAATCTTGAATAGCCAGTGTGGCGTAGTGATTAAGAGCATGGGACCGGGACTCAGACAATCTGGCTTCTAGTCCCTGTTCAGCCATGGAGCCAACTGAGTGACTTTGGGCTAGTCACAGACTCTCAGCCCAATCTACCTCACAGGATTGTTATGAGGATAAGATTGCGAGCAACAGGAGGAGAATGATGTAAGGCACTTTTTCATTGAAAAAAAGCAGGATACAGATCTAATAAATTAATAAATAAAATTCATGAAAACAATGGGTAGTCAGACTAGGACAATATGAAATCACATGGGATGGGTATTAAATGCAATGATGTTTTTGCTAATTCAGTGTTGCATTTTTCTGCAAAACGAAAGCCTGTCCCTGTTTCCTTTCTCACTTATTTACTGGAGAAGTGCAACCCAGTTTCATCAGAGTAAATGACAGATTTGCCACAGATTTCACTGAAACATGTTTTTTAGCCTGAACTACCCTGATCCAATGGCATTTGTGTGGAGGCTGCTAAGGTTGGGGATGCAGCCCTTATATAAAGCGTAAATCCCACCAATCAGTTCTTCCTGCAGAGCTGATGAAGAGACATGCATACAACAAACATATGATGGCTTTTTGTATGCACTTCTCCCAACATCTGAATTTCTGTGAGCGTGTTGCCATAGAAAACACATTTTAATCCAAGAATTATATCACAAAATTCATAGAAGTAAAAACACTTCTCACCCACCAAAGTTTTCCCATATTATTTCTGGACATGCAATTAAGTTGGTTTATATTAAAATGTGAACTAAATGGATTTCTTAAGAATGAACATGCCCAATATTATTGCTGTTTATACAAACCTTTGGATCAGAATTGAAGTACATGAGAACTTTTTCATTGAGTGGGAGTCTAGCTATATCGAAGCGCACTGTGAAAAGATGCTCATCTTGGCAGATATCTTCATCATAGACACTCAGCTCCAGCATGTTCTGAGGGGCAAGGGAGAATTATTCATACAGTTGTTGTGTACATTCCATGTAAAAAAGATATAAGATTCCATATAAAAATGGCATGGAATGCCTTCCATGTAAAACATTTGGTCTCTCTAGTTTACAAAAGTGAAGGTAATACAGGCAAGGCATGATTTACCCTAGTTCTCTTAGGCACATGGGCATAATGTGTTCCATTCTGTAGAGCAGTTCATGATCTTTGGATTCTGGGAAAACCAGACCCATTCTCTCTGCACTTTAATTTTTCCAGTTAAAGTGCAGAGGGAAGTTTTGCATGGCACAAAAATATAGAAACAGAGGGATTCAGAAGGAATCTTCTGGCCCATCTAGTCTGACTCTCGGCTCCAGCCAGCTCTGCTCATGACATGCCTACCATGTGCCTATCCTTAAACACCCTCACCAATGGGGCTTTCACCTCCCGTGAAAGCCCATTCCATACCCTAGGGGTCCTAACTGTCAGAAAGTACTTCCGGACAACCACCTCAAATCTTGGTTCCCTGAGCTTTGCTCCATTGGAACATGTCCTCCCCTCCTCTGCAGGGGAAAAAGGTCTTTATCTACCTCCCTGGGTCACCTCCTCATGTTGCCAACAGATCCCCTCAGAGTCTCCTCTTCTGCAAGCTGAAAAAACCCATTTCCCTCAGTCTCACCTCATATGCCTTCCCCCGCAAGCTGGTCACCATCCTTGTAGCCCTACGCTGCACCAATTCCAACCTGGCTATATCTTTCCTGTAAAGTGGAGCCCAGAACTGAACACAATACTCCAGTTGTGAGCACACCAGAGTCATATAGAGTGGCAGCAATACCCCTCTCGATCTAGAAGCCATGCTTCTGGCTATGCATCCAAGGGTGGTGTTTTCCTTCTTAACCACCACTTCACACTGCTGGATCATGTTCAGCCTGCTATCCACAAGTACCCTGAGATCACTTTCACAAGTGCTGTTCTCCAGCCAGTCCGCCCCGCCCTACCTGTGACACCTATTCCTGTGTCCCAAGTGTCAGACCTTCAAGATATGAAATAACGGTTGCTCAGTAGTGGCCACCGCCCCCATTTCAGTATCGTCTGCAAGACTGGTCATCCCTTCTTCCAGGTCATTGATGAAAAGATTGAACAGATGATAAGCCTCTCCATCATCTTTCCCAGAATGGATGTAAGGCTAACTGGCCTATAATTCCCCTTGTCTCCTCTACTTCCCTTTTTGAAGATTGGGACCACTGACACCACCCTCCAGTCCTCTGGAACCTCGCCCATTCTCCACAAGGGCTCAAAAATGGAGGCCAACGGGCATGAAAGAACCCTTGCCAACCCCCAAAGTACCCTTGGGTATAACTTGTCAGGGCTTGGCGCCTTTGTAATGTCTAGTGCCCTGTGGAGCTCCTTCACTACTGTGTGTGTGTGTCGGGGGGTAACTCTAAACTGTGCCCCTAAATCCCCAGCCTCATGTGCCCCCCCCACCATCCTGCTTTAGGGAGAACACAGAGGCAAAATAATCATTTAGCATCTGTGCCTGTTCCCTCACATCAGTCACCAAACCCCGCTCTGCCTTATTAAGCGATCCCACCACCTGTCTCCCCTTCCTCTTGCTATTTACATGCTGATAGAAGCCCTTTTTGTCACTCCGATATTCTTTGTAAGTCTCAGCTCATAATCAAGCTTATTCTCAGCCTTGCAAAGAATCCTTCTGCAACAAGCCTCCTCTTCCCGGTATAACCTTTTGTCCACTTGTTCCAGTGTCCATTTCCTGCAAAGGTTCCTCTTATGTCTAATTCCCTCTTATCACCTCTCTTTGCAATCCAAAGGCACCTCTAAATGTGGAAACGGTCTTGTAATGTAAAAAAATGTCTGGCAGCAGGCCATTTGGCTGCTTAATTATGCCAGCTGTGCAAAAAATTTTTTTACTAATAATACATCTCAGCTTTGTTGTATTGCTTTCAGTAGATCAAAAGTCAGGGCTTATTATACAGAGACAAACATGAAGAACAATCTAAGCTTGACCTATGAACCATGTTTTGTTAACATTACCAGTTAGGATTTGTGTTTCTTCATATAAATATCACATAATATGAGGATTTAAATGTAAGTTTGGCATACCAGAATATTAGCTAAAGAGTAAATATTGTGTAGATGTTCCATGTCCTTTCAACATATATAATAGAATCAAGTGAGTAAGCTTTGTGTGTTAGCCTTGTGGATTGAATTTTTTTTCCAAAGGATTTTCAGGAGGAGAAAAATAAGCTTTCAGCCACAATAAAATCTCATTATTTTAAACATTCTAATTCCCCTTACTACTGATCTGCAGTATTTTAACTTCCTGAGAAATTACTTTAAGGAGAAGGTAGGAACATCAAAACTCAGCAATCATAAGGGACAATCAGTTCCTTACTTTCACTCTACGCTGGACCATGAAATGAAATGTTTCATTCCAGACTGGATCTTTTGAGTTTTGAACAGTTTTTGTTCGGAACTGAAGGGAGGAAGCAGTTGGCAGCCATAGGATCAAATAGCAATCACTCTGAGATACTGTTGAGAGAAATTAGAAATTAATTGAAGTTATAAAATTAATCACATAAATTAATCACAGATATAATATACCCTGCCACTATTGCTTGTGGAATCAGGAGGATGGGAAGAGAGTGCATGTTCAGATTTCTCTCTATAGAATAGGCTATGCATGCATATGTGCATATGTTACTATTTCCAATCCTGCTCAAAATAACAAACATTTGATAGCATAGCATAGTGCTAAATGTTATTGGCTGCATTTACATGTAACAGTAAGTCATGCTTTATGTTAATCATGCTTTGTTGCTTTAGGGTGCACTCCTACAGATTTCACCCTCAGTACTGAGAAGTGCCTGCATGTGCAGGCTTAGATGCATCCAAGGCAAAGGAGGGAAAGTGATGGAGGCATCCTCTGCCCCACTGCACCTCCCACTCTGCATTTTAGCTAGATTGCCAAGTTTGGCTGTCTAGCTGAGGCACTTTAGAGCAGGAGGGAAGGAGGCCGGGGTGCCATTAGGCTAGCTCATATTTTGGTGACCCCAGGCTCCTCTCCTCCTGGATCACCCCAAACTGGTTGGGTGGCAGCCAGTGTATTCTTTCCACGCTGTCTGAGCAGTATGTCAGGGAAGGTAAGTAACAAAAGCAATCCAGAGATAAGCCACAGTTATGTGTCCAGGCACCACAAGAGGCCATGATGTAAATAAGTCAAGCTGGAGAGAGGGAATGTGAAGGGAAGCAGGCCCATTCCACCAGCCCTGCTCAAACACTGCTTAATCTTCCCCCCTCCTTCCTTATCATCACTTTTTCTTTGAGTGCCATGTCTTCCTACATTGTAAGTCATCAGGCAGAGAATATCAGTGCTGTAAAATGAGGTAAGAACTAGACAGTAGAGGCTGAATTATATGGTTTTGCTGTCTGGGGAAAGAGAGACACTGACAGGTCAGGTGATCTTCTCATTACTGATCCTAGCAAAGGAGGCTTACTGCAGATTGTGTAGATGTTTCCTGTCCTTTCAAGATATTGCTGGGAGGCAAAATAAAAGGTGTGAGAGGATCTGGCCAACAGCAGTTCCCTTCTCTTTTTCAGTAAAGTTGTGGGGAGCTGCTGAAACAACCACTGCTTAAGCATTGTACCCAAGTCCCCAAACCTGACATGGTCTGAGGACTTCATATTGTCCTATGGTGAGTGTGTTATGGATGGTTTAGCTGGTAAACCTGCAAAGTTTCAGGTTTCTGAACCCCACCCTTTTGATCCTTTTCACCCTTGGAATATGGCCCAAGAGTGTCTCCAAAATGGAATCTGGCCCTCAGGCTCAGAGAGGTTCTGTGCCCTGCTTCAAGCTGTGAGCTGGACTGATCTGTGAGTTGGACTAAAGGAACATGGGGAAGGGGATCATTAGCCCGGGACAAAATGGCCCCTCTGGCAGGAACTCTCTGAATTCCCTTCTCCGTCTTTCAGTAAGAGTCTTTAAGCTGTGTGTGTGTGTGTGTGTGTGTGTGTGTGTGTGTGTGTGTGGGTTGGGGGAAATTCCCCCAAACAGTTTGAAGTCTTGCAGAGGTAAGTCTGTGGAATTGTACCCACAGATTCAGACTGACTCTCTGTTACAAGCAAACTTCTGAGTCTCCTTTAAACAAAGGCATGCATGCCAAGCTTGCTCAAGCCATGACTTCTCTCTCCTTAGGCCAGAAGCAATGGGAGATGCTGTTACTTCCTGGTTCCTCCCAGGGAAATGACCCATGAGTTCTGAAGCTAATAGTTCTTTCATGTTATAAGGTGGAAGAAGAAACAGTAGTGCAGCTAGGAAAATTTAGACCCTGGATTTTATGGTTTTGCAGGCCTCCCAGGTTAGATAACCATGTGAAGCACACAACTAGCATCTTTCTTCTCTCCCTCACCTTGTCACTGCTCCATGTGGTGTAGTGGTTAAGAGCATGGGACTGGGACTCAGGTGACTTGGATTTTAGTCCCTGCTTGGCCATGGAGCCAACTGGATGACTTTGGACCAGTTACAGACTTTCAGCCCAACCTACCTCACAGGGTTGTTGTTGTGGGGATAAGACTGAGAGCAGCAGGAGGAGAATGATGTAAGCCACTTTGAGTTCATAAGAAAAAAAGGAGGATATAAATCTAATAAATATTTCTGATACACTAGAGCAAAAAAACGGACTGTTTGTCAACACAGAGCATGTGGATTTTCACATTTTATACTCAATTCAGTGTGGCAATCATTAACGGGACAAAATGGAATTTGTTTCAGCTACCTTGTCAGTTTGCTTGGGAATAAGCACCATTTTGTTGCAGAAAAGGACCATGTGGTTTTTAAAGTAAACAGAACAAAATGAGCCTCTGTACTCATGTAGATGCTACCTGGTCTGAATGAATGAATGAATGAATGAGTGTGTGTGTGTGTGTGGGTGTGGGTGTGTGTGTATGAAGTTGAAGTGAACAGCCTCAGCTGGTTCAGGTGCAGACATCAGATTTTCAGCACTGGGAAGAAATGGCTGCAGAATGTAGGCTTTTGCTGTGTTTGGTTTCCCTTAACCTATTATTATTTCATGCCTTCCATGGCTCACTTGCCTTGATTAGGAAATTAAGAACAACTCTCCCTTGTAAACCTAATTAGGCTGCATGATTTTTTGTCAACCCAGCACTGTGGAGAAGAGAATAATAAAAATGCTTACAGGTATCTGCTCTCCGGACATTCCTTGCTCGGATTGCTCTTACCCTAAGCAAATAACAAGGTGATGCCTCTACCTGCAATAAAATGGTATGCAAAAGGCAACATTAAAATGTGAGCTGTGAGCAAGAAATGTAAATGCCTGATAGGAGAATTGCAGTGAATAAATATCATAAACCCAAAAGAGTACGTAAAAGCTCAGATAAAACAAGGATTTTCCCAGAAAATTTTAGGATTACATTTTAGGTCATATTCAGTTTTCTGAGCCAAGGATATGCCCCAAAATAAGGAAGGAGTTCTTGGATATTAATTGTCTTTCAAGTTTTGGGAACAGTTTTATAGACAGAATTATAAAACTGGAAGGAGTTTTAAAGTCATGTACTTCATGCATCTGATCTTTCCTATCTGTACTATAAGACAATATTTTAGAAATATTTTTGATGAAGGTAAGAGTAATCATAAAAATGTGATTGATTTGAAATTTTGCACCTTCATGTCTCCCTCACTTTTGTAAATAATAATTATAAAACTTTTGAAATACACATACCCCTCAATGGATCTCATAGCAAACAAATGCATATTAAAAATGCTGACATAGCAACAACCAATAAACAACAGGCAGCTCATAGTATCTGTGGAAATTTAATGAACAATCAGAATTAAGCCTTCTGAAAGAGAAACTATTATTTTCCTTAAAAGTTCCAGCAAGAACCCAAAGGGTACCATTGCAGAAACATTTCTATATGTCCCTTTGTGCCTTTTTAAGATCAGGTGTGGGCAACTTGTGACTATACGTACGACATCCATACATCTCCCATCAAGCCTTAGCTTAGCTAGAATACTCAGCAGTGAAGGATGATGGAAGTTATAGGCCAAAAGCTGTCCACTAGTAGAGGCATCTAGAAATAATGGAAAAAAAAAAGATCCCAGTGCTACAGTGTCATATTCAAAGGGGTTTGATTATTATGAATGGCATGTCTATTCTGTCTCTAAACCAAGGCAGCTTCCAGAGAATATTAAAAACTTTCAAAATAATCCCAAACCATAAAATAAAAAAAATATTAAGCAGCTAAAATCCTTCAGCTGTCCTAGGCTTGGATCATTTAGCAGTTTGAAGGCCACCCTCAAAAGCAGCACTTTACATTAGACTTAGCAACAAATAAGAAATAAGTGCACATCTATCCACTGACCTGTGTTTGTCACATTTAAAACTTCTTTCTGTGCTGATTAGAAAATACCATCTTTCATTAGTTAGTTGGTTTATTATTTAATTTAGATCCCTTCTTTTTTTCTTGTAAAGACCCTAAAGCAGTTTACATAATGTAATCCTTGTGAGAGTATGAGTAATACATACCTATCAACAACCATGTGAGATAGGTTAGTTTGAGAGTCACCTGGTGACCTTTAGGACCAACATAGACTAAAACCTGGACCTTCTGAATCCCAATCCAACACCCTAATAACTGCCAATGATGCCTAAGGTGACCAACAGATTAAAATAACAAAATATACAGTGGAACAGTAGAAATAACAGTGGAAATAAAAGCAAGAATTTTCAATGTAAATACCTCAAGCTATTATATTTATCCTATGGATATGAATTGAATTAATAATCATCTCCTGTCTCCCAAGAAATCCTGGGAATCTTAACCTAGAGATTAGGGAAAGAATCTGTATCAGAAAAGGCAAGCTGGCTCAGACAGATGGTATCCTGTCTGGCCAGACCAGATGCATCTGGGAAGCCCACAGGGAGGGCAAGTGGGCAATCGCCCTTTCCCAGTATAGCTGCCCAATGGCTGGTTTTCAGAGGCATGCTGCCTCTGGCCTGGAAGTAGTGCCTGGTAAACACTGAGAGCCTTACCTTTCATTAATCTGCCAGATTCCACTGAAAACCATCTATTTTGGTACTGTTTACCACATTATTTTGTAAAACAGCCTCTTGCTCAACTAATTTCCCAGATTTCTTTGACAGAAGCAGTAACTGCTATATATATACACACACACACACATACCTGTATAGCAAAATGCTTAACGACTCTCATTGAAAACAAAGCCACAGACTTTCTGTTGCCCCACCTAGTTGTGATTCTTACCTGATATGATACACTTTCACATGTTTCCATTGTTTTCACTGGCAAGTATGTGCCAGCCAGATATTCTTGATGGCAGTGGAGGATAACACTGTGAATACGCGCACAATTCTACACTCTTTAAGAAAGCAGAAGTGGAGAAGTAGTTATTTCGCAAGTGAATCGGAGCCACACCCCCTCTCATTTCTGAAACAAAAAGAATTCCCTCCTCCTACTTTAGGTTGCTGCTTGGAACAAATGCTAGGTGAAGCAATGTCCTTAAATGTGCATGGAGTTGTGCATTAAGAGCAGCTGTACCTTTTTTCTCAACTATGCTATTACGTCCTTTCCCCTCTCCTCAATACTCTGTCACTCCACTTTTTTTTTGGGGGGGGGGATTCATTATGTATGGTTTTGTTTATGTAGACTTGAGACAGGATCGTATTTCCTGTTCTTAGCATAAATTGAGTGAAATGTATTTAGGGGGTACCATTTTTCATCAAGATTTATCTGTTAGATTTGGAAGAATGACTGTTGTACATTTGAGTGGCACCTACATCCTCATTTGTCTCCTCACCAGGTTCTCTGCATGGATCTTTTTTGCTGTACTGAAGTGATCTTCTTTTCATGTCATAGTATCAGGCTATGAAAAACCACTGTGTGCAAATGGCCTCTTGCAGTTCTCCGCACTTTGCATTTCATGGAGAAGAGAAATTCTCCATCAGTTTCTCAGGGATCAGACTCACCATTTGCAGTGGCAGTAGCACAGCTTTGTGCCTTTTTTCCCTCACCCCCCCCCTTCTTTGCTTCTGCCACTTATAGTGAGAGCAGCCCCAGTGTTGGCAGCCTGGTGACCACATTGCATCTGCCACAGAGACCTCACCTGTTGTTCTGAGACACTGTAGAAAGGACCGGCATCCACCAGCACATGCGTAAAAATGTTGGAGCCTATGCAAAGAAAATGCTACAAAGTGGCCTCCTTTCATCCGGGATGTGAGGGGGAGGGAAGCAATTTCTCCAATAAATGTCTTCTGAGAAATTTCAGCTCAGCTCTAAGAAGAAACCCACTTGATTTCAATCCACTACAATAAGGTGCTTTTCCTTATAGAAGACCTTTTTTTATTAATTTGGAGCTTTGAAGGTTTTGTTCTTCTGTCTTGATTTTGTATTTTAAGTTATATATATTCCAGCAGAATAATAGGAAGAATAGATGTAGGTCATCTGAAGGGTAGCTGTGTCTCAGTGGCTTAAAGCTTCTAAATATAACTGATAGTTTACTGTAGAATGTGGGGCAGATCGCAAACTCCACCTGATCTTCCAGAAGGTGCTGCAAGAGAAATGGGGCCTGTTCATTCTTTCAGTGCTTGAGGGCCAGTCCCAAGACTGAGTTTGTCAGAGTGATGACCAGATATATATTGATGGCCAGATGCTAGTAAAACATTCTGCTTGCTTGCTTTCTTGTTTTTTATGAACCAGAGTCATCTGCTTAAAATTAATGTTACTTGTATAACAAGTATTGGAGACCTCAAAGCTTGCTTTTTCAACTTCAGTTATGACATGGACGTGCTTGCAATTATAGCTTAATTTAAAAAGCTAATATTAGGAATTGTGACAAGCCCATCCTGAGTGAAAAGAATTGGTGGAGTCAGTTAAGGGAAGGGTTGGAGCATGAAGAGACTGTTGAAACCTGTACAAGCATAATAGGGCTAAAGTGGCTGTTTCTGGAGAATACATTCAGAACAAGTGTGAAGCACAGGCAACTGATTCAGGTTTTGGTCCATCTAGCCAGTCATCCTGACACTGGATGGGTTCATACAACAAGACAACCAATGAATAATAACAGTCGATGGTTGGTGGTTGTATTGGGTGAACCCACAGTAAGAACCTGAGGAAGGTTATAGGGTTTGTTTCATTCCAGATGGGTGGATTGGGACTAGAACATGACTCATGACAAACCTACCCTGCGAGTGTGCCACTCACCCCACCTTTTAAAGAGACCTTGAAGTCTGCCAGTGGAAGTTTGGCACTTGCCAAATGGATTTTCCTTTCAAAAGGGTGGGGGGAACATAAGAATATAAGAAAAACCAAGGTCCAGCACTCTGTATAAATGGTGGCAAACCAGCTGCCTACAGGATCTCTTAAGTAGGATGAGTGCAAGACCTCCTGCTGCCCAAGCTTTCAGCAACTGGTGTATGCAGGTATGACACTGCTGGTGAAGGAGGTAGCACATAGCCAATAATGCTAGTAGCCACAGATAGTCTCTACTTCCAGGAACATGTCCAATCCTTTTTCAAAGCCATCCAGATCGGTGGCCATCACCACTTCTCATGGCAGCAGATTCTGCTGTTTAACCATATTCTGTGTGGAGAAATATTTCCTTTTCCTTTTACCTGTGTTTTTTCTGCTAATCACATTCAGGGCTTCATGCTAAGTTATCACAAACCACGCTAAGCTATGTATATTTTGCTTGAGTTTGTCTTCAATGTGACATGAATATGAAGCCAAAACTACAATGCAATCATGGCAATTTTCTCTAGGGAGCACTCAGTGAGTTTTGTTCTAATAACTGTTTGTGCCTCTGGACTGATTATGGATTACTTCCAGAGTCATGTGGATGTCTTCTTGTAATAAAGAGCAACTATTATGCCATTTGCCTGGAAGAAGTTTCAAACTAAGGAATCATTAGTGATACTGTGGCAACTCACTCCTAGGCTGGTTTGTCAACCCTTGCTGAAACTGTTTCTTGCATTGTATTATTAGTCACTGCCTGTGGAAACACTACAAAGCACACGAGGCATGTAGTTGGATTCAGATTTAGCCATGCTTCAAGCAGATATACTGAGATTGATGAATGTTAAGTTAGCCATGGCAAAACTGAGTCTTATTGATTTCTGTGTTCTGCACTAACAGTAAAAATATGTTTCTCAAAAATGTATTTGTCCATCCATAAATTATGCCTAAAACACACCCATTCAAAAGTTGAAAGCTTTATCCTCAACCCATTGTGTTTGTGAAGGTGGCTACTTGTCCTTCCAATGTTCTAGTAGTATTTTTGCTGTCAAAATGGCATCAACAATCTGTTTACATTGACCTTGCATAAAGTTCCAAGAAATTGATAGATAGTTTAGAAAGGCATGACTAGTCATAAATATTAAAGAACTTTCTATCACAAAGTGTGTCAATATTATTACCCAAACAGAAGCAGCCATGAGGCATTGCCAAAACATATGAATTATAGATGTACTAGCTGTGTTACACCTCCTACAATTGGCTGATTTGAATAAATCATTATTGAAGAGATGTTGTAACATCCAATATACTTGAAAAATCAGTTCACTTACTTTAATCTGATTTTAACCACTGAATTAATATCCATTACTTCTTCTGAGAGAGATGCCAAAAAAACCCCTCTTCCATTGATTGGTCAAAATGGAGCACTCTTTATTCCATTCTTGCTTAAGACCCTGTATATATCTTCGCTAACAATAGATATCTATAACATGGATTGTGGGCCAGTGTAGCTGTTCAGTCTCTGGAACTGTAAAAACATCAGGGCTGAATTTATATTCTAACTAATGTTTCAACTGCATGTATTGCCATTTGGCCATAGCTGGAAAATCATTTTTAGTACTCAATTATGGTAGAAAGTTATTATCTGGACCTACAAGCCAATCTGCTCAAGCCTTCCAAACAAATGTTTTCTTGCCAGTCATTAAATATGGGTTGTAAAAATAAATGAAACTCTGATTGATATGTGTGCCATACTGTACCTCTCTTATTCCCATACCTGTAGGAGATACCCTATCTGTTTTAATATAGCAAAAATCCAATGTTTGGGGTTACATACATGAAGATTTCAAAACCGACTGGGACAAAAGTCTAATAGGATCAAGAGAAGACCAAAATTTAGTGCAAGTCAACAGATAGGCCTGATGATATAATGAGAAATTGGGGAAGCCAAATCCATCCTTTTCTTTCAAAAGTTGCATCCTTTTCAAGGGTATTCATGGTGGAGTGGGACCGCAGGAATTTACATAACAAAGCACTGAATGTTTGGAAATAGTTGTGAAGTATAAATAGAGGAATATCATGTAAAACAGAAACAATCTGAGGTATTACATTCCTGTTAAGCTTATTTGCTCTACCCATAAACTCAGCTTTAAATATGCTTGTCTATCCGTATCTGGTAAGATCTCATTAATCGGATTACACAAATTTAGAGTAATCATTTCATTCATTATCTCTAGGATTAAATATTCCCAAGAGTGTAATGAAATCTGGGCAGGTCTAAATTTCCTGTTTCATTTTCCAATCAGCATCTGTCTAGGTTTTAACCAGAGAAGTAAGCAAAAATCTCAGTTGTCTGCATCAAAGCTGGAACGGACAGTTCCCTCTGGGCATGACTTAGCTTGGATCCAAGCCATGGTTTAAAAATACTGTAAAGCCACTTACACATTCTAAAGCCACTTAACAAATCTGTATAGCTGCAAGCAAGTATGCAACTAGGAGTAGGGGCCATTCATTTTTTTCATCATCTGCTTCCCTAGGGTATTCTTATGTCTTTCCAGCAGGTGGAGTCTGTGGATAAAACATCAAGTGCTGGAGAAGAATAGAATTAAGTGCTTAAGCATTAATAATACTACCAGGTATTATTACTATTATTAATTTCTTTCCTATACTGTATCCAAAGCTCTATGGGTGGTTCACAACAAAAGAAAAAAGCTACAGATAGTAATCTTCCAGGCAAAACCAGTAGCTAAGCTATTAATGTTTTTTTTACCAAGAACTGGGGTTGACTATACCACCCAGTCTGACATAAGAACAGCCATACCAAACTACCAAGTGTCCATCTAGAAGTAACAGTAGCTTTCTAGTTGCTTGCATGAAACCCACACGAGGGATAGGTCCCTCCTGCCCATGTTCTCTGCAGTGGATGTACATAGGCATACTGTCCTGTTACTGGAGGTAGTATATAGCCACTAGGACTAGTAGTCATCGATAGCCACCTCCAGTCCTCCTTTGAAAACACCCAGATTGGTGGCCATCACTGCATCTTACAAAAGCCATTTCCATAGTTTGATTTTGTACTGTATGAAGAGTATTTTATCTGTCCTAATCTGTCCTAATGTTTCATCAAAAAGCTTAATGGGATGTTCCTGGATTCCAGTATTATAACAAGGGAGAAACATGTTGCCCTATTCGCTTTAGCCATACATACATACTTTTGTACATCTCTCTCCTGTCTCACCTTCTTCTCCTCTTTCAGCTAAACAGTCCCAGATATCGTAGCACTTTCTCACAGGCAGTTGGTTCAGCCTTTCTCATGTGCAGTGAGCAGAATTGCACATTTATTCCATGTGTGGTCACCATAGATTTGCATCAACTCAGTATGATACTGGCATTGTGTTTTCAGTTATTTTTCTAATTATATCTAACATGGCATTTGCCTTTATCACAGCAACTGCACACTGGGTTGTCCATAGAACCTCAAGATGTCTATCTTGAGCAGCAAGTGCTAGTTCACGTCTCATCATTTTTTTCTGATGTTTGAATCCCACTGCTGCTAGCTTTTTTAGGCCTTTGACAAAGTGCCCCATGATATCCTGGTGGAGAAACTGAGGCGTTTTGGGATACACCAAAGCACTGTCCGGTGGATTAGGGCATGGTTGACTGACCGAAAGCAGAGGGTAACCATTAGTAGGGAATCATCAGGATGGCAGCCAGTGACAAGCGGGGTCCCCCAGGGCTCTGTCCTGGGGCTGATCCTGTTTAATCTTTTCATCAATGACATGGAAGAAGGGGTGAACAGTCTGCTGATCAAATTTGAAGACAACACTAAAACTGGAGCAGTGGCCACAACTGAGGAGCAGGTACTCCAGATCCAAAAAGGATCTGGACAGACTATGGAAGCGGGCAGGAGACAACAGGATGGCGTTCAATGTGGATAAGTGCAAGGCACTTGGGGCATAGGAATAGGTGTCATAAGTACAAGTTAGGTGACAAGTGGCTGGAGAGCAACACTTGTGAAAGGGACCTCGGGGTACTGGTTGACTGCAGGCTAAACATAAGTCAGCAGTGTGATGCGGTGGTCAAGAGGGCGAACACCACCCTTGGTTGCATAGCCAGAAGTGTGGCTTCTAGATCAAGAGAGGTATTACTACCACTCTATACGACTCTGGTGCACCCACTCAGTTCTGGGCCCCTCATTACAGAAAGGATATAGCCAGGTTAGAGTCAGTGCCGTGTAGGGTCACAAGGTTGGTGGCCGGTTTGCAGGGGATGGGGTATGAGACGAGACTGAGGGAACTGGGTCTCTTCAACCTGGAGAAGAGGAGACTCAGAGAGGATCTGTTGGTGACATACGGGTATGTGAGGGAATGTCACATGGAGATGGGTAGAGAGCTGTTCTACCCTGCAGAGGAAGGCAGGACACGCTCCAATGGAGCAAAGCTCGGGGAACCGTGGTTCCATTTAGATGCCAGGAAGCATTTCCTGACAGTTAGGACCCCGAGGGTGTGGAATGGGCTTCCACAAGAGGTCGTTGAGGCCCCATCGGTGCAGGTGTTCACGGATAGGCTGGACATGCACATGGTGGGCATGTTGTGAGCAGAGCCGGCTGGTGCTGGAGGTCTGACTAGATGGCCCAGAAGGCCCCTTCTGACTCGCTCTGTTTCTCTGTTTCTTGAAGATGGGATTTTTTTGTCCTTACATTTTGATGCCTGTTCTCCCAATTTGGAGAGATACTCTTGAAGTTCTATGAAGTCCCTTGCTTCAGCTGCACTCAGTAATTTGGTCTCATCAGCAAACCTGTTCACAGTACTGCTAACTCCTAAGTCCACTTTATGTATAAGCACATCAAAAAGCATTGGTTTTATTGCAGATCCCTGTGGAACCCAATTGTTTACATCTTTCACTTGAGAGAATTTACCTCTCAGAGAATTTATTCTCTGCTTTCTCATCTTTAGCAGTTACTGATCCATAAGGATATCTTTATTCCACAACTGCTAAGTTTGCTCAGGAATCTTTGGTGAGAGGCTATATTAAAGATTAAAAAGTAGTCCAAATAATCAGTGCATGTTTATTGCCACTCAAAGAAATCTAAAATGTTAGACAGACATGAATTACTTTTCAGCATGGCTTGTCCTCCACATTTATCTTTAATAAAGCCTTCACCAAACTTACCTGCAACAGATGTTAAGCTAGCCAGCCTGTAATTTCCTGGATCTCCCTTGGATCACTTTTTAAACATTCATGTTAGAATAATCAGATTAGAATAAGAAAAATTTATCAAGTTTATGCACAAATTCCTTATCTTGCTAATATATTTAAAGAATTCTTTAATGTTGTCCTTGATGTTGCTAACAATATGTTCTTCAAAATTATTTCTTTTATTTTCCCCCAATCTCATTATCTCTTCGTATCTCTTTGTGCAAGTTTGTGCTCCCCTTTGTTCTTCACATTTGCACAAGAGTTCTATTTTCCAAGGGAAACCTCTCTAATAGCTTCCTTTGCACTGAGCTTGGTTTATATCAAGGTCGGGTAGCAGAATGGCACTGGAGGAAATGTAAGTTGGGAATTCTTGCTTGCACATGCCTTGAGTACATCTACTCTTGTTTATTATACCACAGCAAGTGTCCCACATAAAACACTGATTTCTGGATTTATTTCTTGGTATGCACATTCTTACAAAATACTCCCTGCAAAAGCCAGATGCAATCCTAAATGTGAGGACATGATTCTTTCATGTTCATGCTGCACTAGTGGCATTACAACATATCTGTTGGCAGGTACATTCTGCAGTCACCACTACTATTAAAGTAAGATACTTCACACTTCTAAAGAAATGACCTATAATCAATTTCCTCATACTCATTTATTTTGATGCCCTGTATATTCTGTATGTATATCTTGTTTGTTTGTTTCTGAAGAGAACTTGGAAATAATGAGAATGCATTACTATCTGCTTGCATTTTCGAAAAATAGTTCAAGGGGCAGAGTTGCTTCTAGTGTCAAGTGTTGTTTCATTTCTCCACAATATTTTAAGGATTCCCAAAGATTCTTCAGTTGAAGAACGTCACTGCCAAAATAATGTTTTCCCCTCTTTATTTACTTGTGTTGTAGAAATTTAACATAATATACTAGTTTTGTACATTTTGTACATATGTTTTGAATATTAAAAAGATCCAGGAGATCTTTTCCAAGAACCTCAATTTCTAAGAAAAGATATTCTGTTTTAAGGAACTCTGCATGCCTTCAAGAAAGGAGTTTCTGTTACTTCCCAAGACAGCTCTGTGTTTTTGTTGAATTATTATTTAATAATAAGATTTTCTTCCATTTTTCAGCCAAAAATTCATGTTGTTCTTGTCCTTTCCTTGGAAGATAAAGAGTTAATGCAGTGCACCTCCTCACTGACTTTGGGTCACTGTAGACTTGTGTGTCATGTTCCCTTCACAGGCTCATGCACTTATGGTTCTGCCATGCTTCTGGGATTTGGTAGTCCCCACCAATTCCCATTCTTATTATATTTTGCCCTTTGTGGGATAAAACAAGCAAAACTCCATGTTCTTGTCCCAGGGAGCTTTCAGCCAGAATTTACACCAGGGCAGGGGTAAAATGAACATGTGAGATTGGGTTGTAGCAGCACAGGGAAAGGTGTGCAGTCAAAAGGAATCAGTGTAATATCCTCTTTTCATGTACTTAAGCTTTGCTTCAGATGTGGAGTAGGGATGTGGGGTTTGTAAATGCTTTATGGGAGCTGTTTTTGAGTTAGTGCCTGAAGGCAAAGGCAACATATCATAGGCTGTGTTGGCAGGTCTTCCAATAAGTTCTTTTTCTCCTTTTTTCAGCTGACACTGACAACATCCACACTTGGTAATCACAAGTTAAAATGAAACAACCATGTGTTTCCTAAGCTAGCCTGTGTAGGCGTTTCCTCTTCATCATCTTTGTATGTTCTTTTCAAAATCTTTCCTTTTTGAACTGTGCTGCTTGGATCTGAGGATAACCATGCTGCAAGCACCCAAGCAAGGCACTGTCAGTATATAGGAGATCAGGCCTATTCACACTGAAGCTGAGCAAAAAAGGCACCTCCAAATTCTCTATGGTTTTTGCAGTGAGAGAGGTAAAATTCAGAAGGTGCTCAAAAGAGAAACATTTCAAACATACATCAGAAAATTATTTTCTGAAACATTTTGCCTCAGCCTTAATTTGAATGTTTGCAGGGAGAACTGGGGTGAGCACTGGCATGCGCGAAGACTGTGTCAGGTGGGGCTATGCTCACCTTGAACCTGGAAGCTGCTGCTGTGACTACTTTCCCCTTCCCCAAGGCCCAGATATTTATCTTGGGCCACAGAAAGGCTGTGTTGGTGGATGCTCTTAGGCCTTGCTGGAACACCATTTCCTACAGGAACCAGGACAATGAAAGTCATATCTCTGATATGTATCCAATGCTGTGTGTCATTTCTGCTGAGGAGCATGCCCAGCAGTACTTTCCATCGGTGCCTTGGGAGTACTTGCTGCCTCACTTTCCACCTTCTGATCTTGCCTCAGAGACCAGAGAAGTATAAATCAGCACAGTGCAGCTTTCTAAGTGTCATTTAGCCTTTATTTCCTGCTTGCAGTGGCACAAGGTCAGAGCTCCAAGGCTCAGTTACAAAGTCGAGGTCAGTTGATTGCCCATGGTCCAAGTTCAGGGAGGGCCAGAGAAGAAAAAGGCTACTAGTGGGAAGACAAGAAGGGCGTGTGTGAGCTGTTACCCAAACTGTGTTCCAGAACTGTGTGCTTCTTTTGTTCCAGCACAGCCTGAGCCTCCAAAACCACTCCCAGAGCCCACTTGCAGTCCATCACCATCACCTGAGAATGGTCTACTCATGAGGAGTCCTTATTCCTCAGGTGGCCATTTCTCCATTTCTCCAAGCCAATGGAGCTTGCCTGTACTTCCTTGAGCTGTGGGGCCACTCGTTATGTGAATCTAAGGGTGGCATGAAGGGATAGTACAGTAGCCATCATGGCATAGTCCCAGAACTTCCTCAGGTTCTCAGCCCAGGCAGTGTTTGGTCAGGAGATGCTGGGTTTTGCACTTTCCCCAGTGCTATGGCCTAAGACTCTTGTCACCTTCTCTGGTGCTACAGGACCTAAAGAAAGTCACAGTGTACTGTCAAGTGCCAAAGTGGGAGTGGACCCCCAGGGCAATGGGCTGCTGCTGGAGCAAAGCTAATAATGAGTAAAATTGATATATCAGAATTGTTTGGAATCAGCCTGTAGTTAGCTCCCAAGTTCTGTACACTGACTTTCCATATTCTACCTATCCCTCCTCAGCATTAGCAAACAGAACTAGGGGATGCTGCAGAGAATAGGATGCCTGTGCATGCCTTTTAGATATCCACCCAGCCCTCTATCTGTATACTATGCAGTGAAGGAAAGATTGGACTGAGGTGCAAGGCATGCACAGACTTCCCATTCTCTACAGTGGTTTCTCTTGCTTCCTGTCAACATGAAAATGAGGGGAGCAGGCAGGAAAAAAACCACTCCCCTGAGCCCTGTGAAAATCCTCTGCTGGGAGACAATCTGCTTGCCCCTTGACTGGATTGTGCTTAAATGCATAACAGGAGGGTCCTGAGGGCTTTATTCCCACATGGGAAACTTCCTGGGAGCTGCATGTCAGCAAGAAAAAGTGGGCCAGTAGAGTGCCTGTTGCTGTTGTTATGTGTCTTCAACCTATGGTGGCTCTGAAGGAATGTCCTCCAAAATGCCTTGGCCTCTTATAACTGTGAAATGCCTTACTATCACACAAACCAACAAAGTCTAATCTCTGATTTGCATATTTGTGGGGACAGAAACATGACTGTTTTCACTGGATTTGTGTCTGGGAGACCATCACAGAAGTTTTGCTACTTTCAAATAATGCTAAGGTGAGTCATCATAACAGGTACTGGAAACAACTTATTGTAGGAATGTCACAGTGAAAAGACAGAATAAGGTTGCTTTATCAAAATAATATATTAAAGGTCAGTGAGCTTTGGGATAAGCCAACTTGCCGGTGAGAATATGAACAAATGAGGGAGACTCTGTAGAACAGGGAGAGTCAGAAGGAAAGAGGTGTATCTTGTTCACGCCAGTTGTCTTTCGCCAGATCAAGGTAGCTGACCAGTTCAGTAACATCCAGCTTTCCTACAGCCACACCTGCAACAGCATGAACCTCTCTGAAGGTGGTGCTAACTCTGTTTGGTGAAGAAGGGATAAGGGGAATTCAGCTTGGAATCAACTTCTAGGAAGGGCACCTCAATCAACCCTTAGCAGGTTTTTTAACTTGATGGCTCACAATTTGGCTCTTGGTATAACAAAGCCAGTCCAGGCTGGCCTACTTTCGCATAATAAAATAATATAGTCAGAGTCTGGTTTAGAATTGCTGGGAAGAAGTTGGGGAATAGGAAGAGACCAGCTGTATCCTTGACCACTATTTTTGTATCCCTCAAGATGTCTGGCCTATATCTGGCCAAATACTTGTTCTATATAATGTATCTCTATTATTAGAAAACAATCCAAGTAAATCTATGCGCCATCCCATTGCTTTAAGTATGCACATGGGTGTGTATGTGTGTGCCTGTTCATTTGATCCACATGACATTGTTATTGCTGTTAATAAGGCTTTTATAGTTTTTATAAAAAGTAGGCAAGCTATGGGCTTTTAAAATGCTTTCTTGATATTCAGTATTAAATATATTCAAGAGTGGGCCTTTGCATCTTATGATGAATCTTGCTACCCTCCCTCAAATTCTCCATTCCACCCAGTAAATCTGAAATGGTGTCTTATGAAACAGTCACTAGAGGAAAAGTGAAATTGATGCCACCAAGACTTGTAAATTAACTATACATTGCAAATCATCTTTATAGTATCCTCTGCTGGCCCCAGGTGTTCTGGGAATTAGAAACCAAGTCCTGGTTGATCCCTTCTGGTATATGGATGGATGCAGATTACTTCCAGCACTGTTGCCTTTTCCGTGCCACAGCTGTATGCAGTGCTTGCAGAATCAAGTGCTGGTTATTTAAGACATTGTATTCACTCAGGTTCAATAGTTTGTCAAAATTCTCTTCACTGTAAGTAAGGCAGAAAGTGGAATATGGGGTCCGACAGGAAGAAACGTCGACATTTCCTGCAGCCATCTCATCATGGCAGCGTTTCACACCTAGAATACAGGCACAGCAGGTTGTTGTTGGCTTATTACAAAGTGAATTTAATTGAAATTTTGATACTTCAGTCACCCCCAATTGTTGGCTGGGGTATGCTAAGACTTGTAGTCCTGCAGAACCAGAGGATACCAGGTTGAAGAAAGCTGCTCTGAGAGAGTAGTTTGTTCAATAATTTGTGTGTGCTGTTTTTAACATTCTAATGTTGAATTTTGTACCTGTTTATACAATATTTTATGTTTACTGAAAGATGAATGCAAGAAACAGTGGGTGAGTTTAGACAACATGATTACTGTCATTGAACCATGGGTGGTTGTTAAAAGATGTTGCCTGAACCCAGCCATAACAAGCTATGGCTTGTTAGTTATGATTTATTCATGAAGAGAACCAATGGTTTATTGTTGGAGATGAACTGTAGGTTGTTCACCATGCTTTGTTATATGTGCTGTGTTCAGACAGCACAGTAATGCATATTTCAGCAACAAGCCACACTCAACCTTTGTGTGTGGGTTATTGTATTGTCTGGGCCCAGTTAATGGCTTTAGATCTTATGAATGAATATCCTCCAAAATGTTCTGTCCTCTAGTCAAGGTTCAGAAGTTGCCATCCATGCTTGTTGCCAGAGAGATTTCCTTTTCTTTATTTTTGAAATGTATAACAAATGGCATATACTGCATTGGAACTAATCAGCACAAAGCCATTCAATTTTGTTAGTGGTGAGGTTGAATCCGCCACTCCATTGCAAAAATCCTGCTGGACAAGAAAATGCATAGGATTGACTTTCCTCATTTCCTAGAATTACAGAGTGCTGGGAAAGGCAATGTGCCCCACAAGGAGGGCTGATTTGCATGCAATGGTTAGCTACCCTGAAAACAAGCCACCATTAATTGGTTGGCAAACCAAATTGGAATCTTCATACTTTCCTATCCTTGATCTAGAGCAGGGGTCTCAAACTTGCGGCCCGCGGGCCAATTGCCGGGACGGGCGGGGCACGGGGGAGGGGCCCTGCGGCCTTCAAAGCACTGGCGGCGCCCGGGCCGGCCTCCGGATGAGCGGCCCACCACCACTGCGGTGGTGGAATACTTGATGTGGCCCAGCCTCACCCAGACTCTACTTTCAGCGGCCCCCAGGTAAGTTGAGTTTGAGACCCCTGATCTACAGTAAACACTGAGAAGTAAATATAGCTTGCTACCTGTTAGTAAATATAGTTTGCAGTTTGTAGGTATAAATATACCATCTAGAAAATCAACCTTCATAAATCCAGGGGCTTGCTAAACCAGACAGCATGCAGGACTTAACAAATGCGAATGGGTGAAATGAAAAATGAAACTGTAGTCTCAAGGTAAGCTGTAGCCAGCTGCTTGGCTAATACCAGTGACTTACCAGGTGCTTTATAATATCGGAAGGTATCGTTCACTAATGGGAAGAACAACAGGATTGGACAACCAGGGGCCCTCGACTGATCAAAGAAGTAGCATTCCTTCATCTGTTTCTTGTCCTCTTCCAAAAGGACAACTTTTGGGAATGGAATACCATGGTTTGTGTAGTAGTTGCTAGCTTGTTCTAGAGCCTACAATCACATGGAAGTAAAAATCAGAGGTTCCATGAGAACTGAGCATGAACCATGTGGAAGTCCAGCAATTAATGTTACATTGCTTTAAAATAGCAGTTAGTTCTAGAAAAACTATTAGAACTAGAAACTTCAGGATCAAAAGAAATTACATGTAAGGCTTTGAATGTATTTCTGAACAGAATAATTATACAACGTAGCAAAACAAATATTAGAATTAATAGTTAATAAGAGCAATAATTTTGTATGCAGTCATATATATATATTAATATTGCTTGAACTTGGGAATTCATGGCTTACAGATTATGAGTGGGCTTAAATGTATGTCTCAGTGACATTATGAGATTCCATGATCTTATTTTCACCCATTTCATTCAAAGGATGGAATCCTTCATGTTGGTCCCTGGCTCTTGTGTCCATGGTGCTTTGAACTGTGTTTGTCAAGCAGTAGCCATCCATATTATAATGCAAGCCCTTTTCTGAAGTTTATGGCCTGAGACTGTGTTATTCAAAGGGCATAGTCAAAAGTCTCACTGGGATGCCCAAGTCAAACCCTCACAGGCAAGGAATCAGTAATGTCTGTCCACTAGCATAAATACATGGCACTAGTGGAAACCAACACTTGCATAATGTCAATAGTACTTGCTAGTTTCCCCATCACTCTCCACCCCCAGGAATGTATTGTATACAGCTTCCAGAATATTTTATACTAGTATGGATAGGTGATAAATTTGTTGGCTTTGCAATCTTGGTGGTAAATTAACCAGTTTGCACTTCTTGAATTCAAATACAGATCTACATACAGAAATAGCAATAGCTACATTTTTAAGTTTGGGATGCCTTTGGCAAAACAAATAAATATGCATTTGAAAACATGCAGTGATTTGAAAAATGCACATGGTAAATGTTTACTTTTGAAAAATGCACACAGCACACATTTGTATAAAAATGAATTCATGTAGAACATGTGCAGAAAAAATATGTATGAATTCCTGTGCAGGAGATAAAAACCATACAGTTAGATGGAGAACTGAAATGCAATGAGCACAGCAGTGGGAAAATAAGAATCTGTATGCAATTCAGCTTGACAGATTTACCCATTCATACATACAAATCTCTATTACCGGAGAAAAATAAGAAACAGTAGTTCAAACCTATTACCATGCCCTGTGGGCCTGAACTGTAACTGAAATGCAGAATGACATCGACTTTCCTCTCTTTCCTCAGAAGTGGTGGGCAACTTGTGTTGATGAAAAATCCAGCATCTATCAGTCCCAAGTAGTCTTCATGTTCCGTTAGTTGGTTGGGACAACAATCCAACACAGTGCCTGAAAATAAAATAATTTTTCATTATCAGAAAACTACATTCCTCCCTCATTTTTTGGAAACTTCATACATTAAAAATGTTTAGTCAGTGTTCACCCCAGCTTACAATCCTGTGTCACACTGGAGTAAACTGCATTGAATTCAGGTGAGCTACAAATATCTGACATATCAGAGTGTGGGGTTCACTTTAAAGTTACATTCAAATCAGAAATCTGGGTGTGTAAGAAATAGCTTTCTGGTCTGGATTATACTGTAGACTTTGATCTTAAGCACACTCAATTGGAAACCTGCTCCAGGGAAATCAGTGTGTGTTAGTTCAAAGTAAATATACTTAATATTAAGATGCCATGCACCTTCATAGACTTAGTATTCGATAGTGGTGTACAAAGGCTCAGACAGTCTTCCTCAAACTGGTGTCTTCCAGATGTTTTGGGCTACAACTTCCAGCATTCCTGGGTCTTGGTCATGCTGGCTGGAGCTGATGCAAGTTGAATTGAACAATATCTGGAGTAATTTGTAAGCATAGGGGCATGAGAAAAGCTATGCTGGATCAAACCAAAGGTCCATCTAGTCCAGCACTCTATGCACACATTGGCAAACCAGCTATCCACAGGATCCTTCAAGCAGGATGGGTACAAGGCCTCCTACCCAAGCTCCTCAGAAATTGGTGTTTGCAGGCATGCCACATCTGGTAAAGGAGGCAGCACGTAGCCAGCAAGTCTAGTAGCCTCTGATAGCCCCCTCCCTCATGAATCTGTCCAATCCCTTTTTAAAGCCATTCAGATTGGCAGCCATCACCTCTTCCTGTGGCAGTGAATTCCACAGTTTAACTACATGCTGTGCGGAGAAGTACTTCCTTTTCTCTGTCCTAAACCTCCCACCAATCAAGCTTTATGGGAAAACTCCATGTTGGAGTGTTATATATAAGAAGAGGGAGAAAAACGTCTCTTCTCCACACCACACATTATTTTAAACACCTCTAATATGTCTCCCCTTAATCTCCTTTTTTTCTAAGCTGAACAGTCCCAATTATTGTAGCTGTTCCTCATAGGGGAGCTGCTCCAGCCACCTGATCATTTTTGTTGCACTTCTCTGTACTTTTCCCCTACTCAATAATGTCCTTTTTCAGGTAAGGCAACCAGAACTGAACACAATATTCTACATGCAGTCACAGCAAAGATTTGTATAAGAGAGGGAAGATTTTGGCAGTTCTATTTTCTGTTCCATTCCTAAATATGCCTATCATGGAGTTTGTCTCTGTCACAGCAGCTGAGCACTGCGCTGAAACTTTCATCAAGCTGTCCAGCACAATCCCAGGAGCCCTTTCTTGTTCAATCACTGCTAGTTCAGATCCCATCCGTGTATACCTGAATTTGTGATTTTTTGCTCCAACATGCATTACTCCACACTTGCCTATATTGAACTGCATTTGCTGTTTTCGTGTCCATTCTTCCAGCTTGGAGAGATCCCTTTGGAGTTCCTCACCACGTCTTGTTGGTTTTACCATCCTAAAAAGTTTGGTGTCATCACTTCACTATCCTCTCCTAATTCCATGAACTTGCCTCCCTACACATGCAAATTATTAGAAATGTGCCAGTAGCCCAATTGTCTGCATGGCTACTCAGAACTAAGGCCCGTTGTCTTCAATGGGATTTTCTTCCACAGAGTGTATATAAGATTGAAGCTTTGAAAGCATTTCATTTTGCAAATGCCACGTGGCTTACTGAATGCCGGGGTCCCAGTGGCAGCAGAGTAGCAGGGGAGGTTGGTAGCTCCTGTATCACTGGCAATCCCCACCCAGTGCAACTTAGATTGGTGCTCCATTGGAGCTATGAATGATACTGAACCACCACCACTACCCCAAAATAGGATTGACACCATGCAGTACCATGGACAGCTCTATAAAGCTCAGAATAAAAGCTGCAATGGATAATGCATTTGTCACCAGCCTCCTCTGCAGAGTAGTGTCGCCCCAAAGTCTGAACATGGTGGGGATATGATTTCCTCTATTTCTGTTCTCTTCCTGTTTTGGAAGCTTAGACACCCCAAAGGGGAATAGGAGTATTTATGGTAGCTATCTTTGAAAAGCTCAATTTATTATTTACTTTATATAATAACAAGTGTCTATGTATTAATAGACAAGTTTATCCTCTCCATTTCCACATTAGGTACCTAGGGCATATATGCAAAATGATAGCTTCAAAAAGGGATTCAACATATTTATGAAAAACAATATTATCAATGGCTGATATTCATAAGATTGTTGACAACTGATTGAAATCTAGAGGACAAGCCTGATCATCAAGCCAGAACTGATCTTCCTTTGAGCATTTACATTTCAGTCCAACTTTCACACGCTAAACGAAGATGGGAAATTGCCCCATACCAAGTCTCTTGTCCCAGGAGTACCAACTATGTCTGTACCAAGCCGTCAGACCAAGATCCTCGAATATGCCACACATGCACTCTCACATGGAACTGTGGACCATTCAGCAAGCATGTGGATATGTTTACCTTTCCATCTCTGAAAGTTTTCATTCTCCAAGTAACAGTCATGCAGCTGAAGCCCCTTCAGAAAGTTGTGATACTGGGCAACAGAAAGGCGATCTGTCAAGAGCCCTCTAAATTTATTGGCAAGTGTTCCAGCTGGGACAAACATGTGGCTCTTTATTTCATATGGCTTTGTGGGTAGATGAGGGTCTTCATCTGCAACAGGGCACAAAAGGTGTCATAAGCATTGGCCCCCAGCATCTGAACAGGCATTAATATGGGCATAGTTCAGTGCTGGCTAAGCAAGGATTTATACAATCAAGGTTTTGTTTTGTTTTTTCCAGCAAGACAAGGGCTGAATCATTTATAAGACTGAGAAGTACATGTACACCTACCATAAGATCACTGTAAAAGCCACACTTAAGCATCCTTAACTTGGAAGTAAGCTTAACTGATTTCAATGAAATTTGCTGCCAAGTTCCTAGTTTAGCTTCACAGATTCTACAATTCATTATGGGTATGCATGCATGTATGAATATATTATATATAGTCTGTGAGCATCCTCAGATGTTACAGTTTTAATCTAGATTCAGCTGTTAAGCAGTTCTGAAACAGTGTCAGCCTTTTAAAAGCTGTCCACCTATTTGTGCATTTGTTATGTTTATATCCCACCTTGTCTTCCAAGCAACTGAAGGTGGCATACTTGAACCTATTCCTTCATGTTTTATCACAACAACTCTGTGATGTAAGTTAGGCTGACAGTCAGTGACTGGCCCAAAGTCACCTAGCGAGCTTCATAACCAAATGCATCTAGAACCTGGATCTCCTGAGTCCCAATCCAACACAGCTATGCTACACTTGCTCTCCTTTATTCCACACTGTATTGCTCCTTCAAGATTTTGTCAAATTGTCCTTCAGCTAAGGTGGGAAGTACTATGCTTGCCTGAGATGAATCAAAAGGGAAAGATATTATTTCTTGTAAGTTCAGGCAAAACCTCTTGGCGTGAAGCTCATGGGAGTGTGCATTAGGTTTGGCACGCTACTAGTCAATCCATTTACAAATTTCGTGTGGTGGCCCAAACTATGAACTATGAGCACTAAAAATGATTGGGAAGAGTTATACTAGTTGGACAACAAAGGGTGCTGTGGCACCTTAGAAATTGGCCCTCAGTGACAATGTTTTAAGCCCTATCAGTTAACAGTGACAGAATCAGGTAATCACGGAACACCTTCAATTATTTAAATAAATAACAATTAATAGTAGAGAAATGAACAAAGCATGCACTCACCAAGATCAATTAACTTGTCATGTGTCCATCTGTGCCAAAATTCCTCTGAATTATTAACACTGTTCCAGATATACAGCAAATTCAGAGAAAAGATGCTGCTCCACATACCTGTAGAAGCGGGGGACAAAGAGAGGGAGTTCATGAGGCACAAATAGACCTGGAAGCAAATTATTTAGAAACTTGCTTTCAGTTTGCCCAGTTCTCCACCATGATAGCAAGAATATAATAAATTTACTTCCAACATGTCTTAATCTGTGTTCTCAGTCCCTGAATGGATATGCATCACAATGTAAACTGCTGCCACACACGTGCACACACATACACAGCTTTCTGTTTTCTGAAATCTACATCACAAAATGTTGAAGCAGATATACAAAGATCTGCACAGTTTGCCATCACTCCCTTTATGAAGCTGCCTGTGGGCTACAGTTTTGAGAGATGCAAAGGATTTGATGCTAGATCCAGGTTGGCTTGCAAGGAGATTTTATTGTCGCAACAGGAAAATTACTAGCTAGCATTCTAGAGGGTTTAGCAGCAAGTCACTTATAATGCTCAGTGTGAAGTAGAAATAACTGGAATGGATGGTCAGTGAGTGTTGGTGTCCAAACAATACACAAAGCAAAATGGTCAGCTTATATAGGTCAGCCATGAGAAAGGGGATGGCTGTTCCACACATGCTGTGACCTAAGCAATGTGAAACTATTTGTTTCCTTCATTAACAAGCTGAAATAGATACCATACTCTGCTTTCCATAATTGTACTCTATAACACATGGAGTTTTCCATCTTTGATAGCCTGTCACAAGACATAACAGTGGAGGTTTCCCATCCTGGGCAGCCCAAATATTCCCACTCCATGTGCCAGAATGGTAGGATGTATTAAGCTTACTAAGCTGAGCATACTAAATGTAAGCTTGTTAACTGGCCCAATAAGGTAGGATCTCAGGCAGAACAGAGCTGTGTGTTTGTCTTTTCTCCATCTCTCTAGGGCCGGCAAGCATTAACTAAAATTAAGATAAAGAAGGTAATTATAGGGTAGCAGTGCACTAATGCTAAGCAAGGCCTTAGACGCAGAGATTTTACTGAACATGCCCAATACACAGACCCATCTATAGAAAAGACATGCAGCATGCAAAACACACAGGATTGCTTATCAAGACATATTCATCCATCCAGTGTGATGCTGAATATTTTATTTGGCAAACAACTTTAAGGAACATGATCATGCAATTGTTTCAGGCTCCGTTGTGTGCACAAGTCCTGTCAAACTTTAGGTGTGCTCATGAAAGACTTCCTGTGCTGGTTGTGCTGACAATTCAGATTCTAATTCTGAGTATGAGACTGTTTTTGAAATGCCTCAGACTCCAGCTGTGGCTCAAGGTCTAACAGGGGGAAACAGTGGGGAAATTAGTATAAGAGCAGGTGGGGAGACCAGTCAACCTGACCATGGGAATGTTGAGGAATTGAAACACTTAAGTGGGAAGTCTCTCCAATAGAGAACTCCCACTGGCTGAAGAGGTAGACCCATTCGCTCACCATCAACACTGGAGGGAAGCCCAGTAGTGGTACACTGGGATGAGGGGAAGGGTGCCTATTTTCACAGCACCTCCCTCCAGAGTTGTGTCTCAGAAGGGCTCATAAAGAGAGTATTGGGAAATGAATGGTAGAAGGGGTTCAACATTTCACTTTGTGCTCAGAGACTAATATGTAACAATAAAGATCATTAAGCAAAGGAACACTGGTGAGACTGATACTTCAGAGAAACACTGATCATGACAGCCACCAATACAATATCCTGTGGCTGGGGGTCACAGTATATAGCTTGACTGCAGCATGACACTTAAAGTGTCTGAAATAAAAGCAATCATTTACTACATACACCAGAAGGATGAATTAATACCTGCTCCAAGACCAAGAAAAATATTCATATAATGTAAGTATAGTTCAAGGGGTAGTTAGGATGTGGTCCTTTTTTTCTGAATGCTAGAAAAATAGAACAGTAACTACTTCTGCTAATGAAGTTCTTATCATAGTGCTATGACTTTCCCTGTAAATTAAGGCATCTCAACTTGGGTTCTGAGAACTTGAGAAACTGCTGTGGGCACCACTACAAGAGGCTCCCATGGAAGAGGTGGCTACATAACTGTGGGGACCTAGCTAGTTGTAAATGAAGCAGAGTGGGGTTAGTGAGCTTAGTGGCTAGAAGAGGGGGAAATAACAAGGCAAAGAGAGAGGGGAGAGCAAGAGCAAAGCTAGAGGCTGGAAAGGAAAAGAAAGACAACTGCTCCAACATCTCCCAAGGTTATTCTTTTTCTTCTTTTAGGTAGCAAGGAGGGAAGAACTTCATGGGTGCCCTGGAGCCCACAGTTGCTGCACTGGGAACCAATACCCTCCAAAATTCAATACATTACCATGAAGGTAGCATATCTGGCTTTCTGGAAGCTTCTTTATCAGGTGGCCCATGAAGAATTCACTTCCAAAGTTCTCTGGATGTATAAATGCTCCATATTTCAGGAATCCCACCTCATAGGGAGTAAATTCTAGCCATTCTATAGAGAACAAGTAAATTATGATGACCAAGACATGAGATTCTGTCATTTAAATATTGTAGGTTCCCAACCCAGAATTAATTTCTTTGAAGATAAATATCAGATAGATGAGCTGCTTTATATTATTTTCTCTTACCTCTGAAGTCATTAGTGCTGTACTTTTCTCTGGTGTTGATAGCCAGATAGACAGGCAACGGGTTCTGACCATACATCAAAGCTTCCCTCTCATCTGACAGTCTGTGATTATTTTTCTAATTTTGAACAAAAAAAAAATGTTATATGCAAAGCCATGGAATAGGCTCATAAAATAACACAAGCTAGGAAATAACCTCAGTGTTTAAACTTGAACATGAGTGAATAAATAGGAAGCTGAAATGAGCTACAGCTCTGATATTCATGCTAAGGGATCACATGAATAAGTTTGAGATTATTGAAACATGTACACAAATGAAACATGGATTTATTTGTGTATTATCCTTCATTCTGTAGCAGTACTTTCCAGAGGTCACTAAAGCCTATTTGCATGATATACCTGGGCTATAACTATAGGGACCATTTCTGCTTACTCCCTATCTGGATCTCAATGCAGTTTAAATCAGCTTTTCCAACCTAGTACCTTCAAATGTGTTGGACCAGACAGCATCCCAGTCACCATGGCTGATCTTAAGGAGGTCAAAGATGGTGTAGGATAAGTGGGTACAATCCTTCATATTCACAGACATGACAGACAGGAATTCAACGGTGGGAAATAAGGAGTGGAGCGATACGTAAGGTTCACAACTGATGATTAGCAGGGAACTTGGTGCACAAACTTGAACCTTGTTTTGTTTTTCTGGTGTTTCTAGTACTGGCTACTCACTGCTGAATTCTCATCTGATGTATACATAGAGATGCATCACTCATATTTGAGCTTAATTAATCTAATTGATTGCAATAGAGTTTCCTGGTGGCCTTACATGAAAGGCAATTCCCTTCCAGTGACAACATGTTTATCAAGCATGCATCTGCAGCTCTTCAGGACAAAAAGAAAGGTTTGATACTGTACCCCATCATTTAACAAATACTCTAGGATGAGTCCCCAGAGATCTATAAAAGTTGTCTTGTGTCCTTCTTGTTTCCGTTGATTAAGCTGTTGTTGGTAATATTTGACACGATTTATGGAAAGCATCTCCATCTTATTTTTGGTCACTTGTTTCCTTGCCTCATTTATTTTCTCACTCAGATCCTTCTGTGACCAATAAGCATCTCTATATATTTGTGACATGGCCCTAAAAACAAAGTATAAAACGAAAGGGTGAGCATGCAACTGGCGACATGGAAGCCAGTGCTGAAATTGCTGATCCAGACACAAGAGTGATCCATGTATGATGCCCTCATGTTTTGTCCTCATGTATGATGCCCTCATAGTGTTCCCTCACACACATTTGCAATGGGGTTGTGTCATTACCATCACTGGCATCATATTGCATCGATATCCTGCCTTTTTTCCTCTTGCAAGGGACACAATACAGTTTGCAACAGCTCTGCTGTACCCTCACAGCAACAAGAACCCTGTGAGGCAGGTTATGCTTAGAGTGGGTGACTGGACCCAAATTACCCAGTAAGCTTTATGGCTGAGTGGGGACTAGAACCTGGATTTCTTGGGTCCCTGTGCAACACTCCAAGCACTATACCACACTGGTATGTACCATGCATTGTATGAAAAATATGTCTGTTTGTCTATCCAGAATCTCTTACCATTGCTGATGGTTTCGTTGCTCTTCTAGCTCTACCTTTTTTATTGGTGAGCAGAAGTATATACAATATTCCATGTGTGATCACACCATAAATTTGCAGAAAGGCATTGTGAAATTGGCAGAAATTGTCAGCATGCCACCACTTCATGCAAGATTTCAGAAAGATTTCACATTGAATGTCACTTACCATGTAGTGCCAGACAAACCAGATATGTAAGTTATGCAGTCCAGGAGATTTAATCTTTGGAGACCGCTCATACAGCCATATGTTGTTGTAAATGATCTTGTCCCACCTCCAGTTGTTACAACTGCCACCACTGGAACCTGGAAAACACACAGGCACAAGAGATGCATGCATCGCCCATTATGGCCATTGCTATCAAGTGAAAAACAAACTAGGAGACAACAAATATAGATGCTTCTGTTGCAGGATGGAAAATTTTGGACACATTTAGATTGAATGATGTTAAAGTGCAGTTGTTGCTTATTCAAAAGTGCCATGGTAATGGTATACCATACCTTCTGCATATGTGATTAAAACCAAAAACACTTTGCAATAGAGAATGTGCCCAAGGCTGAAGAGCTGAAAGGTGTCAGAATTCATGAAATTAATTACCTTTCGCATGTAGTCAACCACTGTACACACACCCACACACGTCAGTTGTGTAACGAAACATAACAGTCACCGCCTGCAGTAAGCACTCAGTGCATGACCACACAACTTATCTAAGCCGAGCAGTGCCATCACAACCAGCACAGTCGAAGTACGCATGGATCGGATTTGACACACAAGCAGCCTGCATGCACAACCTGCTACGCTCAACAGGGCGATTCAAATCCACATGGACCAAACAACAAATTTTCAAAAGTTACTTTTAAAACTTGGAAAATCTGTCAAAAGATGTGCCGGAACTCCGTTCCAGTGCATTCTATGACAAAAAAAGCACTGCATATACTAATTTATATATGCACATGTAGAAAAAAATTACTGGGATTGATTAACATTTTTTAGTAGGCAAAGGTGGCCAACTGATTTCTCAGGCAAATTATCTCAAATCAGTTTGCACCTGTCCCAGTGGTTTCCCAAATCAATAATTATTTTGCAATAGTAAATAATTCACCCTGTCAGTTATAAACAACTGCTGTACTCAGAGAAAGTTTGACAGAGAATTAGAGTGGGGTGGATCTACTATTTGGGCCATTTCCTTATAGGAAATGGAATAAATCCACCTTTAGACTTTTCAGATACTCAACAGTTGGCACTGCATGTCACATACCTCATGTTCCTGCAGGTCATAATCTAGCTGGAGAACCTGCTTCAGAGCATGAGCAACTCGACACTTTCGTTTGCACAGGAACTCTTGCTCCTGTGGGCACAGACCATACCCCAAGCGCACGTCTAGATCTTCTGGGCAGGAGCAGTGACTGCCAGAAACACAGAGATCATATGTTATCTCAATCTATGAGCAATCACAGAATTTTATCAAGTGGAAATGCAGCAAGAGGGAAGCAAGCAAGAATGTGGAAATGCATTCAGTATGAATGGTAACCTCCCGCCCTCACACGCTCTCATTAAGAATACTTGTTTGGGCATAAGTCCAATAGATGTGTGAAAATTATTCCTGTTTTAACATATCTCCAAGAGACATGAGAACTCTACTCAGTTCTGTTCTGAGCTAAGGACGCGTTGCACTCCAGTAAATTAACTTTAAGTTTTGATAACTTGTTTTAACCCATAGTAACTTAACTATTAACTAGTTAAATGTTAAAATACTACAGATTTAGAAAGGGTTAGAATGGGATGAAGATGCTTTTGTGTCAGTGGAGAGGAGCTCCACCAGCAGAGGGGCTGTCACCACCCTAGTTCTGCTCATGGCATTTTCTACCTCCAATATAACTGATGATTTTTGCCATCAGTCTGAACAAAATAGGAAACATGACCAAATGGCAAAAACATGCTTGAAAATGGTTGAAAATGGTTTCTACTCAATTTGAATAATTGCACCTAATGGCATCGATGTTAATACATAGCTACCCTTGCCTTAAGGAGATCTGTGAAAGCCTTTCTTGGAGCTTCGGATTCGGATGGTTGGAACAAAAAAGGGGGCATTTTTGGTGATTCCTAGCCCTAGTTTTGGCATGTTTTCTCTAGGAAGCCCCCTGCCTTCTGTCCACATTGCTCTCTTTTCAATGCCAGGATAAGGCACTTCTGCTGTCTCAATAATTTTAAGTGTGTAGAATTTTTAGGGTGTAATCCTATGGTCCCCAGACATTGTGTGTGGCTATGGGATACTGACAGTTTTCACCCCTAATATAACAGCCAGAGCAATGATTTCAGAGTGAAAATCCTGACCATGCTGAGATCTTCAACCCTGCATCACTCCCAAACCTTGCAGAAAGCTCTGCAGCAGCTCCTCTTCTGTGGTCAGTTTCATGACCTTGGACAGGGAAGGGAAAAGGGGAAGCAAGTATGGAGGAAGAGAAGCCAGGTTATGCTCTGTCCTGTGACCTCTCTTGCCCCAAGCAGTGCGACTCTGTTGGATGGATTCAAGGCCCATCTACTGGAAAATATATGATGCAGAAGGATGCATTACATTGTGTGGGGTTTTATCGATCTTTTCTTTTTTGTTGTATTATTGTTGCTTTTAACTTAACTTTAAAACACCTAGATAATTTTACAAGGCATTTAATAAAATGAATGAATAGATAGATAGATAGATGGTTGGACTTTAAAAACAGACTAGGCTTGCAATCCTAGTTACACATACTTACCCAGGAGTATGTGACTTTGAACTCAGTGGGGGCTCCTTCTGAGCAGGTTTCAGGCCCAGTGTCAAGATTCAGCAAGGGTGGACAGCAGCTAAGGGCCCAGCAACTCAGAAGGGCCAATCTCTGCCTGAGCCTGCTGCAAAAGCATCAGCCTTCCCCATTGTCCTTGCTTGTCAATCCAACCAGCTGGATCCTCAGGCACCTTGCTGCCCCATTCTAAACTATTCTTTTTACTTACATTTGGAGTAGTAGTAACCTTAAACCAATTCAAGGTTGGCTTTGGAAGGACAGGACAGCCAGTGAAGGCTGTGATCTCTTCAAAAATCCTCATTGGCTGAACCCCCCTCCCCCAGGCATCTGTTTAGTTCCAGTAACTCTACTTGAAATGCAAGCTATGAATTGGGAGACCTGCAGGTTTTGAGGGTCAGGTCCTGCAGTGCTTTGCCAGTGGGTGAGGTGAAGGAAAAGGAGGAGTCTTTCCACTCCCTGCCAGCTCCAGGTGAAAAACACTCTGAGGAAGTGCTGGCTTGCTGGCGAGAGTGTAGGTGACTTGAGGGGATGGCACAGAGGTGGTGGGCTTGGGAAATCAGTGGCCTGAGTAGGTGGCAGGCAGTCAGGGGTCAGTTGGGCCTTTGGTGGCAGAGACAGGCAGGAGGATTCACAGCAAACATGGGTGGCAGCAAGGGACCATCACCAGCAATGTGCCAGTAATCCCAGACACTGGCACCAACCTTGGTAGGTGTATATAGATTTGCACTATAAGATTATGTTTCAGTATATAATGCATTATATTACCTGGAATCTCTGAGATTCATGAGCTACTACATTCATTTAATTCATGAGCTACTTTGAGACAACTGTTAAAGAGCAAATGTGGCATTAAAATACCCTGTCCAGAATCATGTGGCACTCACCAGCTACAAGAAAGATTAAATATTAAAATATCTTACCAATCATCCACTTTCACATGCAAATTATACTTTTTTTCCTAAAAGGGGGGACATAAGAATCATACAGAGCAATCAGTATGTGACATCATTCCCCCCATTCAGAGTTAAGGGTGATCATCCCTGGATTTCTAAACACCTTTCCATTACATACAGCAGAGGTCCCCAGTGCAGCAACACTGGGCCCCTCTAATTGCACCCAAGTAGGACTGGTAGTAATTGGCACAATTTGTGAGTCTGGGGGACCAGACATTCTATGGGAACATACACCCAGAAGGTTATTTTCATGTTAATGGCCTAGAAGACAGGGTGAGCAGAGACCTGAGGAACATGTTGCTACCATTTATTTATTTATTTAGAATATTTATATGCCGCCCTTTCACAGAGCCTCAGGACAGCTTACATAAATAAATAAAAATAGTAATAAAAACATAATACAAATAAATACCGAATACTAGAGGAATACCGAACCAATAAAGTATCGCCTAGAATCTGCAAGTTCTTGGGGACCAAGCAAGATAATCTTAAGTTCCAGAGCCACCAAATGCATATCTTTAACCATCATCATAAAACTGTCATGTGGACAATATCTTATGATTCTTCTTCCTCAGTAGAATTCTTACTGATTCTTACTTTCAATATGTTGTGAAAAGCTGAAGAATGGCACTCACCTTCACTATTGGCACTTTCTCCCCTCTGGGCAGTGAATTCAACATCACAGGTGGAACATCTTTCTTGGTGCTACGTGAGCAGGTTCTCTAAGGCAGAGAAGACATTATAAGCCCTTTGAGCTGAAAAGCTGAAAAAGGTTGCCCTGATCATTATGTAAAGAAACTTACATTGGTATTTTGATTATGACAGCAGCATACAGGATTGCATCGTGATTTTTTCTTTGGTAGTGTAACAGCCAATGTTGACTCCTTGTACTTGACATAGTGGAAGGTTTTGGGACATGGAGGTGTCACAATAGCATCAGAACCCAGCTTAAAACAATACGAGCCTTCACAGGATCCTTTTACTGAAAGCGAAAGGTCTTTCTCTAAACACAGAAGGCAGAGAAGGTTGAGAAGCATCAGCAAGTTATCTCTTTTCAGAGGAAGCAATCAACGGGGAAACCCACAGGGCATCCATTTCACAGAGACTTATTATGGCCTTTCATTCCTAGAACATATATTGATTTCTTTATACTAAATGTGTCCTGCCTCAAAACTTAAATTTCTCTGTTTGTTTATGTTCTATTTCAATAAATCATTAAACTTATTATTATGCAATCCCAAATTTAAAATAGTAGGCAGGTGAGCAACAAAAATAAAAATAAAAAGAAAAATGAACGTTAATTATGATGGCCACCACTGTTCAGTTAGTACATAATCCTAGAGCCCCTTGGCACTCTCTATTTATTTATAAAATATGTATGCCGTCCATTACTTCCGTCTCTGGACAGCTTACAACATTAATCAGAATAAAATAAATTAACTATGGGCATAGAAAAGGTCAGAATTCCAGCGCCAACCTTAGAGCACTTGTCCAAGGTTGGAGCTGGAGCTCTGATTTAGAACATTTCCCTCCACCTTCACAGCAGACTTGGTTCTTTCTGCATCTCTGGCAGCTCTGAAGTCAATTATGAATAGTAAATGGTCTCATGCAAACTTACTTGACTTATGTCGCTTCCTCTGATTTATCTCAGCTTCCAATGTGCAAACTTCACGACACTGTAAAAATAAGCAGCAAGAAAATCTACAGATTACTCCTGGATATGTATATTTTTGCTAGATTGCATTCAACTAGCTGACCTACCTATAAATATGGGATTCAATGGCACGGCCCAAGAAGATTTTGAATGCAATGACACTTTCAGCAAAAAAATAAGTTGGACTAACAACTCCATTTCCTAAGTTAAACTAGTGCTGACTTGGATCCAACATTGTGCAAGTGCACTTTCACTGGTGCAACAGTGCTTCTCTGTCCCATCCTTCCTTGCATGCAGTGTATGAGCTCTAAATCAGATCTGAGGGTCCCTCAACACTCTGTAGCAACTTTGGAGGGCATACCGGGGACTGCCCTGAGAAGCAAAAATCCATTCCACTTGCAGTTTCCATGCTGTTAGCTGGTAGATAACTCAGCACTGGATCCAACCCATTTTTACTATTGATAGACTCTAGAAATATAGAATAAAATTACCACTAAAACTCCATTAGTAAGTATGGTTTCAGGAGGGCCTGACCTGGAAAACAAGATATAAGTTCGGTCATACTTCTAAACAGTAAAATATTACTCCTGCGAGACAAGATTGAGTTTATTTTCACCATGATCCTACAAAAGGGGATTTTAAATAAAATGCAAGCTTAGTATTGGATCTAAATACCCTGGGTTTATTACACCTCCTTAGTTTTAGCTTCAAGAAATGTGGCGATGATTCTTACAAATGAGGAACAATACGGGAGTTGCTTCCCCGTGCAAAGACCACACAAGAGAGACAAGATTCATCGCATAGGAGAACCTTGCTGCTGCTCTCTGAACAGACCTCTGACACCGATGTGGATATTCTCACATGGATACTGCCCTTATCTTGTGACTCTACAGTGTTGCAGTAGGGGGGATAGAGCTCCAAAAAGGCTGTGACCACACTCCTCCCTTTTTGTCTATGGCTAAGACCGCTGCCTTAAATTCTACTCCCTGCCTATGAGTAGAATAGGCAGGGAGTAGTTCCACATATGTTAAGACAATGATGCCAACTACTTAATAACAACAATTAACAGCATTGCATTACACCGCGTTACATTGGGAGTTTGCTTGCATCTCTGCATGGAAGGTAGATACACTCCAATTACATTTCTCTGCATCTCTGAAGTCTAGAAATGTATTTCTTAATACATTTGGCAATCTTCAAATGGTAGTCTTCAAATGGCAGTCTTCAAGAGTTTTCAAACATTTTCCTCAGACTTTATTCCTGCAAAAATTACCTTTCACCAGTCAAGTGAATGGTCCTGACCACCTCTTTTGGAGAAAGAAGTTTATTTTAAATGAGTAATCAGCACCAGCTATTTCACTATTGCAGGTGCGCTGGAGGCATATGATAGCCACTGCTGGCTCCAGGTTTTTGATGGCCCTTCAGCAAGATGCACTCAGTAAGTCTACTGTCTTACCACCATGGCCACCAGCTGTTATTTCTCATCAACATCTTTCTCAGCATTGCTACCCCTTGCAGGCAGAAAGCAAGTAAGAAAGTGGGCATATACTTGTCACCAGCATCCTTGTGTGGGCCAAAGGGAGAAACAGGAGACTATGAAGAAGAAAGAGCCCAGAAGTGCCTTTTCAGTGCTGTCGTATGTGCCACCAGTGGGTGCCTAACTCTTGCTTCCCAGCACTTTCTGAGTAGGGCTGGCACTAGAGAGGGAATATGGTCAAGCAAATGCTAAATTGTGTTCAGCAAATTTTTATTTCTCAAATTAGCTTTTTCCAACATTCTCAGGAGGTGCCACCCCAATTTTCTTCTGTCATAGAACTCAAGGACATGTGTGCAGTCTCTCATTCAGGTAAGAATCAGACCCAAGCCTGCTTGACTTTATCAAAGTATCTATACAATGTGTTTTCTAATTAACATGCAGCATTTCTGACTTAACCTTTATCAACCAGGTTTAAGATATTGGAACTTTTTAAAGCATCCATCAAAATACAATGAATATTGGTAAAATTGAAACTGCCATTGAAAAACAGCATTTTGATTATAAATTTAGGAGTGTAGATACTGTCTGAATTCTTTCCAGGTTTTTGTCTTCCAGCATTTTATTGCCCTAATGGAATTTATTTGTATTTGAAGGAAATAATTCCTATTACTGAATTACCACAGCCATCATTTTACATCTGAAAAAATAGATTTATTTGAAGAATATATTTACCATTTATTCATTTACAGTGTCAGAACTCTATAGTACAAATAAAGAATTTAAAACACTTACGCAGGTTCCACTATAAATTCAACTTCCAGCTCTTCTTGTGCCTACCCCCAACAAAACAAAACAATCCCCCCACAAAAAAATTAAATGGGCACATAATTTCCTTTTCCTCTGAAATAATATTAATAAAATAGCATCACTGTATAAAGTTGTTAGAGGACATATAATACTCCAGGCAAAAGATGTTTTTGCCAGCTACTGTAAAAACCTCTCCAGAAAATTTATAGCAATAATTAAATGATTATTAATAATTAAGCAACATTATTTACTATCCAGTCCAACATATCTTTCACCAGCCAGCACACATTTGACAGTTTTACTGCTAACCTGTTAAGAGCAACATAGAATGAAAGGGTGTTATGGCACTTTTCCAATGATCACACCCAGTTTTGGCTATATTTTGCAAGTGGAAAAAAGCCACCAATTTTTCCATGTTCAAGTTCCAATAAGAAACTGGATCCTAAGCTCCCTGACTGAGTAGATACTTCCATTGGCGGAAGCAAGGATGCCATTCTTGCCAATACCTATTCCCAGTCCAGCTCTATCCCATCCTAGGTTTACAAAACCTAATGGAACACTAATAATATTCAGAGGTGGATTCAAGTGTGTATAACTAACTGTCAGCCATTTCCATCTTTATAGAAAGCAATGAACAAGGAAAAGATGTTTCAATTCAGCAGCTGGAAATTATGAATTCACCACATAGGCTGTGTCATATGTGGGTAAGACAGCAAAAGGGCAAGTGACTCCTTCAATTGGACTTATTTTAGAAAAAATATTAAAGCAAACCCTTTAATATGACATACAGCATCATTTCTCTTCCAGAAACATATTATTTAGGACAGTGTTCCCCCAGATCTCAAATATGTGAATTACTTTTTCTGTGTCTAGACTAGCAGAGCATTAGTTATTTTATTTTATAGATAATGCATGAACTGTAATTACAGTATATTCACCATTTGCTACATATCTAGCATTGTATTCTATAAAGAGAGTGAGAGCACAAGCAAGAGGGAACATGTAATTGATTTTGAATTATTCAGGCCCACAAGTGGCTTACTAAACCCATGGTGGGCCATCATTCATAGCCTGTACTCAGCTTGTTAGATAGTTTTACAGGCTTAAAGTTCAGTGTGGTGCACTTACAAGCTGTCAAAGGTTGCAGTTCTATGCATGTTTCACCACAGCAAAACTCTACAGTTCTCATTTATGATTATGATTGTTAAGCCTTCCTTCCATCTAAACATGCACAGGCTTGCACCAAAAGTGTCATATTTCAGTTCCCACCTTTGGATCACATTTAAAATGCATGAGAACTCTTTCTCCAACCGGAAGCCGAGATATGTCAAAGCGTATAGTGAAAAGGAGGTCATCCGGAGTGATGGCATCTTCGTCATAGACAGACAGCTCTAACATATTCTGTGAGAAAGAAGCCATGTATCAGATGTCTGATAAAAACAGGAAAATTCTCTTCAAATCCTTTGCTCTAATTTTCCTTGTGGAAAGGCTAATAAGAATAACAACAGTGTGGAACTTTTTGGTTAGGAAGATTAATTACATGTACAGGATATGAATGTAACCACTGACTCTTTCGGTGGTGTTCCTTTTCATGTGATAACACCCATATTTAGTAGAAGTGGACAACTAAGAAAACTGAAGCTCATTCATCAAGGTTCTTTAATATTCACCTGGAAATTCACACTGTCAGCTTTGGTGAAGGGAGGGACAATCACATAACATTTCACACACATTTCCCTGCTCATTTGTATAAATAGATGCACCTTGCATCAGTTTCTCCTATTGACTAAAATGCATTTTTGTTTCCTGCATTGCATTGCAAGCTAGAGGCTTCAGACCACAGAATGTATTCAAATCCATAGGTCAGTTCCAGGAAGTGCGAACTGGAAAAATTCTGAACAATTTGAAGCTATTTTTTCATGCACCCCGAATACATAGTTGGGCAGAGTCTTTGCTCATGATTAGCTCTGCAATTGAATTCTCCCCCTAGAGAAGTATGCATGAAATCCCCAGTATATCCTGTTGAGTGGCCTTGTTTGTTTTTTAGTTTGTTTGCTTGACTATTTTGCCCAACATTGCACTGATTTCTGCTATGTCCTTGTGTGCTAACAGTTGCTTTGCTTTGGTGCAATCATTTTTGCTTTCAAACTATTATATGCCTCCTGAAAGGTATACAATTGAAAACTTTAAAAAAAGTGTGTATCAATGTAGTTTGCTACAAATGCCACTCTCACATAGACATATACATGTAGTTTTGGACTGCCTTTGTTGAAGCTTATGTATAATGGATAGATCTGAATTTATGCTATTGTACTGATGTTTAGATGCATACATGCATTAATTGCAGGGGGGTTAATTTAGATTTTGTTTTAGTGACATTCACAATTAAAAAACTGGTGTAAAAAGCTTGGTGCTACTATACTATGGAGATAATGCTATCAAAAAAAAATTCTTCTCAATTTGCTTTAAAGTCTGTTGTAAGACCTTTATTTCACAGTAGACCGAATGAGGATATTTTCATTCACTCTAAAATGAACTCTAAAAAGACAAGCTTTGATTGTATTTATTCAGTGTATGTGGACCCCATTGCATTGCAAACTTTTATATGTGGGCAGGGTTCCCCCATCCAGTGAAAGTATGGGGCACTTCTACTCAGGTTGCAATAAATATTTGCGTGTGTGCTTTCTAGCATGTAAGTTATCATGAGTTTGCTAGTTGAAAAACTTTTTATATAGAGTGACATGGCTTTGAAATATGACCCATGTATTTATTATTAGAGTTGTGGCAGTGTAGTTAGTCTGTTTTGCCAAACAAAATGTAGAGCTTTGTGGCATCTATGGTCTAGTGCATTCATTATAGCAGACATTATTATGTGCACCTGCTGAAATCTGCTTTTGTCTATGCAATTTTTGCTGCGATAAATATCTTAAGTTGCCACAATCCTCCCTGATTTTTATTGTTGCAGCTGTCTAGTAGTATTTACTCTCTTCCAAACCCTTTTTTCAACATTTCACCGTGGGAGTTGTAATTTAGAAGCAATTGTGCAATTTTCCCACACTTTGATTGAGGTAAACCAGCAATTTAACTGAAACACCAGGGTTGTATTTAGTGCGTTGTATCTGCTCTTAGTCTAATTGAAGTGCCATCTATTTGAATAGGTCTAGTGTAAGTAGGGCTGACATTGGGTACGGCCTTCCTATTCCAAGTCAAAGCATACTGGATCCAAGTTCACTTAGGCTGCAGTTCTGCACACACTTACCTAACAGTCTGTCCCAGTGGAGACAGTGAGCTTAACTTCTGAGTGGCATAACATGGATGCACTTAGAAACCTACTTTATGCTGTCTTGGTCCATCTAGCTCAGTATTGTCTACAGCAAGGATAGGCAAAGTAATTTATTTATTTATTTAAAACATTTGTATGCTGTCCTTTATGACAATTGTCTCAGGATGGCTTACAGCAAATAAGCCATAATGATCCATGTGCTCCCAAAGACCTTCCTTACTTCCACCAGAACACCCTACATCCCCCAGTTCCTTTTTAAAAATATCTGTATTTTCTTAGTGCCAGCTAGGATTGCCTCAGACCAAAGTGGAAGCCTCTAACAGCTGTCACCTTAATTTCCCAGGATTACATCTGGGCTGATTCTGTGTGTGCCGGTTCTCTCTGTGACAGATGGGAGGACTGGCACACGGATCCCTAGTTCCAAGTGTGAATCCAACCTTAGAGCTCAGTTTCCAAACCAAATCTGGGAATCTGAAGTATCCAGAGGTCCACTAGCTATACAGGATCTCTCTGCACTGAGGGACGGGCTTATCAGATTGCAGAGAGGAGTCTTTGGTGGCTCTACCGAAAGAGGCCAGCAATTCAATCAGAGACCTCTTGCAGGCCAAACAGATGCTCCACCACTGAGCTGCAGCCCTTCATTTCATACAGCAATAGTGTACACAGAAAGGAAAACCAGGGAATATCATGCTTCGCTTCTGCTTATTAATGGGGAGTCAACATAGCTGGATAGTAGAGAAAAGAAGCACTGTTGGAGAGTGCCAATACATTCTGCACTTTTTTACAAAGCCAGTAGAAAAAGATCAATGATGCTGCCAGACAAACAAACTCCACCCATACAGATATCTTAGCATCAGCCAGTGCATGCAACCACAGATAAAGGGACTCAGATATTGGGTAAAGACCATGAGCACAAATGTGTTGTGTTGTGTTGTTTTAGAAGTCAAGTAAGAACAGTCTTGACCACTGGCTGCTGAAAGCAAATATCATCATCATCATCATCATCATCATCATCATCACCATCACCATCACCATCATTTACCTTAACTTGTGTCTGAATCCTATAGTAAAAGGTTTCATTCCAAACAGGGTTCTTGCAATTATTGACAGTTTTGGTCCGCATCTTTTCGCATGTGGCAGTTGGGAGCCAGAGCACCACATAGCAGTCAGACTGGCTTACTGTGGAGAAGATGAACAGCGTAACCAGGGTTGCCAACTTTTGAACCAAACCATGGGCAGCATCCAGTAGGAAATTGTACCTCCACTGATTCCAGTCAGGTCCCATTGATTTTCTTCTGCTTCTGGAATGGAGATTCAGTACTTCTGGAAGCAACTGGCACTGCTCATTTCCGGAAGAAGGCAGGTTAGTGGGGCTTGCATAAGGTAGTACTGCTGATCTGCCCTTATTCAGAAACAAGTATTACTGCTCATTTGGAGCTTCCCATATGAAAACTGAAATCTCCACTGCAAAAGCGAGGTGTCTTCCTTGCACACTGGCATCGGCAAAAGAGGCCCCTTGTGCAAAGGGCCCTTTGGATACTGGCCCGTGTCAGCTTAACCTTTAACAGCACCTAAACCAGGAGCCATTAGGGGGGATCCTATTTAGCTCTGTGTCATTCAAACCATCTCCTCTTGGTTTCTGAATGTAATCAGACCATACATTTCTTTTTCTGGCCAGTCAACCACCTTTGCTATAGATTACAAGGCATATGAAAGTAAACCATGTATAGAACAGGGATGTATTCTAATATCTTTATTTAATATTAATTAGCTTAACTAATTATCTTTTTTCCACATTGCCCTTAATCGGATGTTTTAAAAGTTCCTACTTGGGACTTTGTAGTCACACATCCAGCCACAATCCTTTTTCCAGATAAATGCAACTGAGTGGATTTGTGGGTCAAACTATATATGATGTTAAATCTTAACTGTAAACTTAAAGCAAATTATATTCCCTGGGCAGGCTGATAATTAGCAGAATCAGATCAGGAATGCAAGGGGAATTCTGGAGGCCTGATATGAGCCTGAAGAAAACCCCTGAAGCCAGAATTTGCATTGGGAGGAATTTCCCCCACTGGTGCCAACAGTGACTTTCCTCAATACAAATGCTGCCTTCAGTCAGAGGAGGGGTTTTCCTTGGGGCCCCAGCTGAGGAAGCAAGAATTGACTTCCCCCTCCACACCTGCTTTAATCCCTTTAATTATCACATGCACACCCCCTTCTGATGCAACTTGCATTTTAACAAAGCTACATATTAGATCAGATGCACTTTTGCCTTGAGTGAAAATCAAACTGGGATGAGTAAATTACCAAGCCTGGAGTAATTGCCTGATGCCTCAGAGGAGAGAAATAAGAAGGGCTAGGGTGTTTATACATGCAATGCACTACACCTATACCTCTACCACGGTTTTCTGATGGTGTGGAAAGGTGATTTACATGGAAGCAGTGCCCTCCAGCAAGTTTAGATATTGCTTTCAGCAGCTGAAATAAAGCTGGCCCATCAGTGTTCATCAGAATTCTTCTAGGTTCACTGATTGGAGTCGATTGGAGTCAATTTCATAAAAGGTGGCTCTGAGGCTGTAACAAGTAGGTGGATGACAGAGCTCTTGGATGGTGCCACCCTAACATTACTGCAAAGCCCTTTAAACCGCAGTCACAGAAGGCATGCTCACAAACCCCCATGCTGCGCAACTCCTGCTTCCTGCGACCTGTTTTGATCTGCTAATGGCACCTGTGTCTGATCTCCATGGCAGAAAAAGACTTTTGGGAAAAATGTCTACACCATGCAAACTTTTTCACTGTGCAGATGTTAATTCTTGATTTACAGGATGTGGTATGGAGATGCGTATGTGCTGGTGGATCTAAAAGGTCCTATTCCAGTTCCAGGTCTGATTCTAGAAGTTTTTCTAATGGAAGTTGTGGAAGGAGAACCCAGAGCCAACCTCAGGACAGTAAAGGGGCAGAAGCAGCGAAATCTGCTTGTTCATACAGACTGATATGCAGGTATCCTGGTGGGTTCCTTCGCTAGTGGGGCAGGAAGAGCTGCTGCCATCACTTGCCCCTCTGCTCTCACCCTGTGACTGCAGCAATGCGGGTGGTGAACCCGCAGCTCTTCAGATGATGGCATAGGGAATGTGCTGGGGACTCACTCTTCACCAACTTTCCAAGGCCCTGAAGGGGAGGACACCAAGGAAGAGGCAACTGGGGCAGGAGCCTCTGAAGCTCCTTCAGGGCTCCAGCTGACTGAGAGAGCAGACCTGGTTGGGAAGAGATGCGAGGAGACTCAGGAGAGGATGGAGAGCTGTTGACTTGCCCAGTCCCTGGCCCCCAGGAGAGATGAACTGTCCAGTTAGAGGGCTTGCATGGGTCTTGCCAACTGGCTGTCTACCAGCAGGAGCCACCCAGACGGTGGACCTGCAGTGTGAATAAAAGGAAAGGAATTGTGGTGGGGGATTTTCCAGTTTGGGTTCAACACTCCCTCATTCTTTACGTGAGCAGAGGCTATCATTCAGCTTGCTGGGGGCTTTTAGGGTTGCATTGCCTTGACTCCAACTGTTGCATAGTCTGGCTTCATAATTCAGTTATTCTTTTCCTCCCTTGAAATGTGTTCTATTAAAAATGTGCAGAAATTTTTCTGGGGAATTTTTCAGCAAAGGTCATGGAGCAGGTGGTATTGTTCATTTTTAAAAAATGCCAGTTTCTTCACCCTCTGCATCCCCTACAGACTCTAAAACTGCTCCAAAACAGTGAAAAAGTAGCACTAAGAATTGCAGGGGGAAGGATCACATCCGTCACTTCCTGCTGGCCAGGAGGGGAACTCCATCAGGGAGCAAACTCAGGGTGTAAGCCATAGGATATAGTACAGTGTCAGAATAAGGTCCAGAAATCAGTGAAAAATAGTATAATTATTACACCACACATGAAATTTTCTGACATTAGCCCCTGAAAAATAAATAGAAGATTGAATATACTTAAGAAATTCAATTTTCATGCTATTTCTTCCAGTTATTACCCTGGGGAAAGTTGTAAGTACTAGTAACACACCTCAAAGACCTCTTAATGACACGAAGAGCATATTTGATAGAGTGAGCTTGTGCCATGTTTACTTGCTGTCACAAAAGGCTGCATGTTAGCATCCCTAACCTGAACACTGTTTCTGTCTCCAAAAAACACAAAGTATGTCTGCTGAGGTTTAGCTGTCCTCATGGTTCAGTAGTTCCAGTGTAGATATTTACAGGTGTGAGCAACCTAGAAATAGGCCTTTTTTGTGATTGCAATTCACCTGTGCAACCTGTTCGTACAACCCTCTCTTTATGAATGTATCACATCAGCCCACACACGTGATACTGCGATTTACTGATATATTTTATAGACTGAACATGAATGCTAAAGGAAATGGAGCAATACAGCTTTAAGCTCCATCATCCTGTTCTCAGACACAGGTTTGCATTCTCCTCCATGCAGGGAATACTATATTTTTCATTTGGTTTACATGTTTTGGTACAGCAATTAAGCAAAATACCATCACAGTTAACAAAACTGGTTGCTTTAATTGCCCCTACAGTTTATTGAAATCTAGAATTTGGTAATTTTTATAGCTATAGTAAACTATTTTGAAAGTTCCCTGGCATGGAGGCTGCCCAGAATTACTTTCTTGAGGGCACTGGCCCCATCACAGCTTTCCCCAATGTGGTACTTCCCTGTTTTTGTACTACAACTCCCATAATTCCCAGCAGCACAGCTAATGACCATGCAGGCTTGGAATTATGGAAACTGTATTCCAATGCATCTAGAGGGTACCAGTGTAGGGAAGACTATCCTAGCAAATGATATCTCATTTGTAAATACGTTACTTTGTGCATGGCACCCTTATACCAACATCAGTGACTCCGGAAGCATGTAGAACTGGAGTGGCTGGGCTGGTACAAATAGGTTTCTGATGTCTTCTGTACAGGGATAGTAGTATATATAGCCTTCCTCTGAGGGCAGCTCAGAGAGTGTCATCAAGTGAAAAGGGCCTTCTCAGTGGCGGTCCCCTATTCTAGAATGAACTACCCATTGAGGCCCAGCTGGAACCAATACTGCCATCTTTTTAGTTCCAGGTTAAACTGCTTGGTATTAATAATATTTAAATAGGGCACGATGGGGAATTCCTATTAGCTACCTCTTTAACACATCTAGCATTGTTACTGAAAATGTAACCTGTTTAAATTATTCTAACTTTGTATGTAGGAATTTTTGTGTGGTATTTTATGTTGTAGTTTGCTAATGCTATAACTTGTGAGCTACTCAGAGAATGTTGGCTATAGGTCAGGAAAGAAATTAAAATAGCAACAACAGGAACTGTCTCTGAGGTTGATATGTCAGACTTCATATCTGGGTGCATAATGTAATGGACCCTAGGAGCCATCCTCCTTATTTTACCTAATCAGTATAAAGTCCCATGAGAGAATGGCACTTGATACTTTGAGGGGCAGGGACTGCAGCCTAAGGGTTGAGTGTACGTTTTGTATGCACAGGGTCCAGGCTGAATCCATGGTCTCTGCAGCTCAAAAAGGGCTGGGTCACAGGTGAAGATGAAAAACTCCTGCAGACACCCTGGCCAGTTGCTGCCAGTCAGAGTAGATCCTTTGGGGCTAGATCAGCTCTCCTCAACCTTGGACCCTTCAAATACTGTAGAGTACAACTCACAACAATGCCAGCCAGAAGGAAGATGGGAACTCTAGTTGAAATGTCTCAGGGAAGCTCCACCTGGTTGGAGAAGGCTGAAATCATGGAATAAATTGTCTGATCTACTATAAATCAGCTCCTGTGTCATCCAAGGGAAAGCAGTTCAAATAATATAAGGGAGCTCTCATGATTTCAAGATAATTCAAAAGATCTTAACAGATAATTCTGAATTTCAGAGAAACTTGATGGCTATTCAAAATTAAACCTCAGTGTGTGGAGTCAACCTAGATGTGATTTTAAAAGCCAAAATTACCTCTAGCATTTTATGTATTTTCTGCTCCGCTACAGGGATGAATGAACCTATCAATTTTGACTTCTCATGTTTTCATTCCATTCATTTCCACATTACTTTGTAACTTAAAAAAACAAGTCTACACAAAAAACTGCAAGCATTTTTGGGCATACTTTTTCTAAATGTGCATAGTCTTGTATGCATTATTACTTAATTTTGAAGGTGTTTTCCGTAATATAGTGTTACATTGTACATTTCTCCATAAAATACATTTTGTTTGCATACTTTTGTTCAGAGAACTGCACAACATTCTGGTTTGTATATTCCAGACTTTCCAAGCCTGGAACTCTCCAGATTTTAGACTATGATTACCAGCATTCCCAATCCATTATTTTAGCTATCAGGTAGGAAAAGCTGGCATATTGATTCAGAAAGAGTGGCATTTCAAAGCTCTTATCAAAATGCACAATTAACAAAATTCTCCTCTAGCCACATTTCCTGTTCAGTCACAGGACAGCATCATCCCATTGTCCTGTTTCCGCTTTCCACACATCCACAATGCAAATATTTTTCTAATCCCTGTTAAGAATGTATGAGTCATGAAGGTGTAAACCATACTTGTACCCTTACATAAATAAAGTTCCTTGTGCAATAGTTGAGCCAACAATGCAGTCCTGTAGCAGATCTGAGGTTACAGATGCATAATTATCAACTGTGAGCATGGAGTGTATAGCTGAAAAACAATGTAAAATAGGAATGGAGCAGTACTTACCACCATCAGCTTTGCGGAGATTTCTCATGCGGATGATTCTTACTGTAAGGAAACTGCAGGGAAAATTTTCCATTGGCTGTAAAACAACGTATTAGGAGGAAAGGGTAAATACTAAATTGAATTTTTAAAAGCACTTATCTGTCACAGGAGAAAACTAAACTTGCATAAGTAGTTTGATAGAATCATGTAGTTGGAAGGGGCCAAAAAGGCCAGTTACAGTGATACAATTGTCCTGACTGAAGAATAGAATACACATGATCCACATCCTTGGCTTGTCTGCCGGACAGCATTGGTTTTCCATTGTAAATGCTCATGTGACATTTAAACAGTAGGTAAGATTGACTGCCACTATTTTCAGGTTACCTTTAACTACCAAAAAGTGAGATATTTGAGGACCATTACCTTCCATTGCTTTGTATGGCATATCATGAGCGGAAGTGACTGGAGCCAGGGGTCAGAGTAGATGGCTCAGGAGGCCCCTTCTGACTCGCTCTGTTTCTCTGTTTCTATTTTTTATGTATCCAAATGTAGCCATCTACAACAAAGGTTCCCTTGAAACTAGCAGAGGGTAGGAGAGAGAAGGATATGCTTTTCACTGATACTTCCATCCAGCTACAGCCCTCACCAACTTGGACAAGCCAAGTTTCAGAAGTCAGAAAGGGTTGCAGTGGAGGATGGAATGGGGAAAAGATACCTCCTCCATTCCATCAGTAAGAACCTTCCACTGGATCAGAACCACCATCGGCATGGACACTGTCCAGTTCCAAATCATTCCAATGTCATTTCCCTCCCATAAAGATCTCAAGCAACTACAGTGTTGAAACTGGAAGAAAGTGGATTTGGCATGGTCGAAGTGTTTATTTCCTTTGAAATGAACTTGATTGCATTATAATTATTTTAATACCTCAGTGCATTTATTTTCTTTCAACGTACGCAAGCTTGATGCTTCAGGGGAACTGAGCAATACTGGAATGCCTACTTTCTACTTATCCTCTGACTACAGCACTCAGAGGAAACTTTTGGGATCTGCAGCTGCAATCCATGGCTAATATCAAGTGATAAAGTTTGCATAATGTTGCTGAACCTACTTAGTCACTATGACAAATGCCAAAGTGTACCACATGAGAGAAGATAATCCTTTATCTTATTAATGTGGAATGCAGCCAAAAACTACAACTTAATTGCATATGTGGCCTTATTCTACTTTTTGATGCATGTAGAAAAGCAGCTGTTTCCTGCAACCTTAAAAGTGCTGCAATTATTTGGTCATGCTGATAAAATGCAACATGGGCATTCATCATTTCCTGTAACCAAGACATTTGCTCATAACCCTCTTTAAAAGAACTGTACATCCATGTACTTCTTGCAAGCATGCTTTCCTGTGGGTGAGTCCTCAATACACAGAGGTCAGTGGGTATGTTCCTGTTGACCTAATTATTAGTTATTATGTACATAGACCTGTACACAGGGAAAATACCTAATAGACTTTATCTTGTTTGTCTTCCGATTGCTCTGTAAAGCAGGGCATTAATTTAGCACAGATGAGGAACCAGAGGGGAGAAATAATGCTTTGATCTAGGGTTTGGGAACTAGGGTTCCTCCCTTCGCACATTCAAAGGCCACAGACCTTTCTTGAAAAATGTTCGTTATTGACCAAAGCATTTTCCAGAAGCACAATCACCCAGAAGGAATCTCTGAGCATGCAAAGAACAGTTTGTTGAAGTCAAACTAGTATTCACCTCCAAGAACTTTCCTCCAGGAGGGGCCTTCTGAAAATGAGCACACCTCTCTGTACGGCAATCCTCTAATTGGGCCACCCTTCTCTGCCAGTGTTGTATCATGTGGTTGAGAGCTGTACCCACTTCCTCTGTCTCTGACCCTCCCCCCCCCACACACATTCCAAGCTCCATCCTGTCAACTCTATTGAGACTGCCTGCTCACCTGGGGAGCCTGGCCTTGAGATAAGCCTGTCCACCTCTCTCATCTCATTGTCTGGGAGTGGCCCACATTCCAAGCATTCCTCCTGCTCTTCCTTATCCTCCTTTGAAATCCAACCAAGCAGCCTTGAGCAGCTGTCTTTCTCACCCTCAACATAAGCTGTACTCTTAGTCCATGACTCATCCCACATTGAAACAGGGTCCCCCTGTTCCCTATCCTCTTGACCACAGGTGCTGTCATGTATAACTTCAGCTTTGACCAAAGGGAATAAAAAGAACTCTGCTGAGAAGGACAATCTAGCCCTTAAGTAACTGAGGGCACAATGCAGTTGGGGTACTCATAACTTGAAATGTGTGAGGACTCCATTTTAGGGGTGAGAATCTGTTGGATTCCCTAGGCTTAGCTCCCCAGACTCCAGTCCACTTTGTAGCCATCATGAGCCTGAGTCCTTGGTGAGCACACCCAGCATTGCCAAGAATAGAACCCCATGTGAACACTGCACATGGTGCCTTCTTTCCATGCCATGTGCAGCAGCCATTGTTGATGCCCCCGTGATGTGCCTTCTTTCCATGCCATGTGCAGCAGCCCTTGTTGATGCCCCCGCGATGTGCCTTCTTTCCATGCCATGTGCAGCAGCCATTGTTGATGCCCCCGTGATGTGACACGTGACATGGAAGATGGTTGGTAGTCACAAGCGTTTTCTGAGCAAGCCTCCTCCAAGTGCTCAGAGTTCTTCTCAGGGCTGAGCATAAGAGGAAGTCCATGAATGCTAAATGGCTGGATTTCATGGAGCTTCATCACAACCCTACTAACTGCATTTGGAGGATTACAAAGCAGAAGCACAGAGGTGAAAGTCATCTCCATGCGTCCTCTACCCTGCAAAGTGATAGAAGGGTGACTTTGGCTTTCTGAGTGTAGTGCTTCAGAGCATCCACCAAGGTTGTAGAGAGGCATCAGGGCTGGATCCCCAGCTATGAAGCCAGAGCACTTGTAGTTCTGGGCTGCCTCACTGTTCTCTAGCAGCTGTAGGAATACTCTGCCCGTGTGGACTGTGTCAAATCAGTAAGTATGTTAGGGAATCAAGATTTAATTTAATTCCAAGGATTCCTCTTTTTAAAATTACTTTCTTCACTCAGTGAAGATTTTAAAACTTATTTTAAGGTTGATACCCTTAATATTTCCCTAAAAGGTAGAATAGAGAGATTAGAAGAATAGGAAACTCAAGATGTCAAACAGAGATCATCAATATTTAACATACTCCTTAAAATCCAAACTAAACATTAATTTAAGCAACATTAAAAATATTAGGAAAAACAGCAATTCAACATAAAGGCTAAAAATGCTTAAAGGGCTATTAAAACTTTCATTCAAATACCTTAAAAGCCTTTTATGTATGATTTTAAAGAGTAAACTTTTGGAGCCTGACAAATCTCTATTGCCAGGACTTTCTTGGTGAGTGCAGCCACCAAGAAAGCTCTAGAACAAGAATTGATTATCTTGTGGGGCCATGGACACATTTGGAAATTTGGAGAACTGTCCAAGCACCATGACAAAATGGCAGCGATTGAAGGTGTGGTAAAGGACAAGTAATATGCCCCAAAGCAGAGGTAGGGTTTGATCCCAACACACTGAACTCACAGAAAAGTATTATAGGGCAATTCCAACTGCCAGCAGTATTTTTTCTTTTTTTGAAGGAGAGAAGGATGGTACATTTTGGTGGGCTCTAAGCCTGCTGTCTGAATGTGCATTGGAGCCTGTGGGCAGCATATTGCCCTGTTCTCGAAGCTGCCTAGCTAGCTTGATGAGGCAAGAAGATCTGAATAGTGTCCCAGTAATGACCCAGATCCTGATCCAGTTAGGACTTTCAAAATTAAGACCAGAGCTGAATCAGGAAACAAAGCAGCTGTCAGTACAACTCAACTAAAATAAGTACAATATGGATCAAACACTTAGTTTTCATGAGCAGTTATGCTGCTGCATGTAAATGGAAAACTGCTGTCAAGCTTTGAAGATTTCCAGGTTGAGGACATATTGACTGATCCTTGCAAGGCTCATTAAGTCTCAGGGCATGATGATCTTGTGCCAGAGTGGCCTTAAATTCATTTCAACAGAACAAGTACTTTCGTGTTGACATTCTAGAACTGAACCTCACTTTTTTTTTCTTCTTTTGGTAATGTGATCAATCTAATTTCAAAAATGGATATCCACAAACTGGAATTCAACTCTGATCCAAAATGACAAATGTCATTGTTGTTCAGAGCACAGTCCAATGGGGAGCCAATCTAACTCTCTGAACCTGAACCATTTTCAGTTTTCTAGCTGCACGCTAGAAAATTATTTTCTAGCTATACTTGAACTTAGCTCAGCCAGAGCCTGTTGGAGACAATGGCATTTCAACCCTGCACTTGCCTTGACCTTCAACAGATTCCTTCAACTAGCCACGTGGACCACTCTCTTGGTACATCTGCCTGACCTGGATGCTTGCCACGAGAAGCTCTGTGGCCTGACATCTGGACTTGACTGGTTTCTTCCTTTGGTTACTTCCTGAAGATAATTCAGCCTGGACTTGGCACTTGCTGACACTGGAGCTCTTCTCTCCTTCCCTTCTCCTAGAATATCCCCAGACGTCTTGTCCAAGGTCATTCTTACATCTTTGGAAAAGTAACCAGTATGCATTGTTCTGTATCTGCTGTGGGGATGGAGGGAGACAGATCCAACATGGACCACCAAATCCTAGGTTGGAACTCTTTTGACCTGGTATTTTGGAATATAAAACATCTTATAGCCCTCTAGATGCTACCTAGGAGCTGAAGAACCGTTCTGTAAGTGAATTGGCTCATTTCTCCTGCAGATTTGGACTACTGAGACATGCCAGTTTCAAATTCTACTGTCAGCTGTAGAATATGGTAAAATGTCAATTCTGCAGAAGATTCACTGTCAAATATTGATGCTGAGCACACTCATCAAATCTTGAGGGACCAAAAGGCTATTTAGGGACTGGGTTGTTTTTCATGGTAACCTAACTTAAATACCATTTGTTTCAATAGCTTTGCTTTAAATAAAACTGGGTACCAGGGTTTCATCAGAGCTGCAGGGAATCGATCCTGCTAGGGTTTGCAGACTTCCTCTTGGGCTTGGCCTGGACTTATAAAGCAAGCTGAGCCAAGAGGATGTCCACAAACACTCACAGAGTGAAGTTGCACAAAAGAAGGTTGCATCTACTTCAGCATCATGTGCAGCAGCACAAACAAAGGGCACTCTCACCAGGAACTCAGACTCAGAGTTGTGTCCAAGTGGACTGGAGTCCAGGAAGCTCAGCCCAGGGAATCCAATGGATCCTCATTCCCAAAAGGGATTCCTTACACATCCCTACTGGAGCCCAATATTTCCCATAAACATTTTTCAGGAGAGAATTTGGAGAAATAAATTTGTTCCCACTTTGTGTGTGTGCATACAAACACACATACACACCCAGAGTACATACATACTGCCTTTCATTCAAATACAAGCCAGTATAGGAAGAGGGAAACACAATGCCTGTACCAGACATGTTGCTTCTCAAGACATGACTGGACTAGGATAAACATGACAATTTCACAAGTTTTTTCCTTTGATTTTGTCTATTCTGGAATTGCCTGACACTGCTTTCATTTCTTTTAGTTTAATGAATAGGTATTATGGCAGGAGAGCATTCTGCCTCCGGATGCTCATAAGCCTTGAAGGATTATGGGCATCTGCCACAGGTGTGGTAGGATTGTACCCTCAGTGTTTCTCCAATTATTCAGTGATGGTTGCTTTGACTCTCTGCAGGCAGGGGAGTAAGTTGAATAGTTCAGTCTGCTCCCAGTCCTACAGTGCATTCACTACTTGTTCCCAGGCACCTAGATGGCCATGGGATTGTTTGGATCCAGCTCCATGTCAAGAAATTTGCACTGATCTTGGAGCTGAGGGCCCACCTGACATCCCCAGCAGCCAGCATGGAAAGAACTGCACTGGCAAGGTTGCAAAAGCAGCCTCAGGGGAGGCATTTGGGAGGCATTCCAGGGGGTGGGGTGAGGAGGAGATCGGTGTTCCAAGAGGTGCCATGCCCAGGCAGCACTCAGCTCCTTTCCTGTTAGACAGCCAATATTGGCCATCTTGCTGCTTTGCAGAGAGCTACACGCACTGAGGTGACCTCCACCTACCCACCTCTTCTTTGCATAGGGCACCCATAATCCTCCAAGTCAGAGGCATCCCATAGGACTGCTCCCCAACTACACATGGCTTATTTTCATAAAGTATTTTATGGTATATATTATTATTTGGTAAGCTTCCCCTTCCTATTCATTTATCTATTTATTATTTGTATTTTTAATATACCACCATATTCCCATTGGCTCTAGGCAGTTTACAAGAAATTTTGCCTGTGTCCTTTCATTTTCTTAAGACAATTCTTCGTATTTTCCACATAATTTGAATGAGAAAGTATCTAAGGCAGAAACTATTTAGATTGGAAAACTTCTGCTTACTGATGACTGAATCTCTGGTTAATACTTCCTTTGTTTAGTAAAGGCTTTGTTGTTGCATGTATTAAATACATTATATGGAGTATTAAATGTTATTTTGCACTGAACTGTGCAAACAGTAGGGCAGTCACCTGACAGGCAAAAGTTCAGGGTGGAGAGGATATAATTCCCCCTGTCCTAAACACACACAAACACACACTTTTTTCAATTGCCTCATATTTGGAAAAACTCACCCTGCGGATTTCTGTCTGTCATGCAACTGTTAATAGTACAGCAACCCTGTCAGTCAACTTTCCTACCTTCTCTGCTACCTCATCTTGCCTTTCTTTTCTACTTACTGGAATTATACTGGAATCATTCTCCTGAATTCTACCTTTGTAAGTAGTCTAATCACATTTATCTTGTTCAGTAATACTCTCCATGTTGGTGTAACTGGCCTTCCCTTATTCACTGTTATGCAATTTACATATAAGTAGACCTACCATCTAGCTCTTCAAGGACATTGTCAAAATCCGCCTAGTACAATTTTCCTCAAATTTCAGCCTTCACTTCCTCTCATATTTTTAATACACCAATCATGACAGTAACAAGATTTGCATAGGAATAATTTCTTGAGGTACTTCTATATCCTTCCTGCAAAGGCCCCAAGCAAGGGTGTCAAAGAGGCTTAAGCGCTGGTCTTTTTACTCTTTCTCTCCAAAGCCAAAAGGTAGAACTAAAACCTCCAGCAAACAAAATTAAAATCTGAAACCTCCAAGCCCTCCTCATGCTGATCCAAACCTTCGGAGGGAAACCCTCAACCTGACAAAGGCCTCCTCATAGATGCTCCTGTCTGAGGCCAGAAGGGACCCCTTGGGCCCCATGCAGGTTCCATACTGATGAAGGGGGAACCTGTAGTGGACCGGTGCTCCTGGCACTGCTCTGACGGTCCTTATGTGAGTGCAATGTCATTTTTGTTGGTGCTTGTGCCTCACTGGCCATAGCAATTCATTGCCTGTTACTGCAGAATGATTGCTAGTGTATCCTGTCAAGTTCCATTTGCTGAGCTTGGAATTAAGGAAAGCAGGCTGAAAGTGTCACCAACATTTTCATGACAGAATAAAGAATTAACAAAAGCACCAATATGCAGCTATTATTTCCTTTTGCTCTGCCATTAGTTGCACAAAGGTTTTAGCCTATCCCTGCCTGGGGATGTTGGAGGCAAGGTCACTGCCAAGCAAACATGAAGCTGGTGATTGACATGGCATGTGGAGGTGCTAGAAATTTGTTTGGGAGTCAAAATCCAGTCAAGTGGCCTATCTCTGCCTTCCAAGCCTTAGCCTTTCTTCCCAGAGCTGGGGCTAACTTGCTTTCTTGCAAGCTGAGCCACAAGTCGTTGTCTGCTTTTAAAGTGCCTGCAATCTGCATTTTTTTCAGCCAGGGAAATTGATGTAAGTTCCCACAACAATGTGTTCAGTTTGCACAAAATGTCTACAAATTGTGCATATTTTAGCCACTGTTTGCATCGTTTGAAGGAATTCAGGCTCCAATCAACACTAATTTTCCTGGCTGAAGCAATAGCAGCAACAGCACTCATAAATCACAATCTTCCTGCAAAATGAAAGCCATGGTACTACCTGCTCCCCAACATGGCCTGCTTTTAGCTCTTGAGTCAGCAGGGTGCCAAAAGTGCAAGTGGGTTGGATGTCTCCATGTCATACAGATCTAGCCAGGGCCTCCTTATACGGAGCGCTGGCATCATTTTTCTGCTCCGCATGGGGCATTGCTGGCCAGTCAGCAGTCACAACACAGCACGGTGCTGCTCTTATTCTGCCCTCTGTCTGATAAGTTTGCATGCCTCTTCTCCACTGCATTTGCTGTGCAGCACTGGAAGCCATGTACTAGGAATGAGAAGGTGATGGTCAGGTTTACAGAACTTCTCCAACCTTGAAGCTCTCTCCCAAGTGTGATCTGTTTTTCTTTTTATTGGAACAAAAAGAATGTGCATTGCAGCAATGCATTATTTACACGTGCATTTCTCCCTACCATGCAGGCTAAACTTTAACATGTATAGATTTTTTAATGTGCATTTTTAAAGTGTGCATTTTTCTAAAGTACTTGTATAGCAAATGTAAGTTCAAGAACATGTGAGCTTTTTTCTGAAAATGGTGTTCCCATGCAAACAGGGCAGATCTGAATTAATTAAAATGAATCAAAACCAAATTCTCAGACATCCTACCACACTAACTCTTAGCTGCCACTGGACAGGTTCCTTTTTGAAACTTGACATCAAGCTGCAAAACTGGCCTGTTTAAACTTGTTGAGTGTGTGTATGAAATTATTTGAGATCCAATAACATTTTCTTGCAAGTTGTTCACAGTATATTGTAAAAAGCTAGCTATCCCTCTAGAAGTTCTCAGATATCGTTAGATGTTGCAAAATTTTCACATATCAAATGGCAGCTATTTGCTGAACACTCAACAGTTGGAAGGCATTTATCATTCTCAAGAGTGGAGTTAACTGGGGGGAACAAATTAATAGAATCATAGAATAGTAGCGTTGAAAGGGGTCATGAAGGCCATCGGGTCCAACCCCTGCTATTGCAGGACACCAATTTACACCATCCCACTCAGATGGCTGTCCATGTCTTTCTCTTTTCAATGTCTCAAACATCTCTGTTCCTTTAAATTCCACACCTCAGTCATAAGCCTATATATCTTTAAATGCTCTTTAATGACCCTCGCTGTGTAGAGCATGCATCCACAGCAAGCAAATGTGCAAGTCATAATCAGCAGTGCTTCCCGGAACAAGTCTTAGAGCCTGCCAGTGAGAGAATGACCCAACAAACTGCTATTAAATATGAGTTACCACATCAGAGCATTGCTACAGACATTCTTTAAAACTGTAGGGCCATTACCACTGTGAAGGAAGGAAGCCTACTGCAGCTATACTGACAAAGGAAATATATGCAAAGGTGTCTCAGTCACACCTTGCAAAATTATTGTTATCATTAACAGTCAAATTCTTGGCCATTTGCCCACCTTCCATCCTTCTGTCTTTTGATATTTCCATCCCACCCTTTCCCCTCTTCCAAATCCTCACAGTACCTTGCAGTGATAATTCCACTGCATTTCATTGCATTCATTCAAGGCTTCAGCTCCCGTACATTCCCTAAGATGTGCATTCATAGCATAGTCCTGGGGGGAAATAGAAGAGGAAACCTGTTTTTAAAAGTGGGGGAGGGGTAACACATATAAGCTAACTTCATCATGATTTAATACTAGGGTATTGAAATACACACAGAAATAAATGTTGAAACTCTTATCAGAAACCTGGGTGTAACAAGTGACAGCCAGCATTTCAGCAACCAATGAGTGGGTGATCTTTGGAGGTATGTTTTGGAGTAGGAAAGCTGAGTGACATGTCAAGGACAAAGTAATGATAAAAGGGCACCCTTCGCTTTGACCTGATGCAATCTTTTCAAATGAACATTACAATTCTTATGTGTCTTCACGGAAATGAACACAACTGATTTCAGCAGAGATTATTTATATTATTTATTATAATATGTATTACTCCACCTTTTTTCCTGCAAGGAACTCAAAATGCCTTACACAATCCTCCTCCTTTTCTCCATGTTATCATCACAACAACCCTGTGAGGTAGGTTAGGCTGAGAATGGGTAACTGGTCCAAATTTACCTAATGGGGTTCACAGCTGAGTGGTGATACATCATAGGTCAGGGGTAAGGAAACTCTTTCAGCTCAAGAGCTGAACTAATTTTTGGAGAATATTTGGTAACTCTATTCCATGGGCTGGTGAGACTAGAAACAAAATGCCAACATAATTTACTGAGCAGTATGGAAATATAGAAAAAGAGCGAGTCAGAAGGGGCCTCCTATGCCATCTAGTCTGACCCCCGGCTCCAGCCAGCTCTGCTCATGACATACCTACCATGTGCATGTCCAGCTTGTCCATGAACACCCTCACTGATGGGGCTTCAACCATCTCCTGTGGAAGCCCATTCCGTACCCTTGGGGTCCTAATTGACAGGAAGTACTTCCTGGCATCCAAAGTGAACCTTGGTTCCCTGAACTTTGATCCATTGGAACACATCCTGCCCTCCACAGGGGAGAACAGGTCTCTACTCACTTCTGCGTGACACCCCCTCATGTACCTATGTCACCAACAGATCCCCTATATGTCACGCAACAGATCCCCTTGGAGTCTCCCCTTCTCCAGGCTGAAAAGACCCAGTTCCCTCAGTCTTGCCTCATATGGCTTTCCCTGCAATCCGGCCACCATCCTTGTGGCCCTGCACTGCACTGACTCCTAACTTGGCTATATCCTTCCTCTAATGTGGAGCCCAGAATGGAACGCAATGATGCAGTGTGGCCCAGCCACAACCCTCATACTTAGAGGATCACCAGCTTCATACTGAGGAACATTTTGACATTTCTCCACAGCTGCAGAAGACACCCAATTGTCACCCAAGTCTTTTGCGTCTGCTCATGAGGAGACAGGATGAGGTGCTGCCAGTCAGAGCCACATTCCTTCCCTCCCAACCCGCAGAATGCCTTCCCAGTGCCAACTCCATGATTGGTCACCTGTCTTCAGGTCAGTGCAGAAAGAATCACACTAGATGAATTCAAAGTCCCAGAGTGCATTTCTGGGACTTGAAACTGCATTTCAAGACTGCAGCTGGGACCCTGAATTTTCCTAAGGCCGTCCAGACAGCAACTGTCAGCCATAGGATTGCACCTAAAGCTCTTACTGCCAGTCCCTACACTGTAGGAGAGATGTGCCAGCCTGCAGAAGAAGCGTACCGAACAAAAGGAAACTACCCAATAATCAGTAGTGCGAGGAAAAGAAGTGGGGGCTAGAGGAAGGGGTTGTAGTCAGCTAGTGACCCCTGGAGAGCCAGATTTGGTCCTTTGGCTTGAAATCACCCAGCCTGGGCTTAAGTGATGACAGCATGAAGATTTGGGTTTTTATAATTCACCTGGCATCTTCCCTCAGTGGTACCTGTTCACTCAATTTAAATTGTGTGTGTGGGGAGGGATAAGAATGAATGAAACACACCGTGGATGATACTTCTGGAAACATCTGTCTCACTTAAGTAAGAACTGGGGCTCCAGCTTTTTCCCCTCCTGCTCCTCTGGCTGGCTAAGTCAGAAGACCCTGGGGGTGCTTCCCTACTCCCATTCCCAAAGTTCTAGCTGGTCCTCCTTCAACACCTGGGTGCTTCTGTGATGACCCTACTGGTAAGCAACTACATAGACAGCACTCCTTTTGCGGCTAGGCTGCCCCTATATCAGCATCAAAAGCCACTTCAATTTGCCAAAAGGTCAGCAGTTGGAAACAATATCTAAGAATAAATGATCTGTTGACATCTTTCCTGGACTAATGGTGGATCATCCTCAAGGTTCACAGTACAGGGCAAAAGAAAATCTCCATCCTCCATTGTCAAACTTTCTCTCTCATCCACATAAAGACAAAATATGACTTCAGCAAATTCTGATCCAAAGCAAACTGAAATTAAATTGTCAGTTATCTGCCCAAAATTCAAATTCAGTTGGTGCAAATATTCCTTGGCATGGTGTGCTTGCCTGCTGCACAGCTATTAAGCACCAGGACCATGTCAGAAAAAAAGAAAAGAAACAAGAAGTGGCTGTTCTAGTTCATCACCAACGTGATTGAATTTAAAGCCAGATTTAAAGCTAGACTTCCTAGAGCTAAGCACTCCAAGCTCTGTGCCTCAATGCATGAACCCATCAGTCTATTTTCTCCCACATTTCATTGTTTTGAAACATCAAGTTTCTCTTTGCTCCAAATATGGAGCATGTTGCAAATCTGAGTACATTCTTGATCAATACTGAACAGAAGCAAAATCTTCACCTTTAGAGACTTGGTGAGCATCTGGACATGCGTCCCTGTGTGCCCCACCTTTCTCTGGGGCTGGATGCAAAGCTACCCACAGTACTGTCTGAGCAGCTGGGGAGGAGGAAAGGAGCAGAATCCTTGAATGCTCCACCTGGAACCTGCTTCCCTTCCAACATCTTCTATCTCTGCTGTCTTCTGAATGCCCCAGAAGCAGCAGCAGCAGCATGTGCATTTCTGGAAGTGAAAAGCCATTGGCTCTTTTTGCCATAAAGAGTCCCTTACCTGATGTGAACTGTAGCATGATGTGGTTGTAGGCAACTTCAAGGCATATGCAGCATCACTCGTTAACGCAGTTGGCTGACGCTGCCGATACATATTTACAGCTTTTGTGCTGGCAAGAGTCGCTTAGAAGCTGTATTAAAACCAACCCAAGACCCGCCCTCCAGGATTGCAGAAGAGAAACGATCCCAACCCATATTCTCCTGCTCCAGTGGAGGAGGGAACCCATCCAATTAATGCAAACGGAAGAGACTCATTGTCTACAGAAATGATGTTGTGAAAGGTAATCTTTGAATTTCTCTCCTGCTGTCTGCCTCCTCTTTTTCTCCTTCCTGTGTTTGCAACATATGAAGCAGATACCTGGGAACTTTTGATCCATCTCAGATAATGAGCACTTAAACAAAATTATTATTTTTCCCTTTCCCTGTAGCAGAAAACATACTCTATAAGGTTAATTTTAAACCCTGGTCCATGACAAGGCATAGTGAAACAACATGGTGGGCATTTTTATTGCCAACTATACCAGACAGATGACACTCATCCCAAACCATCCTGTTGCACTGTTGTTGCCACTATATCCCAGACTTCTTCAAGCCTGTTATATCATGACTTTTTATATGTTGCATTTGTCCCATGGTACATATTTTGGTGTGTGCTAAACTTGTGCTCCTGTTCTGTGGGGCAGAGGAGTGGTTTCAGTGGGATGCGGAATGGGGTGTAATGTTGCAAGAAGGAGTGTCATGCAGGCCAGACAAAACAGCAGCACAGCCTCCCCCTCTTTTTCCATGAGTTTTTTGCAAAGGGGCAGGAGGAGCTGTCAATCCCCCCTTCCTTTTCGAACAAACTTTGCTTTTTTTCTCATTTGCCGCTGTGCATAAAAATGATAGTGGGGGGGGGGAATCTATCATTTTAAAAGGGCCTTTTCCCATCATTTCCCAGGTTCCTGGCTCCTCCTACTTCTCCCACAGTTGCATTGGTGTGACACAAGTTCATGTCGTCAATACAGTAGAAACTACATTCTGATCATTACCTTATACCCGAACAGGGGTACATGCATTTTGTATACATACTGCAAGGACATTCCTGATACATAGATACCACCCAAGTCTGACTCAGGGCCACTTACAAATTGTTGAATAGCTTGGTGGGGGGGGGGCAAAAAGGGTAGATAAAAGCACAACCATCTTCCATGAGCTGAAGAAAATAGTTAAAAAGTTATTGCTCAAAATTTGTGTCTAATTGCTGGTAGTGGAAGGTTTATTTCCCATTTCTTTCTTTTTGTTTAAATTGCCAGTGCTGCAGACTGTGGCACTGCCTGCACTAGGATCAATTTTGACCCCTAATGCCTCTGTGGAAGGATGCTGCATCATGATACAGCATCATTCCCATGGCACCGTAGGAACCACTATTTTATTTACGTATGCATTTGTATCTTTAATTGACTATATTTCTCAGTCATCCATCAGCCAGCTCCAAAAGCCCAACACCAAGAGCCCACCATCACAGTGAAGGGGCAAAAGCTGCAAGCAGTGGATCAATTTACATACCCTGGCAGCACCCTTTCCCGCACAGTGACAATTGACATTGAGGTCAACTGCAGAATCGCCAAGGCAAGCTCTGCATTCAGCAGACTGCTGACCAAAGTGTGGGACCGCCGTGGAATAAGCCTTGCTACAAAGCTTAAAGTCCACTGAGCAGTAGTGCTAAGTACCCTAATGTATGCCAGTGAAACTTGGACTGTATACAGGAGGCACACTAGGCAACTGAACCACTTCCACATGACTTGCCTCCGCAAACGTTTGAGGATTCGGTGGCAGACACAGAAGTCCTCTCCAGAGCAGGCCTGCCATCAGTTCACACCCTGCTGATGAAAGCCCAGACACGCTGGGCAGGCCATATTGCAAGGATGCCAGTCCACCGCATCCCCAACAGCTCTTCTATGGTGAGCTGTCTCAAGGAAAGTGATTGCACGAGGGAAAAAAGAAGCAATACAAAGACACGCTGAAAGCCTCTCTCAAGTCCCTGGTTATCGACACCACCTCCTGGGAGACCCTGGCACAAGACCAATTGACATGGCGCACACTGATCCACCAAGGCTGCCAAACATCTGAAGCCAGAAGGACAACCATAGCACAAGAGAAGCAAGCAATCCGTAAAGCCAGAGTTGCAAATGTTGCAACAGTGGTGCCCACACATGTCTGCCCGACATGTGGCAGAACACTCCGTGCCTGTATTGGCCTTATCAGCCACCTGCGGACACACCATGGACAGCTCACAACCCATTAGATGTCAAGGTCCTCATCAAAAATGATGGACAAACATCATCTGCCAGGAAGTGATAGGACTGGATGCCATGATCTTAGTTCTCTTAATGTTGAGTTTCAAGCCAACTTTAGCGCTCTCCTCTTTCACCTGCATCAAGAGGCTCTTTAGTTCCTCTTCACTTTCTGCCATTAGAGTGGTATCATCTGCATATCTGAGGTTGTTGATATTTCTCCCGGCAATCTTAATTCCAATTTGTGATTCATCTAGCCCCACCTTTCTCATGATTTGCTCTGCATATAAGTTAAATAGGCAGGGCGACAGTATACAGCCTTGCCGAGCTCCTTTCTCAATTTTGAACCAATCAGTAGTTCCGTGTCCAGTTCTCACTGTTGCTTCTTGACCTGCATATAGGTTTCTCAAGAGACAAATATGCATGGGGGTATCTTTTTCTTTCTGTCTTGCCTTTCACTTCCCTTCTTTCCTCAGCTATCTGTAAAGCTTCCTCAGACGGCCATTTTGCTTTCTTTCATTTCCTTTTCTTAGGGATGGTTTTAGTTGCTACCTCTTGTACAATGTTGGGAACTTCCGTCCATAGTTCTTCGGGCACTCAGATCTAATTCCTTAAACCTATTTGTCACCTCTACTGTATATTCATCAGGGATATGATTAATGTCATACCTGAGTGGCCTAGTGCTTTTCCCTACTTTCTTCAATTTAAGCCTAAATTTTGCAACAAGAAGCTCATGATCTGAGCCACAGTTAGCTCCTGGTCTTGTTTTTGCTGACTGTATAGAGCTTCTCCATCTTTGGCTGCAGAGCACATAGTCAGTCTGATTTCTGTATTGACCATCTGGTGAGGTCCATGTGTAGAGTCATCTCTTGTATTGTTGAAAAAGAGTGTTTGCTATGACCATTGTATTCTCTTGACAAAATTCTACCAGCCTGTGCCCTGCTTCATTTTGTACTCCAAGATCAAACTTGCCTGTTATTCTGGTTATCTTTTGGCTTCCCACTTTAGCATTCCAATCCCCCATGATGGTAAGGTCGTCACATTTTGGTGTTAATTCTAGAAGGTGTTGTAGGCCTTCATAGAACCGGTCAACTTCAGCCTCTTCAGCATCAGTGGTTGGGGCATAAACTTGGATTACTGTGACGTTAATGGTTTGTCTTGGATTCAAACTGAGATCATTCTGTCGTTTTGGATATTGTATCCCAGTACTGCTTTTCCTACTCTTTTATTGACTATGAAGGCTACTCCATTTCTTTTGGGGGATTCTTGCTCACAGTAGCATACCTGATGGTCATCTGAATTAAATTCACCCATTCCTGTCCATTTTAGTTCACTAATTCCTAAGATGTTGATGTTCAGTCTTGTAATCTCATGTTTGACCACGACTCTTGCAAGTCCCTTGGACTGCAAGGCGATCAAACCGGTCAGTCCTAAAGGAGATCAACCCTGAGTGCTCTTTAGAAGGTCAGATACTAAAGATGAAACTCAAATACTTTGGCCACCTAATGAGAAGGAAGGACTCACTGGAGAAGACCCTAATGTTGGGAAAAATTGACAGCAAAAGAAGAAAGGGACAGCAGAGAATGAGGTGGCTAGATGGAGTCACTGAAGTAGTCAGTGTGAGCTTAAGTGGACTCCGGGGGATGGTGGAGGACAGGAAGGCCTGGAGGAATGTTGTCCATGGGGTCACAATAAGGCAGACATGACTTCGCAACTAACATCAACAGCAACAAGCTTACCTTGATTCATAGATCTTACATTCCAGGTTCCTATGGAGTATAGATCTTTACAGCATCGGACTTTCCTTTCACCACCAAATACATCCACAACTGAGTGTCCTTTTGGCTTTGACCCAGTCGTTTCATTCTTTCTGGTGCTACTAGTCCTAGCCCTCTGCTCTTCCCCAGTAGCATATTAGACCCTTCTGACCTGAGGGGCTCATCTTCTGAAGTCATATCTTTTTGCCTTTTGATACTGTCCATTGGGTTTTCATGGCAAGGGTACTGGAGTGGGTTGCCATTTCCTTTTCCAGTGGATCACCCTTTGTCAGAGCTCTGTACTATGACCTGTCTGTCTTGGGTGGCCCTGCACGGCATAGCTCATAGCTTCATTGAGCTACACAAGCCCCTTTACCACAACAAGGCAGTGATCCATGAAGGGGCCTACATGCAGGCACACACTCAAAAATGGCCAGAAGCATGTCCCTACTTCCACAGCCTGAGAATGGAGTGACATTGGTAGGGGAGCTTGAGAAGGCTAAGTATAAATGGAGTGATGATCATGATGACAGAAAAAAGGAGAGCCTGAGTGGAATCCAGCTTGACAGAATCTTATCTTATTTTCCAGAGGCAAAAATTTGAGTGAGAGATGTCCTCAATATGTGCAACGTCTGGATTTTTATTTTAAAAAATGTTCCAGAGACATGCTTGCCACCATCAGCTTGGCACTGTTAGTAGTTCCCTCATTTAAACTCCTTTCACTCTCTCAATTTACTTTCTGCCAGCACCTGGAGCAGCCATTGGAATTTGTTGTAGCAGCCGGCAAGGGCCAGTCACCATTATTCCCTCATGCCCCCACAATGAGGCAATGGCAAAATATAATGTCATTCTGAGGGGAGGAGGGGTTTCTTGGGGAAAATTGGACAGTTCTCCCATTTCCTGATACTACTTTCCAGTTTTAAAAGGGAACAAAAGAATATGTAACAGAATATCCCTAGCCTACAGCTCAGTTCTTAATTCAGATAATTTTTTTTTTTACGTCCTCTAGGTAGGATTATCCCATTTACAGCCAGTGCTTGAGAAACCCATGAGTAATTTGAGGCAAGGCTTGCCAACATCAGACTGTGGAAGCTACCAAAGTACACACCAGGTGAGGGAGTTTCTACTCAGACAGGGCAAAATGGAGGAGAATATGTATCTCACCTTTTTCACGACTGATTTGCACACCCAACCTATCTACATTTATGTCTAAGGGACAAGGCTCTCTAGTTATGCACAGAAATGCATATTCTAGTAAACCAGGCTTTAGTTGATATTTTATCTCTATTCTTTCCTTTTTATAAATTAAAAGAAGCAACAATGACAAAACTGAGGCATTATGAGAAAACAAGACTCACTGGATAAGGTCATCCTGTTAGAGAAAGCTGAAGACAGAAGATGAAAGGGGAGACCAAATCTGAGATGGATTGACTCCATAAAGGAAGCCACAGCCTTGGACTTGGAAGAGCTGAGTGGAGCTGTTAGAGATAGGACATTTTGGAGGACTTTCATTCCTAGAGCAACCATAAGTTAGAGACAACTTGACAGCACATAGCACACACGAAGTAAAAGATAACTCCTCGCAACACAGCATGCCTCTTGGTTCATGATCTAGAAAACCTCTGTCTTTTGAGTACATGCATATACTTGATTAAGGAGGTATATTAATAGCAGGGATGCTCTGTGTCTGCCAGATGGAACTTGAGAGAAATTACAGCTGGGCTAAAGCACATTTGAAATGAACTTGCACTGAACCCAACAAAAGCATGTCATGAAATGAAAGCTGCAGGACTACCTACCCTGCCTATCCACACAGCTCATCAAAAGGTGTTAGTCACAAAGTTTCTATGTGACCCTCAGGTTCAGAAGCAGTATGTCTCTGAACACCAGTTGCTGAGGAATACGCAGATCAGGAGTGTGCTACAGCGCGCATCTCCTGGGTGCATGCTTCCCATAGGCGTCTAGTCCATTGGTGTGGTAGCAGAATGCTGGGCTAAAGAAGCATTTGCTCTGATCCAGCACAGCTCTGCTTACATCCCAATGAATGCTGCCACACCAAAAACTGCAAGTGAAAATTGAAGTGACGTTACACAAGACTAGAGACACAGAACAAGTGAACCTCGGTGTAAAGCAAAGATGGCCTTTTTCAGAAATATAATGGAAATAAATTATGGAGGCCTGCTTCTGTTTGGATAAGAAGACCTTTGTTCTCTCTTTACACAGAGTATGATGGTTTGGAGTTTCCCTTCTGCTCCTCCTCAAGTGCAACAGTGTTATCTCTGGCTCTCATTTAATGCTGTCAACATGCCCAGATCACCCACATAGTGGACAGAGATTCTTCAGTAGTTTCTCTGGTTCAGCTACAGAAGTGTTCGATATGATGTGCACTTCCAAAACCAACTTAGAGGGGAAGTGCTGGCCAACATATTGTGGAAGTCATGAAGCAATCTAGCCATGTCAATGCAAAAGGATATGCACAACATCCCACACTGTGGGAAAATATCACTTACCTGAACAAACTGGCTAGTTGAGCTCACAGGTCATAATATATCATATGTGGAAGCACGAAGTCTTAAGATGCAGCATAGAAAGGAGCTAAGTGCATTGCGTGACAGAAAAAAAGGCCCATTACAGTTTTCTGAGTGATCTTCTAATCAAAACAGGAGTGAAACCCAGGAAAAGTAAACATGGAAAGAGATGGCTGAAAAAAAGCTCTATCACAGTGTTTAAATCCAGGCTGATGATATGTATGAAGCACTTGAAGCACTTCTTCACGCAGCCCATGGGGATTTACTGGGAACGTTACTATGGGCTTCACTGTGATGAGCAGGGGCAGCCCGACTAGCGTGAGGCAGTCACGTGAGTGAGTTGGCCACTGCTGGAGCGTGGTGGTGAAGTGTTGGAAGACCTGGCTGTGTGCAATATGTGCCCCTAATTTTTTTTATTGCCTCCACTCTACTGTGTTCCTGATCACTTGTGTACGGGGTAAGAAAGCTGGATAGTGAAGAAAGCCTACAGGAAGAAAATTAGTGTGCTGGAAGAGAGCTTTGTGAGTACCCTGGACCAACAGTAGAACAAACAAGTGGGTCTTAGATCAAACCGGGCCAGAGCTTTCCCTAGTAGTTGAGGTACGTTGGACATACCATGAAAAGGCAAAACTACCTGGAGAAGACCATCATGCTAGGGAAAGTAGAAGGCAGAAGAAGAAAAGGAAGACCAAATATGAGATGGACTGACTCCATAAAGGAAGCCACAGCCTTGAACTTGGAAGAGCTGAACAGGAATATCATGGAAAGGACTTTTTGGAGAGCTTTTATTCATAGGGTCACCATAAGTTGGAGGCAACCTGATGGCACACAACAAGAGGAGGAGGAGGAGGAGGAGGAATTTCTGTACTATCACCAGTGTTAAGGAAACAATCAACTTGTCCACCCATGTTGACTTCTGCATATGAAATGAAGTAGAAACAATATGTCTGTTACCTTAGCCAGCAAAATGTCCTGTGCCAGCCCTAGATGGGTTTCAGATTGCTTAGAAAAATCATAATGGCCACTAAGTGATCATGATGACTAGATTCTACCTCAAGGATCAGAGACAACAGGCCTGTTGTTCAGGAACAACAGCAAGCAATGTCCCCACATCCTGTTTGTGGGTTTCCCAGAGGCATCTAGTTGGCCACTGTGGGAGGCAGGATGCTGGAGCAGACAGGCCTTTGGTCTGATCCATCATGGCTCCTATGACTAATACACTTGTCCTCCCAAGGATTAAGGGATAAATGTTGAGGTTGCCTTCCCATCTTTGGTGCCTTGTAATGTGAAGTTCTACAATACGCTTGTGTCACAGTTTCCTTGTGTTGAGGATCCACTTGTGAAGGATTCAAATAGCTGCACCCACATGGAGGCAATTGGGCAATTTAATTACTGTTTACAACATAGATGCCATTGTACCTAACAGTACATTTTAATTTTAATATTAATATTTTAAGGGTAACTAAAGATATGATAGTAAATGTAGCAACTCGGTTCTCCTAGTCCAATCTGGATGGTTAGAAATCCAGGAAAATAAAATGCAAATAAGTTTCTGCTTGGCAAAGTGAATTCCTCTGAAAATATCACATATCAGCAAGAATGGCTGTTGCAAATTTCCATCCTATGTTTAACTACTGAAGGTGGGTTACCATTTCACCAAAAATTATCCAACAAGAATGGAAATCCTGCATCAGTTTCTGGCAGTGGGGAAGGATTGCAGTAACAGGAAATCCATTTCATCCTTAAGTTTTTATTGGTTTGCTTGTTTTGCTGCCACTGCAGTAGCAGCAGCAGCAACGGTGTTGGCAGCTCGGTGGCATTGTGTTTGTACCCTCAACAATGGCAGCAGAGAATGAGCACCCTTGGGGTCCGCGTTGGTGCACACTCTGCCACTCCCTGAGGCAGAAAGCCATCCATGCACACTTGCTACTGCCAACACTCACCCCCACCGCACATCCCCTCCTGTCACGCCATGTCCTCACCCCATGTTATGCGCTCAGATGGTGGGAATGGCGGCTTAGACTCGGAGGAGGGGGAGTGGATAGCTGAATCAGCCATGGCTCAGAGTTCTCACTCTGATATTGGAGTTGTTGAGACGAGTGAGGCCCCGGTTGTCCAAACCCTTCCAGTGAGCCTGCCCAAGCCAGCTCTGGATCAAAGCACTTCAAGGGCAACCACTGAGTCCTCCTCCTACTCCTGATTGTGGGAAAGAAGTCAGCGGAGAACAGGCTGGAGAGGGGTTCTCAGGAGGAGAACTTGATGTCCCGGGAGACATGGACGCGAGGGCCCATTGATGCACTCGCGAGCTTGACCAATTAGAAAGTCAGTTTTCATAGTGTGCCCCGGTCCAGAGAACAGCCCCGAAGGATTCATAAACAGCGCTTTGGGTGAACAGGGGCAGAGCAAGGGATCAACTTTCCATCTGAAGTGCGTGTTTCGGAGTTTGTGAATACATTGTTGCTGTATGGAATAAAGACTCTTTTAATAAATGCTGAAGTGCCTGTCTCATTTGGGAGGGGACGCCTAGCTCACGGCACCCCATTGCTGCCACCGCCTGCCCTCTGAAGACCTGCGCTGGCTGATCCCTCCAGCCAGCGCAGTCACCAGAGGGCCTGCACATCCACAGCTCTTGTGGAAAGGGTTCTCAGCCTGAACCGGACGGTGTGTGGCTAACAGCAGCTCCCAGTCCTCAGTATTACTCTGAGCATTGCCCTCAGAGGGAAGCAGAGGGCAGTTATCTGCTGCAGGGCCCCTGCCAGCTGCTCTTTCCCTGCAGCATTTGCCAGAACGGGAGTGTCGCGTGCTCACTCGTGCCTCCAAACAGGCAGCTGCTCCTGGTAGCTCTGCCATTCATCCTCTCTTGCAGCGAATGCCACAGCATGAAAGCATCCCTGCTGTAGTTCTGTGGGACATGTGGGAGCCCCCTTCCCTCTTGTCCTGCTGCCATGGTGGGAGAGTGGCTGGAGTGGAGCTGCAGCACATCTGCTGGAGGAAGCTGGGGTGGGGGAATGCTCAATTTGCTGCTCCTCGCACGGCTGTGCCTGAGCTTTGGGATTTGCACTGCTTCATGTGAGCGCAAACCCTTTTTTCAGGCTCTTGGGGGGAAACGGCAACCACTGCCCAAACATGATAAAATATATTTTGCAAAATTGCCCTCTTTTGCTGGCAGGGGGCAAAAGAAAAACAAGAAAATATTGAGACTTGATTTATAGATTTATTGTGTTATTCCTATGCTGGTCATTAAAAAAAACTAAATGGTTTTCATAGGAACACTAATATCTCAATTTAAATTACATTTAAAATACATTGTCAAAAGCAGTACAGCACAAGCTGCTTATTCATGGAGCCAGCTGGGTGACTTTGGGCCAGTCACAGACTCTCAGCCCAGCCCATTTCACAGGGTTGTTGCTGCGGGGATATGATTGAGAGCAGCAGGAGGCAAATGATGCAAGCCACTTCAAGTTTTGTTTTTTAAGAAAAAGGTGGGATATAAATCTAATAAATAAGAATAAGCAAACAGTACAGAGCAGTTTCAATAGAATCCCTTCCAAGACGCTTCAGCTCAGCTGTAGAAATACTGAATCTACCTCTTTCATACTGCAAGCAACATATTGCACTGTGGACATTAAATAAGACAAGATCAGTAGCTATCATCAGATTGTTATAGATAAAAAGAAGAAAGAAGATGACAGCAAAACAAAAGCAACACTGAGGTAAGCAGCAGAGCAGAAATGAACAACAAAAGGTGCCCTGAATAATTGGAGCAACGCATCTACAAGACAAACTTAAGCAACCTCTCTGGAATGCCAGAGTAACAAGATAATTAAAGAGCCATGCAATGCCCAATTGGCACTGTATGTATAATTAAGTATTCAGATATTTTATGCATGTCTCTAAACAGTATGAACTTTAAACAGGTAGTTAACAGCTGTAACATCCAACCTAATATTAATCTGGGAAGAGGCAGGCTGGAAGGACATAAGGAAGAGATGAAAACAGTGTGTGGATCAAATACATGTGCTTGCAATAAGGCGAATTGGGTTCCCGTTTTAAAATATTGTGCAAATTTAATTGGACTTATTTAGCTCAGATTATATCAGCATAACTTGGCATTTATTCATGCTGGCCACATGATCAGGAAAACTGTGGACAGATGCTGGCTCCCTTGGCTAAGAAATGAAGATGAGCATCGCCCCCTAGAGTCAGACCTGACTGGACTTAATGCTATGGGAAAACCTTTACCTTTATCTATTTATACTAGCAGAAAGGTTAATTTTAACTGGGTTCCCCAAACTATAGAAGGCAAAATCTGTACACATAAGCTAGCATGTGTTTAATGACTTGCTTTATAAGGCAACTTGATCTATTGAAGTTGTCTTATAAATGTATTTGATGCAAAGTCACAAGATACTTTAAAGAAAATGTCCCAGTTAAAATTTTTCCAGTGTATCAAATGGGTCTTAGAGATGTAGAAGCAGAAGGGGAACTCCTCCAAATATGGTAGTATTGTAGTCTGGTTAAAAAATACTGGAAAGAAATTACAAGAGGTATCAAAATGTTTAACTCTTACTAGCATAGTCTGGGGCTTTAAAAAAAAACCCCACCAGGTAGCCTGGGATTGTGCAATGATGATAATGTACATGTTAACTACATTATAGATTATGTTGGCAAAAGCTTGGTGAACAGCTCATAAACTATGTGATGCTCAATAAAAGATTCAGCATATTATGCTTATGAGCAAACATACCAACTACAAACTGCTCTAAGATGGGAAGATATACTCAGGATACATATTGTCATACTGAGTGTCAAATGAAGGTACAATTGGTGTATGTGACATAACATATTACTTAGGTTTGCTTACTTTTAAATGTACTAACCTGTTTCCCAACTGATGCTTATCTGAAACTGTAATTGCTTTTGAGTTACAGAAAGGTAGCAGAAGGAAAAGTCACCATAGTCACCAAGTGTCCAAATATCAAATTTGGTGGTAATTTGCACAATGCTTTTAGAGCATTGTGGGGTTTTGTTTAGTTTGTTTTTTTGCTTTTCTGCTCCATCAAATGACAATGATATCTGCTGAATAGCTGCCGAACTTATACTTGGGAGGAATCCATCCCAAATTCTTTAGGGATCAGTAAATTCACCCAAACTCAGAACTACTCAGAATTCTCCTAACCAAAATTGGGAGCACCTGGGTCAGTCTTCTGTCAAAATGGGGAGCTTACCGAAGTGCAACCTCTCATCTTTGTTCAGCTCGCTAAGTCCCATTTTCCTTGCCTGTCTTTTCCAAATGGTAGCAAGAGATACAGCAAAAGAGTCGGGGGATTTTAAAAGGCTCTTTTCTAGTCTTCTCCCTATTATGCTAATTTATTTTGCACAGGGAGGGAAAGCCTGGGGGCTGCTGGGTTACAGGAGTTCTCCCTGGGATTGCTGAGGTTGCCTATAGTAACCAAATATTCAGTAACATACACACAATGTTGTACCATTGCCTTCAGGTCCCAAAGACCACCGGACTATGCTTCCTACCACACTGCTACTCAGCACATTGGGAAGATGGGGAAGCAAAACACTTCCCAGTTCAACCCTGTTGCACACTCAGGTTGTCAGCCGCACAGCCACGGGGATGGCATGGTGAGCTTGCCCTTATGGTTGGCAGGAGCAGCAAGCGATGCCTGATGTGGGCAGTGTGTGTTGTGTCTCTGTGTGTGCGCGAGTGTGCATCAGGAAGTGAAACTTTCCTCTGCTTTTGGTTTCACTGAAGACAGTTTGAGAGTTGGTCATGTCTGTGTTTCCTTGAGGTGGCCCTGAATGAGGCCCAAGTCCTTTTCTAACCCTGAAAGAAAGCCCATGAGCATGGCTAATATTCTGTCCTCCTTCACCAAAGAATGTCCTGTTGTGATCTGCCCTTCAAACATTCCTTTTGTTTCCTGTGTATGTCCACATATATGCCCCCCTTTTTTTCTAGTTGCCCTGCAGTCATAGGTCCATCTGTTCTCTGCAAAGGTAGAGAAATGCAAGACGTGAGGAATGGAGTGTCCTGGTGAACACCTACCTGCACCCAGGAGGCAGCTCTGAGCATTCCCTCTCTGTGGTGGAAGAACGCAGCAAAAAGATGGTGCGTGGCTAACTCAAATATCAACATTAGGACCGCTTTGCAGGTGGCATTTTTTTCCTTCATGAAAAGATAATGCATCCATTTCCCACTATATACCTCTTTGACAAAATGGAAACTCACACGTTCCCTTCACACAACGGCATGTACCGATTTGTGTCCGTTTTCCCATATGTCAATTATCCCTGCATTTGACAGAGCCTGTCCTTGAGATTCAACAAGCAATGTGACTGCTCAGGTACAGGAATGGTTTGTGTTCATGGGGGAGCCCACTACTCACAATACAGATGATATTTTATTTATTTATTTAAACATTTTTATGCCGCCCCATTCGCCGAAGCCTCGGGGCGGCTTACAACAATATTAAATACATTGTCCCAAGCAATTGCTGTCATTTCCACTAGTCATGGATAGTGTTATGCTAGCTGGAACTAAGTTTCAAAACAGACAATGAGCTATAGACCTTTTCCCAACTACTGCTACTCTTAAAAGATTGCATGAACTATTATTCCATTTGGAATAAAAATAATTTGAATTCTGTAAAATGCTACTGTAGACACAATTACACAAACAGCAAATGTAAGGTGACTGAAACACATCAAATGTTGAATTTAATAGATGGAGCAATGTGGGTAGTTTGTTTTTCTCTGGACCTATGATATTATGAAATATTTTTCCACTAGAGGCATGTACCAACATCCTGTAGACTTAAAAGAAATTGGTACTGATGTTTACTCTGCAGGGACACCTTCAATGGTACCCTGATAGGAGTCATAGAATCATAGCAGAGTTGGAAGGGGCCTGTATAAGTGGTACATTGAGAGGACAATGTATCCTATCATTTCTGCTTCTGAGACAGCCTTAAAGGAGAACAGGATGTGTTCTCCTAGGAGGAGAGGGAAGCAGACTGGAGAGGCCAGGTTGTGGGTTATACTGAGCCCCTTCTGACCCCCTTCTCTTTCCTTCCAAAGTCCCATTTCTAGTGGGCTGAAAAGTCCAACTAGTGAAAATGCAGGAGAGCAGAGGGAAGGGAGGCTAAGGGTACTCCTGCTAGGGATGCAGCAGGAAATGTTTTTGGGGTGGAAGACCATTGCATCCCTCTTCTGAGCCATGTGCAGAAGGCTTTGTGTTGTTGCAGGTGACATGGAAGAAGGTTGCCCATAGCACAACCTCCATTCCACTAATGCTCACGGTCTTCCTCTCAGCTGAGTCTTCTTTCAAAGACTGGACCAAGCACAGAAGGAAGTCCATGAATGCCTGAGGGATGGATTCCACAGTTTGTCCTAACCCTATTGCCCTTCCTTCCATCTTCTTTCAGCATTGGCTGGGGCTCTGATGCCCAGCTCTGCAGACTGACAGCTGTCTCTGACCTTGGAGCTGGGAATCCCAAGTATTCCATAGTCTGCCAGACAATGGCTAGAGGCCACAGCATCGCTCCCTGAAATTGTTATTCCAAAACACCCTGTTTTCCTTATTTAAGTCTGTAAAACCAGCGCAGTCCATCAAAGATTCTTTCCAACTTTTTTATTCACTCAAATATTTGTGTCTTTACTTTTCAGCATAAGGTCACACAATTGTAATGCTCAATGTTAGAACAAATATCTAACATTCAAGTTGGACTAGCAGTAGAAAAACAGTACAGTGGACCATATTATAACTGAGTAAAGGTTTAGGTCAGGAGGACAACTTGTGGCCCTCCAGATGTTTTAGCCTATTACCTTCATCAGGCCCAGCCAGCCAAAGGTGGCCACCTCTGGCCTAGGAAAACAGAATCATTTCCTTTTGAAAGGATAAAGGAGTGACTGCTTAGTTAATATTCTACAATGGAGAAGGCCCTGTCACCGTTCATTACCAAACTAACCTCTGAAAGAAAGGTTCTCAAGTAGAATAAGGATCTCACTGTGAACAAGTAAATTCATATGGGAGAAGATGACCTTTGTCCCATGTTGCAGGCAAGATAATTTTTCTTTTGATGATCAGCATGGCAGTTCTATGTTACGCATCACAAACCTCTCTGCAAACACAAGGCTCAGTCAGAGTTAACTCTCATCTGGAGTCTAGGAGACAGGAAAATGCAATGGAGGGACCAGTAGTTGCCTACATGTATTTGTAGAATGGCTTCCCCAAAATAGAGGCCAAACTCAGTTTGTATCGTGAAAGGGTTGTATAAACATTCAGCTCTCCACAGAGCAATAAAACTAAAGTCCTTTAATGTTAATTGTCTACAAGATTTACGATACTATAGATAAGATCCCTAATAGCAGTCCCTGCAGAGCAGATGTCAGTCCTATAATGGCTTCTCTTTCTGAGCCCACGTGGGATCATTCTCCCAAGTCACGCCTTTCTTCTCTCTTATGCTGCCTGCTTTGCATTTGTTCAAATCTGTGTAAAAGACATCTGTTTTCAGCTTTTGAGAAACCTATGACACCTATAGTGTCTTCTGTTTCCGGCTCGGGGAGATCAGCGTCAGGAGGGAAGCAGGCAGTTTGCTCTGCCTCTTTCTCATGACTCTCTGTCTCTGATAAAGGTCCAGGCGTTTGCTCAATGAGCTGGGGCTTAGGGGAAGACGCAATAGCTGGTTCAGCTGCTCCTGCATTGGGTTGTGGGGGCGACTCTTGGGTGCAGGGTGTCAAGTGCAAGGTCTCCTCGCGAGTCACTGTTTCTGTCGGGGCTTCATGCACGACACTTTGCTGCCTACCTCAAAATGCTCCTCCATGAATAGTTGTCTGGTCCATAATTGATTATATTAGATGAACATGAATAAACTGAAGCTTCCTCATGAGATTCAGACTTGCACCCTCTCCTACCCTCCACAAGTGTGAAGGACTGATTAAGATGGTCCATCCCCATTGCTTAATGGATCCAAATGGCTTCCAGAACACTTTGGGGGATTTTCCAGTTGGTGGTCCTGTCAGAGAGTTTCCTGAGGAAAAGGTTTGCAAACTACTGGTCTGCATTCATGGTCATAATTCAGAATGGCCGTCTTCCTTTCAACTGAGCAGAAAATGGACATAAATGAATCTGTGGACAACAAAGCACCCCCAACACCCATTTACCAACCACGCTTTGTTTTGACATGGTGCCTAATGTTTCTTCTGGCATCTTTTTCTTTCTACTGCATGCTGCAAAGCCTGGAGGATCAAGCATTTATTATTCTGGATATTGTAGCTTGTGAGTTCCACCAGTTTATCAAAATCTTCCTCCTTGTACTGAAAGCATTCCAATCCATACGGAGAAAAGGGACTCGTCACATCAACTTCACCCTGTTTCAGTTCAGTGGGGCTGCGTTCCACACCTGCAAAATAGAGATGGCCACAGCATTATGACATTGCTGAGAGCCCAAAGCCCACCTCTGTCCACATGCGTTGTTCTCTGTGTTGCAAAGCTGGCTGTGGCAATTTTGCAAGTAAGGTCTGATACATCCTCTGTTTCTTGGTGGAAGCACTAGCACAGTAGAGGTTCCAGGGAAACAAAACCTTTAAGGTATCTACTACAGGAAAAGCTGCCATGTCTGAACAGGCTTCCTATGGGTATGGGGTGATTCTAGCCATGTGAGCAAAATACCATATTTTATTTTGCTGATGTCATCTTCTCACATGGACTGAAATGGAAGATGAACATCCTCACTCTTGGCTTTTTGCATTACTTGTAGTTCCCATGAAGCAATTTTCAGGTGGCCACCATGCCACAGTGGTAAGGTATGGATCCCACATACGTTTGTTCCAGTACTTTCTTCTTATGTGCAATTTTATACTGTTAGGGTTTGTTAGTTATACTGTATACTGTTTTGTGCTATTGTTCCGGCTAAGAAACCAGAGTGGCACACTTTGAGTACCCAACCAATTGCCCATCTGTCACCTTTCAGACCATTCTTGACCATCAGCTGAGTCAACTGCTTTTTACAAAATGTAATGCAGATTGAAACAAATTTATGTATGCATGTAAAGACCCTAAATCTGTCTGGGTGCTTTGTAACAACAACATTTTTAGTATGACGTAGATATTTTAAGATGTACCTTTTATAAGTGCAATCCTAAGCACATCTACTCATGTGTCCAATGGGATTTCCTTCCAGGTAAGTGTATATAGGATGGCAGTCTTGCAGATCCTACCGTGTGCATGTGCGTGCACATGCACGTGTGAAAAATTAATCTATGGCAAAGGACCCACCACTTCCTAAGTTCTGCTGGTTCATGCCATGCAGGTTGGAAGGTGAGGAAGATTTGCCCACCTTTCAGGAGGTGAGTTGGGGGAATGAGGAGACATTGGAGCCACACTTACTTGGAAGGCAGCCCCCAATATGCTCCTGGAAGTCCACATTTCTGGCCCAACTGCCTACAGAACACTACAGGTGGTACCATGAAAGCATCCCTGACATGGTGTCCACTTTCATGGCACCAGGCATGGTGCTCTGCAGATGGTTTCTGCCAGAGGAGGAACGCCCATGATCCAATAGTCAACACTCACTCAGCTGTCCTCTCTCACTGCACAGAATCACTTCCTTAATCTTTTATTTTGTTTCTCTGCTTCTGATTTCTTGTTTTCTCTTAGCACACTATGGCATCAACAAAGAAATGATCAGGAGGAGATGCAAGGGCAGCTGCCCTTTTCATAACTAACTTAATAAGCTGACTCCAATATTGTCCCATCTGAGCATGGTGGGTTTGCCATGATTGCGCAAGGATTCTTGTATGATACAGACACAACAGAGTCACAGCAACTCTACACACCTACATATGTAGTAGCAGCCTTTTAAAGAGATGCTTGCCATTGGCAGGCTGATCCACATCAGAGCATCTTTGGAGGTTGTGGAGATGTAAGAGGATATGGGACGCCTTATGCTTTGTTCTTTGCGTTTCTGAACTTCCCAGGGTCTGAAGTGGAACTTTTGCATCTTCAATCTTAATATTAGGGAGATGAAAAAGTTGCCCCCAGAGTGGGAATCTGTATGTCTCTCGCCATGAAGGAATATACCTATTCTACTCTGAGCATTATGGAGAAGTGGAGAAACCAGGAAAAGCTCCCTGTATAAATCAACTACTCTCACATTGTCTGAATTCCCAAAATTCACTAGGACAGTAATCAGTTGGAGTTAAAATTAAATCAAAACAAGCAAACTATCTGCCCCAACTTAAGTGACAAATTTGTCTATTAAGGGACGAACCAAAGAGCTCAATGTCTACCATTCTTTCAAAACTTTCTGTTAATATAACTCCTGAAGGAGAATCAAGGCCCAAAACGCAGAGACACAACAGAGCTTTCAAAGAGCAGCAGAAAAGTATTTGTGCTTTATATGCATGCTTTTATCAGCAATATTGTATCTCTTATCATTTAAACGGTTTAGCTTACACTGGGGTGAACCTGAAATTATCAGGGCAATTACAAGCTAAACTGTTTAAATGATGATAAATGGGAAGTTAAAAGAAGAGGTTTTCTTATAACTAAATATGCAGGGTAGCCTAGTAAGAGGATTATTAGCAATAAGTACTGTAGGATAGTATAACACTTTGTTCAGTTTAACAAGAAGTGAGGATTAATGGCCAGGCATTTTGAATAACTCACCTGGTGCTTTGTATTTTCTGAAGGTGTCATTTATTAGAGGGAAAAAGACCACAATGGGTGCCTCCAAATTACTGGGATCTTCAAAAACGTAGCACTCCTTTAAATCCTTGTCTTTAACATCACCCATATCTACTCTAGGGAAAGGAATGCCTTGCTTGGAGAAGTATCTAGAGGCTTCATCTAAAGTCTGGGTTGTCATGTGAGAAAGCAAAAACAGAAATAACACTTTACTGCTCTTGTTTAAAATAATATATTCTACATTTTAAAAGATGCTTAGATGTGCAACATTCCCATTAAGTACTAATTAGTCACATGTACTGGGCACCAAGGAAGAGCTTAATGGGGCTAAGGGAGGTTTGCATGCACCTACCTTTTCCTCATCAGCATTTTGTGTGCACATAGATTTTTGGACAGGTGTGCGTACGTGCACATGACTCTTGAGGCTAAGGGCGTTCTTAATGAAAAGTCCCACAGTAGGACTAGGTTTTGCCCTTAGTATTTATTGACCACTCTGGAGAATTCAGAGTGCTTGCCATATATTATCAACCCTCATATATTATCAAACCTCCCGTCAGCCCTCAAAAATAAGCAAGCATTATCCTCATTTTAGAAATAGGATGCTAAAGGAAAGCTGTTTTCCTAAGGACACCATTAAGAGTTCATAGCAAGGGCAAGAAATGCCTGTTCCACAGTTTGGTCATTTTGCCAGTACCACTGTGTCACATTAGCTCCCAGCTAGTTGATAAGAAAGAATGGAGTGGGAGAAAGACACGGTAGCACAAGGCAACCGTGCCGCCACAAGGCAATCTACATCCAGGTCCAGAGCAAGCAAAACAAACACATAGTTGTGCCCACTATGTGGAGTCAGGGACAGAAAGGCAGGCGGGCCCAGGGCTAGGCTGGCTCAGGACACTTCACTGCCTGAGCAGGTCGAAATGGTGTCCTCCATGGCTGTCTATAGGGGTCCCCTGGACTGACCATGGAATTCCCCCTCAGCACTGGCATTGGGCAGCATCCTCCACCTCAGGGTAGCTTAGGGGACATGGGCAAGCACTGGGAGTGCTCCTCTGCAGCATTCTGCCCCTGCTCCCCACTGAGGATCTGGAGGCTGAGGCAGCACCTCAGCAGCTCAAGGGCCAGCACGGGAAGGGGCAGCACGTTGTGACTTCTGCTTCTAAGATGAGTCACAATGCATGTGCATTTGTGTGTTTTAAGCCAGGGACATTTGCACAAAGTACAGCTCAATTTAGAGCAAATTTTCCTCCCTGAAAAAATAAATATGCAGATTGTAGCCTGCCTTTTAAAAGGGAAGACTGTGCACTGGCTGACTGCATGCTGGAGTGAGTCAGTGCTCATGTAGAGTAGACTGGCTGGAATGTTGGGGGCCTGGCTGGGTTAATTTCCCAGAGGTTGACCTCTTCAGTGGATTCCTTGCACATTCCTAAAAGAAACCAAAGAATTTGAAAGTAAGGTCACAATCAACTGGATTTGGGGTTCTTTGTTGGTTTGTTGCTTGAAAGCAACTTGGGAAGCTGATGGTGGCTGGTCTACTGCTCTTAAAGCTTCCTCCAGGAGACCCATCAGAAAGTTTCCAGGTAGCAGCTTTTATACACAATGATCTGACCAAGAAGAATGCCATACCAGGCAGGAGCTCTTTCGCTGTCTACCATCACTGGTATTCACACCTGTGCCAGGAGAAATATTGCTTGAGTGACAGAGTGCTAGTGAGCCAGTAGGCTGGTCCTTGCTGCTACTTTCCCACCACGACAGCCATCTGGGCCAGGGCGAGAGATGAGTGAACAAGCTGGATGCAAAGGGATGAGGAGCAGCCAATCTTGGGGGCTCCGGTTGGTGGGCCCCTGCTGCCACGGGGGGCCCACAGCACAGCACTGCCCTGACCATCTCTCATCTTGATGCCAGGCTCTTGAGGCTAAAAATTCTTGAACTGTTCCTTTGTCGGAGGGCACCCTAGTTGGGGCATGTGAACCGGACAAATGAATTGACTTAACTTGCCCAAACTATCATTTAAATTTGTGATTTAAATTGGGGATTAAAATTTTGCAGTGAATGCTATGATGTGCATATTGTTACAAGTTTTTATTGTATTTTATGAGCTGTAGATTCCTCAGAGAGCTATTGCATAATATAGAAATAAAAGAAGAAGGTGGTAGAGAAGTGCCCAGCCATGCCTACACTTTAGGCCGAGGCCTGTGAATACTCATCATAAAACAGGAACAATCTCTGTGGCCAAGCTCTGTTCCCCTGCAGTGTGGAATAATTGCCTGGCCGAAGTTACTTCAAGCAGTCTTCAGGTGTCATACATAGCATTCAAACATGTAAACCGGCCCTCGGTCTTTTTCTCTAAAGAGTGCAAATGCAAGTAAGAGAAAGCAATGATTCCAAACCCCCAAAAGACTAATAGCAAGGCATCTCACTGCTGTCTGTGATCCTGAAGAATAATTTAGATGCAGAATGACATTAACTCTTCTCTCTGGCCTCATGAGCGGTGGGTAGCTACTGTCTATATACAATGCAGTATCAGCAAGGGACAGGTATTCTGAAGCTGTTGTCAACTGGTTTGGAAGAGTATCTAACATAGTATCTGAAAGGCAAACATTCTTGTTAGCAGTTAATCATTACATGAAGTAGCCAACTATTCCTTTGATCACGGTACTCGCAATTTTCTGCTGGCCACTGTGATATGCATGTCTATATAGAATATTGCATGCTCACACTGCAGGCCCATTATTGCCTTCCCTAGTGACCACCACAACAAAAGGCAAGCCTTTGAGCTAGTTCAGACCTAATACTCCCAATGCCATAAACCATGATTTATTCATTTTAGGTGTATTTGCCTACCCCATAGACTGAGCAGTAAAGACACCCAGCTGTCAATGTCTCTTCAGATCCCGTAGATCTACTTACTCAATTTTAAGTTAATAATTTGCATTGTATCTCTAGGGAGGAGTATTCCCAAATAATTAATAAATGTAGCACAAAGTCTAAATTGCCAGTTAACTAACACTTTGTGAAGTGTATTATCTCCAATAGATAGTACTGATTTTGATCAACTAATAGAATAACCAGACAAATATATGAAATGATTAATCATTTGCATCGAAGCCAGAACTGATGACTGATGAACATCAGAAATAAATAATAGGAGATCATCAGCATAAAGTTCTAATGCATGGATATTAGGAGTCTGTTCGATAGCATGTGCTGGGGTTCCAAACATGAGCTGAATATCAATGAGGAAATAAGACATTGCAATATTTCAAAATTCTAAAAAAAAGAAAAAAAGAAAATTTCTATCTTCAGGCTGAATAAGTATCTTGCCACTGTTGTCTTTAAATAGTGTTTTAATGTTTGTTGTTGAAGGCAACATACCAAGATTTTATTTATTTATTTATTTATTTGGAATTTTTGTATGCCATCCCATTTGCATAAGCCTCGGGATGGCTTCCAACATCATAAATAAACAGTCATACAGACAAGAACATATAAAATCTGGATTCATCCTGGCTAAAAGATTTTAAAACCAATAAATAATATTAATAATTATTAAAATACCATTTAAACAAAAAGGTCTTGGCCTGGCGCCGAAAAACAAATAACGACAGCGCCAGGTGGACCTCTCTGGGGAGCGCATTCCATAGGTGGGGCACCACCGCAGAGAAAGCCCTCCTCTGGGTACTCACCCTCCTAATATGCTTTCATGGAGCGTTCCCAGAGGAGGGCCTCTGCCACCGATCTCAAGGGGCGGGAGGGCAAATATGGATGCAGGCATATTTTATCTGCATCACCATTCTCACTTGTCTTAAACAAGCTAATACAAATTCTATCTGCTGTGAAAAAATCTTATCCAACTCATATTTAACATGCTGCAACTCCCTATAGAGTTGTGCTTATAAGATTTTTCAACCTATCACTTTAAACTATTTGTAACTCCTTTTAAAATTTAGTTTTATGAGATTCATAATAGTTTGGTCCTTGGTGAAAACTTTACTAGCCTCCCACTCAGCAGAACATGAGTAACCTCATTGATTTTCAAAATATCCTTAGCTCAGCAAGAATCTGATTTTAAAGAGACTCATCATTTAACAAGGAAACATTAAAGCAGCAAGACCAGCAGGCTTTGAGCTATTTGTAAATTATAAGTCCAAACAAACTGGGACATTGCCTGAACATTGAAACTCATGTTTAAATCTTACAGTCACTGATCTGATGCAACAAGAAAATGGAAACCAACACATAATCCACTGGAAGCATTATGGAGGCAGAATATATAAACATAAAGTCTCTTTCATCCAGACACAATCTTCTTCATGGGTCAGTCAGGCCAAATCCTGCTACAAATCATCCCATGTCTCTTAAGGGATGATGTATTCCTCTCCTGGAAGGAACTGAAAATTCCCCTCCCCATAATTATTTAAGTCCAAGCAATTCAGCAACTTGATGGAACTTTCATGAAGCACAGCAGGAGCGCCACTGATGGGCCCACACACATTGATCACAGCTATTAACTTTCTAATTGTCTTTTCCAAGCCAAATAAAAAAGCCTCAATCAGGGTCAATAATAAACTGCTGAACTAAAAGCAAAAGTGATTTTACTACCCCTTTAAATTTGGACAATCAGTTGAATAGAGCATCCCCCACAAGTCTCTTGCCAGTTGATGCGTTTCCGCAGCCAGTGTGGTGTAGTGGTGAAGAGCACAGGACTGGGCCTCAGGCAATCTGGGTTCTAGCCCCCTCTCAGCTTTGGAGCCAACTGGGTGATTTTGGGCCAGTCATATGAAGCTGTTGGGATCTGGCCAGCTCCAGGGCTCCATCTGTTTGCCCTAGCACCAGAATAACTGCAGGATTTGTCCCATACTCCACTGCAGCTGCCAGGGCCTCTGGGAGAAGAGCTATATAAGAGTATGCTCTTCCCTCCAGGAGCTTCCTCAGCAATGCCCATCTGCAGGGTGCTGCAGCCTGGTCACACCTCGTTGGACCTGCTTCTGCTCCTTCTTGCATTTTCTTACCAATTCCTGACCTCTGGCCAGCTCTGACTATGTTCTGCCTTATCAGACGGCACCTAGACTTGCTCCACAGCCTACTCCCCGTTCTGACCTTGACTTGTTTAGGATCGTGACTTGGACTTTTCACTACACTAGTTAGTGGATTCCAGACTTGCATTATCTTGGTTCTTGTTGCCTGGGTCCTGGTGCATCTGTCTTCTCTTCTGCCCCAGACCTCTTCAGAAGCATAATATTTTCTTCTGACAACAGTCAGCAATGCCAAACATTGCATGCCTCACTCAGCTAGAGATGGATAGGTCTGTCTCACTAAGATTGAGGATCTGAGTGCAACTCTGTTTTGTCCCTTCTTTTAAAAGTATGCATGCTATCCCAGGCCTTTCTATTGGAAAAATGCAGGTATGTATACACTTTTCTCAACTATATGCATTTTGTACACATTTTGCACTAATGTAGACATTTTCTACAAGGTGAGGTGCATTAGAAAGCTTGCAAAAATATTCATTTTCAAACATAGCTTTGTCTCAGCTCACTGAAAAGCTTAGGTGTAGATTGAGGGTAGTTTTGATTAAACAAAAAACCCATCCCTACCTCCAGCAGGTTCCATCTCATAATCCTCATCATAAAGTAAATTCATCATTTGTGATTTCTACAAATGTAACTACAATTTACTGTTATGCCTTGTTTTTCAACAGTAAATAACAAGTAACAAAAGGTCATTTTGTAATACTAAATGCGGTTCAGTTTATGATCTACAGTTGTTTAGATTCTGAGCTCTCTCTTTCTCAACCCAGTTAAAAATAAAAGCTTGGGAATAAGCAAAACACAATCCTATTTGCTTCCCTGTTCTTTTCCCATCTTAAAATACAAATATTACCTTTTTAGGATGCATGCTTACAGTCTCCTGGTATCATCTAAGAGTTGATATGATTTTTTTGGAATCCAACCTTGGTGTTCAGACACCGGTCAAGGTCCCACCCCTGACACTTCTAGCTAGTGTAGAAAGAACCACAGGAGCTGCTGACCCCCAGAGGTTGCAACTGGGGCTGTGTGGGTGCGTTGATCCTTTTTGACACCCCAACCTATCAAACTCAACAGCCAAAAATGGCCATTTAGATGAAATACATTATGTGAGGAACAGCTGAAATCCTCACCACTCTGGCATGCACTTTTTGCCATGGGGACAATAGGATTTAGTTACTTATTATTCATTATTCTGGCTTAGTTATTCTGGCTTGTGGTTTTAGGAAATTAATGAACTGAACAGCATCACGTTGTACTAAAAGTTTAGTTATGCTACTGTATCATTTTTATGATGGGGAAACCCCCAGTAGGATATTTATTTTAATTAATCACCCACAAACATCTACATCTAGTTTTTAATATGAACCTCATCATATTTTTCTCCTAGCCAGTTCTCATTTTAGCAGCTATCAAAATGTATAAACTGTCTTAGAATTTTAGACCACTTACCCTTCCACATATAAAAATTCTTATTATCTAAATATCCATTGTTTAACTGCAATCCGTTTAAGAAGTTGTTGAATTCTGACGTTGTTAAGCGCTGTGTGATGACTTCACGAAGGGCCTTGGCAGGCTTACAGGCTGGGATGACTAGATGAGTATTCAGCTCATGTGACCCTGGCAGCTGAGGGGGCCTTTCTCCTGCAAGTCAGAAGAAATTAGAGCAGTTAATTCACAAAAGCATATGGAGAAGAACCAACAGCATGGAGTGGTGCATATTACAACTATTTTGTTTTCAAATTGGTCAAAGGTGCTTATTTTATTTAATCTCATGTTTTAAGCTACCTTTCAGAGTAAAAACCTCTCACAATAGGAAGCCCTTTTATGTCTGAGCATCAAAGTTGAATGAATGCATATGGTGGGGTTTGCTCCAACTTCTACACATTAATTGAAATGCCTGTGTGCTCTTGAAGCAGCTGGAAGCAAGTAGGTTGGGTGAAAACCATGCTGGTCATCTTCATGCTATTGCCTTCATGCTCCCTTGTGATTTCAGAAGCACCCAGTAGGCAAAGCGTGTTCAATAGTCAGTCAAAGGGGAAGGAAAGACCAGCTCTGCATGTGCAGAGAAAAGGGAAAGTGTGCCACTGGGATGTTTTGTTTGTACCCTGAAAGAAAACCTTTCATCCATTACACAAACATGCAAGAGGTCAGGAGTACAAGTGTGTCCTCAAAAGCCAGTGTTCCATGTGTTTCACGTTAGTGCAAAAGGGCAGTCACACTCCGTGCATCATGTTCTCGCACTCCTTGAACTCCTCCCTGAACAGATGAAGGGATTCATGTGAATGCCCCTTATGTAAATCGTACATGGGCAGTGCTTGAGAAACCTTTCAAACCACACTTGGCTCTGATCAGCAAAGAAGTGAGCAGTTCAAGGAACACATCCAGTACATGCATGTGCATGCAATTAAAAAGTGTACAGGGAATCACCCCCTACACAAAGTGTGCTTTCTCCTTTTATCATATCACTTGAAAGGGGAAAGGCCTTATAGAAACTGGAGCTCTAGCAAAATAATACTTCCCTTAAGATGAATTATTGACTTTATTTAATTTTTCTAGACATGTCATGCAGAGTCACATTTCACTAAGCAAAAATTGAGAGTATTTGAAATTTTAAAATTAATTATGCTGAAGTTTCTGAATGTTGAATTAGTATGCCATTTCTTCTCCTTTTTTTTGTTTTTGTTTTCCTTTTTCTGGAGGATGTCCAATCCTGTTCACATGCATTACACCTCCTTGGCATGGCATAACTTGCAGAGTGAAATGTCCTATGCTTCTTCTCAGCTGAAAGATGACAATAATGACAAATAATCTGGTAGAATATGAATAAAGAAGTAACTTGCTGCAATGAGTTAATTAAACCTTGATCATCATGAAGCTGCTTGGATTTAGCTTGGTGGAAAATCTTGTGCCGAATTAGCCACCACCAGTGTAGGTAAGCATCGTGTCACTCAAATGAACGCTAGAGCAAGGGACCACATTACTTAAACTTTGAAAATTTCCAGCCAAAAATAAATCAGAGTACACAGTATGTCACAGTGTGCCTGGGTTCCTGAAGGCCTAAGACCCAGAAGAAAATGAAGAATGAAAAAGCATGATGGGCCTGACCAGACTGAGAAAACTGAGAGGCCGGGAGTGGTTGGAGAAGGGAACATAACAGATAAGATAAGCCCACGCTGTGCCATCCAGAGAGAGAATGGAATGTGAGAGGGTACGTGGACCAGCACGCTCTGTGTGTCAGCTCTGCTCAGAGGAGTTCACTGTTCGATCCAGTTGGACTAAGCTGATAGCATCAACTTAAAGGTACAAAATGACTGGGCTTTCCAGCTCCCGTATGTGTCAGAACAGCGCTGCTACTGGTCACCCACAGTCCCGATGGATCATTGAAAGGGTCTACTGACTGTGAGTATGAGTGTTGCATGAATGCGAGTGTGAATGAGGCCTCTTGATATGTTGATGATTGTTGAACTTGTATTCTTATACTTCTCTATTCTTTATATCATAGAATAAATGTTACATGCATAGTGTTTAAAACCCAGATCTGGCATTCAGTCTCTCTTTGAAAGGAGCTTTCCTTGGAAACCTGATATTCTCCTCTTTACTGAATCAAGGACCACTTTAGCACGGTCACATGACTAACCTATATCTTTTATCCTGTCCTGAGTGTATCTTTGCCAGAAGCTTTCTTCTGAAGTGTCAAGTGCACGCCAGAAATCCAGGAGGTTATAGGAAAAAACATTACTCCACATGCCTAGAGAGAAAGAGGGAGAGAGATCCAAGAATAAATTCAGGTCAAGCATGAAGCACGTATGCAAGGAAGTCCATTTGGGGGCATTTACGATTCCTATCAAACTGGTGCTGACTTAAGATTAAAGTAGCTTTGGTTGTTCTTGTAGAGTGTGACATATGGGAGGAAACATCTTCCTATTATTGTTGTTGTTGTTGTTGTTGTTATTATTATTATTATTACATTTCTATGCCGCCCCTTGCCGAAGCTTCGGGGTGGCTTACAACACAATAAAATACAATACAATATAAAAATAACAATATAAATTTAAAATTAATAATATAAAATAAATAAAAAATATAAACAATATGAAAGAAGTTATAAAAGAAAAGTTATAAAAGAAAAGAAGTCGCCCTGGCATATGCATTGCATATTGCACACACACCACCTTGGCCACTTTGAGTGTTCTACAAAATTCAGGTCATAGTCCAGTCAAATGTGAAATCATTCAGGGGAAGACAGGCTATGTTAACCTAACTGACCTATATGCGTTGTGCATCATTTTGCAGATTGCTTGACACTGTGTAAGTGTTACATGAGCTAAAAATTGGATGTAGAAATAGCAATTCAAAATGTAATTGCAAGCTCTTGGGAATGAAATATTGCAATAATGCAACAGGCATCTTTTATTTAGAATTGTCAAATAGAAAGAATAAGAATTAAACAGTGAACGTCTGTCTGTTTTCTTTTTTGCATACATGTACATGTAAGCAAAATGTACATATTCCAAAGAACCATGCCACATAGTCCTGTGGATAGTCCTTTAGGTACTCACAAACTAAGCAATATATGACTTTAAAAGTAATACCTTGAAATTTGCTTTGAAATGGACATAAAGGAATAATATTAAGCACTAGTGAGATCTACTCCCACAAGCAGATCCAGGTCTCCTGATCAAGAACATCTTGAATGTCCAACATGTTGTGATCAATGTAGGCTGTACGGCAGCACACCCTCAGTGCACCCCTGTTCTACCATTATCACCAGCTGGTGCTACTCCGGAACTGCTTTCTCATCCTTGCTACCTCTTGGTCACCCTACAGGTAGAGGGCAGGGAGCAAGGAAGCAGTGGCACCTACTTCACCTCCTTCTCACCACCATTGCCCAGGCCGGAGTGAGAGGCAGGTGAGCAAGCAGGTTGCCATGGCAAAAAAGAGGAGCAACTCCAGCCAGTGCTTGCCAGGCATCACCTTACTAAGGCTGGGCCCTTGACTGCTACCCAAGCAGTTTAGACTGTACTTGACCTTGTATAATTATTCTCCTTAGTGAACAAGCTGAACTAGTTGATTTTATGCCTTATTCTTATTGTACCTCATTTGAACTTTCCTTTTTTACTTTTATGCAGAACCCAAAGTAGTTTACACAGCTCCCCAATCCATTTTAGCCTCACGACCACAATCCTGTGAGGGTGGTTTGGATAAGAGTGACTGGCCCAGCGTCACCCAGTGAGCTTCATGGCCAACTGGGGACTAGACTCTGGATTTTTCAGGTCTGCAGGGCAACAATCTAAACACCACACCGACTCACAATTCTCTTAGTGCCTAGCCTTCCTCACAGCATTCTAAATCCATTTACTGTTCCATGGAGTTTATTGCCAAGTAAATATGTAGAAGAAAACAGCCTTGGGGATCATTTAGGAAGTAAACAAAGACTCATTCTAAATTCATAGCAAGAAATACATTAATTTAGGAAATGTTATAAGCATTATCATATTACCCAAAGTGGTAATGATACATAAACAGATTTAAGTCACCTTTCATGAAGCAGATTTGAGATTCTGGAACTTTCTTCATCAGCCGACCCATGAAGAATTTGCTTCCAAAATGCTCAGAACCAACATACGCACCATATTTCAATAATCCTACCTCAAAGGGCGTAAATTCCATCCATTCTGTGAAAGAATAAGACAGATTTTAGGCTCAAACTTAAGATTCGTTTTGTGAAACCTGGTTCATCATTGTTCAGTTTGGCATCTAAAGTATCCTTTTTCAATAGAAGAAAGCAAATGCATTTATTCCAATCATTTAGTAATAGGTCAGTTTTCTGAGACAAGGCCTCACAAAATGAAAGAAACAACAGGACATTGAGGTGAAAAATGCAATTTAGTTGTCCTTATTTCTGTGTATGTGTGTGTGAAGGGAGTTCCTGCTACAAACCACAAAAATGTAAAATCCTACAAGGGCATCTTTGTGTTACAGAAATCAGTCACAATTCTCCCTTGTTATCAAATCTACGGTAGCCACTTTATCTTCTTGAATACTCATTCTTCTCTTCCTTGTCCCTAAACACAGGAAGTTTTTAACCAAGTTAGGTACAGTTATCCAAACTAAATGCACTATAGTGCCTAGAGGTCCAGTTTACAACTTTGCAATTCAGCAAAACAAGACCAAAACCAAATAGGCTTTGTACTGCTTAGGGACCTGGTCTCTGTACTTCTTTGAAGCAGAGCTCCCAAAAGGTCAACTTTACTCCTGATGTTCACAGGACAGGCCTAGTGGTTGCAATTTTTCTAGGTTCCTTGTGGAATTTTTCTTGATGTTTGACTGATGTTTCTTCTGCTATCCATTGCCACAGCATGGACATGCAATTGACTCTACATTACATGATCCAGCATCTCAGGCTCAGACAGGAAACATGCCTTCCCTGATACATTTTCTCAATTAATCTGGAAGTAGTTTGATGATGCAAAACCACCTACATCTCACACATCACTGACATGGCTATCCATCTTGGCCTTATAAATAGAAATAAGAAGGGAGGCAGAAAATCAAACAGACTTGAGTTCTGAATCTTCTGTGCATAAGATTGTGACTTCATATGTGAAACTGGTGTTCCTCTTGCATGAAGGAACTCAAAACAGGAGCTGAGTACTTTTCATTTTCAAATTAGATGCTATATGGCTAACTTTACCTTTAAACTCTGGAAGGCTATATTTGTCCCTGGTGTTGAGAACCATATATATAGGAAGAGGGTTCTGGCCATGACTTAGGGCACGCTTCTGATCTGAGAGAGTACCACTGCCTTTCTGTAGAAACAAATAATATATCTAATACCAGACTACTGAAATAGCAAAATAAACAGTGCCCTAGCAGTGCCTTCTGATTTGCAGATGCTCACCATGGCAGTTCTTATAGCTACAACTTATGATCCACAATCAACTTATGATCCACAATCAAATGATTCACAATCAACAACTGTGTGGATCCATCTGCACAACACAGTCCTGACGGTGTTCATTTCCATTAGGAAAAGATCTTTTGGAAAGCTATTGGCTCTTAATGGCCCATTCAAGAGCAAGCCAGCACAACTGGAGAGATTCACTGCCCTCTCGTCCTTGTTATTGTGAGAACTGTAGCTAAGCTCAGAGGCAACAGGGAATTCTAAGGAAGGGGGCTGAGGGTGCCGGGGTTCCTGTTTATAATAAAAGTAATTGGAAGAGAAGCCAGAAGGAACTTTCTTCCACCAAACTAGCCCAGCTCTTGGACCCAGCCCCATGACCTGGACACCAAATTTATCACTACAACCCACCCAAACACCAATGGGGACTCACTCCATGAAAACAGAGTGAAACTTAATATTTGTGCTACTCTCTTCACAGAGAAATGAAATCCTAGGAAGTCAGTGAGAGGAGATGTGGGAAAGGGGCAGGGCTTCAGGCAGAGCTGTAAGGCTTTGGGGGAAAGCCCACTCTCTGCTGTCAGCGAGGCACCAGGGAGTCCCTCTGATCTATGTTTCAGAGTTGGTGAGGATGCACGCTCCAGAATCACGTGGGCTCTCTAGACAAACCTCCAAATATTATGAAAGCAGAGGCTTCTTTGCAGAACTCTCTCAGGCTGTGACCTCTCTCCTCTGGCCAGAAAAATGGGTCTTGCCCTTGACTTTTTATGGATTCCTGCTAACCCATTCAGGCTGCACTTTTCATATTGTTACACAGTAAGGGGACCGTCTCTCCCCAAAGTCTAAAAGTGCTGGTGATACCACCTCCACTCCTGACCATCACACTTCAAATACCAAGTTGCAGATAACTAGACCCCCTCTTCAGCCTTTTGCACTGGAGTGGAGCCGGTGGGATGGTGCATGTGGAAACACCAGGGCAATGTAGGTACAGGTGCCTATGCAGCTTTTGCCCTCACGTGCTCAGCCTGAACACCTGAAGAGGCCTGTGCTCCTGCTTTTGGTGTTGTTCTACTTCGGGCTTTGTATGACTACATCTTGTCCGCTCAGCATTTCGTAATTCATTTTTCTTTAACTCAGAAAGCAGAAGTAGGTATTACCCCGTTGCCTAATGCCTTATCGATGAAGAGTCCCCAGAGGTCAGTAATGCATGTTTTGTAGCCTTCCTTTCGGCGCTGCTCCAGGGCCCTGCTGTATTCTTTTAAGTTTTCTACGGAAAGGAAGTCCCATTTGCATCTGGTCATATTCCTGCAAGCCTCTGCAATCGCTCCTGAAAGGTCCTGCTGAGACCAGTCATCATGACTGTACAGATTTGATAGGGCCCTGGGAGGAAATGATTTAAATATAATTGCTGCAGGTAAGATCAACAATAAAGCAGATAAGCACCTCCAAACAGATAATGATGCAAAATTGGTTGACTTGATTCTTTCAAAGGAGCCTGGCAAATAATGTGAGCTTTTTTCACGCAAAATCATGTCAAAAACCCTAAGGAAGGTACTTGGCAGTCTGGAAAATAAGAACATTTTATCATGAAATAAACAAATAAAACTCTCCAACAAATGCAGAAGCTATTTTGTTGCCAGCAACAGAGCTTAACATTTTTTCAAACATGTAACTTGACACACAAATATATACTTACTGTGCCTCGAGATTGTTAGCCAGATTGTTAGCAGCAAAAGGATGGTCCTAGTTTGCATGACACAGAGACTTATCATGGGTTAATTACCCCATGATTAACCAAGGGTCATGCAGGACATGTGTGATCTTCATTCTGAATATGAGACCTCCAATTCTGACAATCAAGGGTTATGGCAAGTGGTTAAAACCTGGCTATTGTGGGTTAAACAAGGGTTAAACAATCCACATTTAATCCAACTATTAATCAAGGTTATGATGGCCAGGCTTACATGACACAAACACTGATGGCCCCAATTGGATGTTGCATATTCAAAACATCTCTCACACACTATAGCTAAACCACACTACAATTGCTAAACCAGATGATGCTATTTAAAACAACAGTTCCAAAAGACTGGGATGAGAAGACTGTTGTGCTTTTTAGTCTCCATGTATTCAGATAAGAATTAAAAATCCTTGAATCCTACCCTTCTTCCCATGAGCTCAGATGTACAGGTAAGACTTGTCTCCATCCTATTTGCATACATTAGCAGTAAATTACTTCCCAAGGCAAATTGGTAAATTTGATGAAGGATAATTACTTCATGCATCAAAACTTTTATCATTTGAGCATTAGCATTTTAGCACTTTCATCATTCACCACTTTCTCTGCGGTAACGCCCAATCTATGGAATGCACTCCCCAGAGAGGTCCGCCTGGTGCCGTCGTTGTTTTTCAGCGCCAGGCGAAGACCTTTTTATTCAAACGTCATTTTAATTGTTAATATTATTTATTTATTTTATTCTTTGGCCAGGGCGACTTACTTTATACTGTTAAATTATATTGTTTTATATGATGTTATTTATTTATGATTGCGAGCTGCCCCGAGGCTTCGGCGAATGGGGCGGCACAGAAGTTCCCTAAATAAATAAATAAATAAATTTAGACCTAACATTTTATCACCCTGGCTTTCATTTCCTAATGCTAGCATACTAGGTTGTATCCAATCTTTGTGTCACTTAACTTCCAGTCATTTCAATGGATCTACTATAAGTCAGACTAGCACTGAATAGAACTCAGTGTATTCTCTTTTTTCCTTAATGAGAATTTAGCATCATGGATGAGTCTGCAGGAAGCAAATGCATTATATTTATTTATATTACCATTTATGATATATCTATTTTATACCTTCAACCCTGTTCCCAGGACAGTTTGGAAAAAGAGTAAAACTATTGAAATATGAATGTACAGGACAGTATCCAATGAGGCTGTTGTGCAAGCAGCCCCTCTCGCTGATTCCATTGCACAAGCAGGATCCACCACTTGTGCAACAGAGGTTTACTGTTTCCTATATGAAGTCCTTCAAATTTCCCCATAAGATTCAATGTATATAAGGTTAATCTGTTTAGGCCCCTCCAAATGTGGTTGTGAGTGAATATTTGGTCATGAGCCAAGTCAAAATTCCCCATAAGATTCAATGTAAATAAGGTTAATCCATTCTGTAACTATTTTTTTAATCAGAAAAAATTGAAACAAAGTGGCAAAGAACAACAAAGCACTGTACAGTACAGTGGAGAACACTAACCTAGCTGCAGGGGAGGTTATTGTTTTGAAGGAGAGTCCCCCTCCATAAGGACATTGGGGAGATCTCCTTCAGGGGTTTCCTTTCTTCTTTGTCTCCTTGCTGCAGGGTCAATTTTGGTGAAAAATCTGTCTATAGTCACTTGTTTTTTCCTGCACTGCATAACCCTCTGGAAATTAGAGACCATGTTATCGTTCATCAGATTAAACTGTTTGTTATAGTTATGTTGGGGTGGTGCTTTTTAAAGAAATCCTGGCACTCATTCCATTTTTTCATAATGGATTGTATCACATCACTGCTAACCTCCTCCCTGTCTTCCTCCTCCTCAGTGGAATCCTCCTCAGCAAGCGTCTTCTGCTGATCACTCTGGAGTTCAGCAAGTTCTTCTGTCATCAGCTCCTCTATGTCTTCCATTTACGAACGCAACTGTGTTCATGGCCATCTCCCCACTCGGGGTGCGGGTGGGGAGATGGCCTCAATCGTGTTGGTTCAGGTGTGGGGGGAGATGGCCTCTTTCCTGCAGGAGTGCACCCGTGATCACACACATCTTTCCTGCATGAGCACAACTGCGATCGTGGCCATCTCCCCGCTCGGGGATGGGGGGAAAAGATGGCTGTGATCTTGGTTGCCACCCAATGCGGAGTTCATGACCCAAGTCAAAATGTTCATGAAATTTTTGTTCATGACCCGATTTGGGTGTGAACCAAGGCATTCGTGAGCTGAGGCACCACTGTACTTGTTTTCTGCTCCTTTCCAATTGCTCCCAGAAATCTCCATTGGTCAAGCAGTGGGCCTCACTGATGCAATGGAATCAGTGTGGTACAGTCATAACAGCTCCTTGGATATTGGCCATTATACGTATCAGTAAGTGCAAAACAACCCCCACCCCAGTGAATATTTGGCATGAAGAGAATATAGAAATGTCAAAAGGAGACCCTTACTAGGCAATCCTTACCAGGTGGAGCCGGAAGATCCACTAATATATGTAATGCAGTCTAAGATGCCTAAATTTTGGAGGCCGAAGAGGTGGCCATGTAAAGCTGTGAATGCCCTCGCCCCGCCTCCTGTTGCCATGACAGCCACCACGGGCACCTGGTCAACAAAATCACAACAAAATTAGATGCCTGGGTACATTTAAAGAAAATCAGTTGTGGAAGGGGAAAGATGGGGGAGAGCCAATATACTACAATGAAACAAATGTTCCCATTTAAAACTAGTGGTTGAATTAGCGGTAGAGAGTGTACACTGATTCCGTCCAGTTCAATTTATTTTAATAGGTCTATGCAAAGCCGGATGTCTACAACCTGCTGTATTCTTTTTTCTTATCCAGAGCCTTAATTCATTCCAGTGAATACATACCAAGCTGTGTCACACATACCTCATGGTCCTGCAAGTCATCCTTGAAGGCGAGAACCCTTTTTAAAGCACTAGCAGTGATCTTCTTTCGTTTCTTCATTAGTATTTGCTCATCCAAACATAGTTCATATCCCAAACGTACATCTAGGTCTTTTGGCCTTGATTGTAGCCCATGCCCACAACAATGAAATGTCAGTGTACTGCATTTTAATATCTGCTCAGTCCAATACAGAGCTCTTACTAAGAAAAAAAATCCAAGACAAATGATACCTGAACCTCTACACAGGCAGGTGTGCATAGAAAATTGGGTGGGGGGGAGGATGAGGAGGAGATAATTATCACATCAAACAAAAATAATAATAAAATAAATATTGGTTTTATTTAATGCACAATGCACATATAACATGGAAGCTGCATTTATACACTTAAGGATATTCTTGATTTTCAGACTTCCTTTGATTCCATCTATTTTCATTATTTGATTCTTTAGCTCATCCCAACTAAATGCACTCTTGGTCAACTGCTGCCATGGGGAAAAACTTGGCAACCCAGGAACCATGGAGGAGGTGAATCTGAGCTTCCCTTAAAATGCAAGCAATAGCTTCAGAGAGGTGGATTTTGTTGCCATTATTGGCAGAGAGAAAGAATTCGCCTCCCCTTCTATCTACATAACAAAGAGTGTGTGGTGCTCTCATTTCACAGAATTAAGATTACATTATTAATTCACAGAATTAGTATGAATTTCTTGTTTTATGTTTGCTGATTTGCTTGGTGGGGGGAGGGAGTGTGTTCCTCTAACGTAGGCTTGCCCTGGCAATTTTTATTGAATGACAGTATGAATGTGTATGAGCTGAAAAATCATTTTTAAGTATTCAGCATTTCAGGTTAAGTTAAAGCTGGATAACCCATTGTTTTCTAGAAAATACGTACATTAAAAAACTGCACCATTTATATTTATAGAAATGGGGAGAAAGATTCCCTGAAACATAACAGTGTTCAAACATATGAAAGGCAGCCATGAAGAAACATAGAAACTGAACGAGTCAGAAGGGTCCTCCCAGCCCATCTAGTCTTACCCCAGCTCTCTGTGATGGAAGAGACTTCTTCCCTGTCACTGCAGAGGGCAAGACTAGAACCATTGGGTGGAAACTGTAGGAAAGCACATGTAGGCTAAAGAGTTGAAGAGGCTTTCTCACAGAGAGAGCTGTTCAGCAGTGGGATTGGTTGCCTGGGGAGGTAATGGGTGCTCCCTTGCTAGAGGTCTTCAGGCAGAGGCTGGTCAGCCATCTGCCTGGGATGCTATAGCAGTTGCACCCTGTAGTGCAGGCCTTGTGCTGAGCACAGGGTTAGACTGGATAGTCCCCATTGTCCCTTCCAACTTTATGGTTCTGTATTAATTTTCAAACATGTCAGGATGAAAACATGCTCTCTGGCTGTGCAGAGAGCATGATGGTAATGGGCTTTTATACAAATTTAATAAATATAAATACATTTAATAAATAATAAATAAATTCTCTCTCTCTCTCTCTCTCTCTCTCCCCCCCCCCCCCTGTGTGTGTGTGTGTGTGTGTGTGTGTGTGTTTCAAAACCATTCCATTTGTTTAAGTAAGCAACAACCCATTGGGTGCAAAGCAAAGAAACTTGGATAAGTTTAGGGCCAAGTTCTTAAGAACATAAGAGCCACAATGTGCTAAATAGTGTACACTTCTATCATGTTTCATTTTGCTCGCCAATTTTCTAACCTAAAAAATCTCACCTCTCACAAACCTCTCCACTTAATCACATTTACATACACGCAAGACCTGTTGAAGTCAATAGGACTTGTTTCTGATTATGGATGCATGGGATGGTTCTGTACATTGGACTAAAAGCTTTGTGTCTTAAAGGCACAGCTACACTTTGAGTCCCTTTGGTTTCAATGCCCATTCCAGGCATTCAAACCACACATTCAGTGCTTACACACAGGGTAACAACTATAGAATCTGCCCTCCCTGCCCCACCCTCTATGTCCACTCAAATGCCTAAACTGAGTCTTTGTGTGAATGACTGTACTAGCAAGGACTCTGGTCATTGATTGGATTCCAGATTGCATGTGCTGAGCCCTTGCATGTACCCCATACAAGGGGGAAGGGACGTTTCTTCTGAAATTACTCCTGTCCTGTCTCTTTAATGAACACTGGTGTTCATTGAATATAACCAGGTTGCCAAAAAGTGCAGCTCTTCCTTCTCCCATGGATTTTCCAGACTTGTTGAGCCAGAGATGAAGAAGGCAAAAAATGCAGAATTGGCCCCAGGACAGCCCAGCACTGTAATCCATTGTTTATGTATACTAGAATCAAGAATTACGCATGTTGGAAACCATTAATAGAATTCATCATAATCCACTAGGTATAATACTGCCCAGGGATCTGACTATATTAAGTGGTATAAATGAACTTTAAATTAAAAAGCAATGACCTACATTTGTCATAGTAAAAATTAAGCAAGTCTTATGAAATAAATGACATGCTCCAACAAGGACAAGTTCCTTCTCTGTTGCTATACTTCCCTTGCAAAATTCTCTGCCCTAAAGCTAGGTTGGAACTAGGGGTGTGCAGATATTGTTAAATCCACTCCACTTGTGTTTTGCAGAATGTCAAGCATCTTTCGTTCAGCCATCTGCTCACTGATCCCTGACAGGAGAATACATGTGTCTTTCACTCCATTTGCACACACATGCATTAGTGCAAGTGTGCTGTCATGCAGCCATGCACTTATGTGAATGTACATTAGGAGAAACTGCCCCACAAAGTTTGGGGGGGGGACCCTGCTCTGCACAACTCGGAAAAACCCAGTCTGCCGTGGAATCTACAGCTCAGTTTTGGAGAAATCCAGACTCATTTGGATCTATTGTGGATTTCTCCAAATCCCTTGCTGGTACTAACTCTTAACAGTTTTCACAGGATGGAAAAGACTTCCATATTCAGGCAGTCATTTGTTTTACCAGATATGTATTTTTATCTGCTCCAGCTATTCGCTTTTATTACACTGATAGTATTATTTTAGAAACTTATTCTATTGTATTACTGGTTTTGATGGCTGAGCTCTTCTAGGAAAGGTTTTTATTATGGCTTGTCTTTGCTCACTCACAGTTGTTTATGGCCCTTTAGGCAATGCTGCAGTTTCACTTCTGTTTCTCAAAAGCAATTTTAAGGAGGAGTTTGCCATGGGTGCTTTTTGCCAAATTCGGTGCTTTTTGCCAAAACATAGTGTTTGTATCCAGCAGTGTGCTTGCCCCATGCCATTAAAGCACAACATCACCTAGCAGAAAGGGAAAGGGGGAAAGGAAAAGGGTGCAGGCAACACCACCTCCTCCCTGTTGCCCAGAATGCATTGAATTCGGAGGCTCGCAAGCATCCAAAGCATGGAATGAGGCAGAACAGTGGCTATCACTGTTGCTGCTGGGCCTTGTGTCCCGTGTGTTGCCCATCAGCTGTTTCGATGAAGGAGCATGGGGGTGAGGGGTAGAGCTCTGCCTGAATTGAATGCACCATCAATAAGTGCCAGCCCCACCCATCCTCAGCAAGCCTCTTTGCTGTGACCTCAGAAAGGCAGTTTGCGTGATTCTCTCACACCAGCTGCAAAAGCCGCCGCCGGGCTTGACCTTTGGAGTCTGAGCACTGAGGTCACAGGACTTCAAGGCAGGGACTCTGAATAATCCCACAGTTCACAGACAATGTTGGGAATCCACAGAATTGCATCCTAATTCATGTGCAGCTCTGATCTTAATTCTGCCACAAAAATGGAGGTAGAATGAACAGGTTAAACAGCCTCATTTAGAGTAGCTCATTGCTAGTCACCCTGAGTGTGAATATACAGTAGATATATAGATAAAAATGTTCTTACCAATCTTTTATCTTTACACACAGATCAATTGTTTCATCCTATAGATTAAAGAATTATGAAACATTATTAACACCCTGTGACAACATCAAATATTGTTCATCTGGAAGAAATGTTTGACATCACTTGTCCGCATTTCCAAGAGGAAGACAGGCAATTTCTACTCCCTCCAGTTTGCTCCCATTTACAACTCCCTGTTCTCCTGCACAAATACTAATGAGGCAAACTTCTGCCTTCACTAATCAGGCATTGTTCCACTTGTAGCACCTCCCTTGTTGTAGGTACTCAAAGATAATAATAAAATAAATAATAATAATAAACTATGGATAATGACTTCCACAGCTGTTACTGCAGCACCCTCAGCTGGCCTTCTTAACAAAATCCTTCCTGTCAAGGGCAAGAGGGAGTGAATTTCCTTCCTCAACCAGGCTTTGCCCAGCCCTTTCTACCCATTTCTTCCTCATCCACTGCTACAGACCATCTGAGCCAGCAGAGTTTCCCCCTTACACATAAACGCCATTTAGTCATTTCCTTTTCTTTGACTTCTCTACAGATACACACCCTGAATCCATTCATCTCTAATAGAAAAATGCTTCTTCTATCAATCTACAAAGAATTGGTCCAGTGAACAGACAAAGCAGCATTTAGGTAGAAGAAGCGCTAGCAGAATAATGGTGCTCTGCAGACACATCCGTGTGATCTCAGACCGCTTCATGGTACAGCAAAATTACAAAATATTCTGATGAAATTTGGCTAAATTTGGAAGATGAAATGAGACTTTATGTCTCCCTCCTTCTTCCCCCGCCATATTTCCCTGAGATCCATTTAGGTTGTAAATTCTCTTTGGCAACAAGCATCTGTCCATGTAATTTTCTAAGAAGTAACACATTAATGATCATAGAATAGTATAAATGATAATGAAAATGTTCACTAGAAGAAATGATCCATAATATACTTAGAATACTGTTTAAGCCACCCCAGAATCACTTACGTCAGTGCAAGTTTATACACCTGAAATACGTTATTAACGGAAAGCAACAGTCATTACCTTAGCTATAGTTACTTTCTTTTCCATATGATGTGAATCCAGAGGCAAAGTGAGACAGACCTTTTCATCTGCATTTTCTCTAGAAAAAGACTACAAGGCAAAGAACAAGATTTCAAAAACTCTTTAGCACCCAAGCACCTGTCAGCTAGGGTAGAATCCTATGCTTGTTTTGGCAGAAAACAGTCCTATAAGTCCCATCTTATTCTTGCACAGGATAATGTGCTTTACTGTTCAAAAAGGTTTTAATTTGTCCTAACAGCACATAATGATTTCCCATAATACTGAAGGCCATGTGCTTTCAGGTGCCAATTTGTGCAAAATGGCCAACTGTACTAGATCCATGAGATTTTTGGAAGCTGATTGCATAAACATATGTAAATTTCCACAAGGAGTGGCAGTATTTCACTCCAAAAAAGTGGCAGAATGCAATTTCACTTCCACCTTTGTCCCTGTAGCCTATTCCAACTGAGCTACATATTTTCATTGGAGAATGTTCAGTCTTGCCCCAGAACAACAGGACTTTGAGTACAAAGAGATCACCCGAAGTATGTGTTATGGCAGTACAATGCAAGAGATTGCATGAAGTGCACTATCTAAATGGATATAAAATCTCATCAAATGAAGATGTTCCAATCAGTGTAAGTGAAAACAACCCCTGACTAAAGCAAGAGATGCTGGAAATGTATAGCAAGGTCAGTAGAGCAGGTAAAATACCTAAGGAAAGACAATTCTTTTCTGTAGTGAGCTGAAGTTAATGTGTCAAATTTGGTAATTTACCATCTGGCAACAGTATCTTCATGCTATTTACATGAGAAAAACAGGTCAATCTCTGCACAAGAGGAGTTATATTAATGCTGCAGGGGAAGGTTTTAAGGGCTTTTCCAGGACATTCTGCAACAGTTCTTAACAGATCCCACTCCAATGAAAATGTTTTAGAAGCAGATTGTAACATGACACTACAGAGCTGGAATTTACTAGCTAACAGTCTCACCTAAGACTGGGCCTAAAGTTCCATTTGGAACACTTTCTTTCAAAGAGAAACAGCAAGTACTCAAGGGTCTCTCCCTGCAATGCTTCTGGAGTCAGTATACAGCTAACTATTTAGACCCTGAACTCAATGACTCTATGGGATGGTCCTTTAGAAACAACTACATTTTATCTTCTCCCCCCACCCTCCCATGCACAATCTATGATTTACATTTGCTACTCTGTTCCTGATATGCTAGAACAACAGTAGCAAGAACAACAAGACCTGTTTGCAAACCCACATTAAAAACAAATGCACTCTGAGAATGTGCAGTTTTGCATTTTAGACTCACTTATATTGTAGCACCAACATGTTGCTTCTGTGACTTTTCTCTGCTGCCACTCATTTGGGGATTCTAGCTGTGGGGCCCTAGATCTGGTCTAGCTGCACCACTGTATGGAAAAGCACTGTTCCAAGTGGGACATTGTGAAGAAACATGGTGGCCCTGCTGGGTTATCATTGGTAGCACTGGCCATTTTGGAAAAGAGCAAGTGGGAAAAAAGCCACTGCCATTTGCTCCAGTAATCCCACAGAAACTTCCGTTTTCAAGAATTTATCTCATTCTCTTCCAGAGAAATCACCAAATGACTGTCCCACATTTGAGCCTATTAATGGGGTTGTGGAACAGGGGGAATATTTTTGGCTCAATGTTCATTTCAACAGCTCTTAGAATGTTCAGAGACAAAAGGATCTTTATGGATTAATTTTGTTTCTGCATTTTAAATGTTTGGATTGCAGCTAGGTTTACTTTTGCTTTTTGTTTTTATTTTATACTGTAGTTTTAATCTTGATCTTGTATTTCATCATATTGTAGTTAATGGTTTTAATTATTGTGATATGCCAAAAGATCTTTGGCAATGGGGGGAGGGTATAGAAATGTAATAAATAAAATTGATTTCCCATCTTTGGAAGTTTATTAACTATATTGAGGGTACTATGTCCATTAATTACCACTTCAGTCAGGGACTAGGCCACTCATCCACTGATTTAATTCTATAATTATTTGTGTTGTACCTAACATATAAATAATACCCTGTCACATCTACTTTAGCCTTTCATAGTATGTAGCCTTCTTTTATCTTGCAGTTTTCCTCCTCTCTGTAGCCATGCTAATGATCTATCTATCTATCTATCTATCACATTTTTGTGGAGACAAATATGTATTTAGAAAACATATCCTTAATATTTTACTCTAAAATAAAATTGCTTGAAAGTTGTGTTATGTTCCCACTAAAATTAAAACATCCTTTAAAAGCATACACAGCCTGTAACGTGTGACTTTCTTGGATGCTCAATTTCTAATGCAGACTTGTTATATTTGATGTAGTGAAACACAAGAGGATCCACAAGATGCAGGTCAGAGCCCAACAAAAGGTCCTGGCTTTCTTCAAAGGATCCTTCCACAGTAAATTTGAAGATTTCCTCTACAGGAAAGAAAAAGGACAAAGATAACTCCACTATTACTGTGGCCATATTTTAAAAATTCAGTTCATGAACACTGCCACGAACACAAGTACTTTACAAGTAAGAAAAGGACACAATAGTTTGCCGTTTGTTGTGACAAGAGATACATCTTATTTTTTTCTCTTTCATTTGATTCTTGAAACTGGAACTGGAAACTGGCATCACTGAATTTTATCCTTGGGTTGAATTGGTCAGTGTAGTATTTATCTATCTTTTCCACTAATTTATGTTTAATTTATCTGCCTTGCAATATATTGATTTGTTTATTTGTGATGACACTGGATCATAAGCAGTAAACAAATAGAGATGACCTGAACAGAGATATGCAGATTTATTCCAGCAGTGCTGCCCTCAAAACCAGGACTGGCAGGCAGCTTCTTAGAAGAGCCTAATGGTTTTAGGGGCATTTAAGAACTCTTAATAAATTCATTCTTTATTAAATCCGATACAAAACCATATGATCCATGTCCAGATTAGAACACAGAGAGTTTTAGTTAACTTATTGCAGCTTAAAATAAATAAATAATAACATTTATAAAAGTCCAAAAGTGAGATATAAAAGGCTTTAAATTTTTAAAACCATACGCTTGAAACCGATATTTTAGAATGTAAAGTATAACCTTTTGATTCCTTCATTTTTCCTCCATTAACTTGAACCTCCAAACAGGAAACTTCACGGGACTATCAGAAGAGAAAGTCAAAAGAACAAAAGGTAAAATCTTTCAGGCCAAGTTAAGATAGTTATAAAGTGACAGCTACAGCAACTTTAAAAACAAACTAGAAACAGCCTGAATATGCTGATAAAAGGTAGGGCCAGGATCATTTAACTATTTTAAATATATGATATTAACATACATTTTCAGGAATACTCAGCCATAAAAGGTACACATGATCCACATATTATGCTGTTTTGTTCTGAAATTGTCTAACCAGCAGTGTAAATGTAAATCTTTGATTACACTTTTTTAAAATAATGATGGGCAGAATAATCCTAACCTTCAGAGATACTGTCTGGGTGGTGTGGTGGAAATACAGAAGATCACCGTAGTATCAAGGAGTTTGTCATGCACAGTTTTGTGTCTAGATTTCTGGTTAGGCATGCAGCTTTTAAGGTGTAGCTGTGATTTCTCTTTCTTTCTATAGATTTCTGGAGTTAATTATACCTGTCTGAGGCTAGGCAATAAGCCTCTGGTGAGATTTCAAAGTTAGATCACTTGTTCTGAGGGAACCTTAGCTGGGCAAACATTCTCCTAGGCAATGGAGAGGACCTTCAGATAGGGGAGTGCTTAATATGAGCGTAATAGTATATTTGAGACCCTGCCAGGATGGGGCATTTTGAAGCAGGCAAGTCCGGAAGGGAGCGGCATTGGGAGAGGCTGGTGTTAGGGTCACATTCCTTCCCTTATTTTAATGGGAACCCCAGCAATGGGAGCTTATGCTCTTGCTTAGAAGTGGATGACTGAACAGCGCTGGTTCTGCCCACAAGGCCCTCTGTGTGGAGCAGAGCTTCTTCTTGCCATGTTCTCCCCATGGCAGTAGGCATAAAACTCCAAGCAGCATATCAAGGGTGGGTGCAGAGAGAAATGGACTCTCCGGATTCAGAGTCCCTCCAATCACTCAATGGCTGCCAGAATCAGGACCCCCAGGTGTGCCAGTGTGGGTTTCCACAAAATTGCTTAGTGACTGTGTGTGCGCATGTGCAGGCACGCATGGGGGGTGGGGGGTGGGAGGAATTCACTGGCTCCACAAACCTACCAGCCCCACACTTCCTGCGCAGCACACTTCACTTCCTTCTGATACCACTTAGGATTGCTCTGTTAGGGAGGATGACTGCAATCTTGGGCACACTTATTTGGGCGCTTCTGCTCTTGGGCAGTATAAAATAAAATTAATATTAAAAATAATATGACAAAGAGATAATTCAGTATTCACTCCTAGAACATGCTGGTATGCACCATCAATTTAAATTCCTCAGTGTGCCTTGTCAGATGAACTGTATATAGCATATATATAGTGTATAAAACAGTATATTGTCTTTGTTATGATGCCCCGACCCTCCCATGGACTTCAGCAGTCCTTTTGCCACCAGGTTCACACCTTTTTGTTTGGACAGACATTTTAAATTGGTTACTCTGCCCTGTTTTATTTTTGCTGCCTTTTGAACATTTGTTGAATCCTTGTTATGCTACTGTTCTTATTCTACTTTTGCATTGTGTGCCATTTTATTTATTCTCATTGTTTACTGTCCTAATACCTTTTTGATGAAGGGTCATTTATGAATAAATGAATTTTTCCTTCTAACCTAGGTGTTAATAGAATTAAATGTATATATGGTTATCTGTATTAATCTTTGTTCATTACCTATATTTAATAAAATTATGTCTTGACTTTTTGATTAGTTTCAAGAGTATATTCGAAATGAAAAAGAGGGTTACTCAGTTCAGTGAATCCAACATTCTTTTAACATAAAATCTTATTTAGTCAAGATCCGAAAAAGGCCTTTTTGCCATGTGTGCAGCCCTTTTGCTTCATCATCAAACAAAGAAGCCCAACTGACTATTTTCTCCTTTCAGTCTGAACCAGGAAACTATGGGGAACAACTTTAGCACAAACCAAGATATTAAGCCATTGTTTGAAGTTGACATATTAACCCATGGCTGGTTTCTTTCAAAGCCAATAAAATCTGTACCATACAATGATCAAAGAGTTTTTGAAAGCCAGTAAAAATAAAAGCAGGTCGGAGTAGCCAGCCTAAATTTTCTGGCTAAACAATGGTGCCGAAAGGACAGCAGAGTCCACACTAGTCCATGAAGACGGTATTATACCCCCATGAATGCCCCATTCCCTGCTTGAGGTTGGGCATCACGATAGAGAAGACTTTCTCCTCGGTTGCCACATTACAATCTGATTCACATGATCAAAACAAACCACTGCTGAATTAAATTGGCAGTTCATGGACTTTGTCTTTCCTTACCACACTCGCTTAGTTGGCCAAATTATTTTAGAATCCAGAGGCTTTAAGACTACAGTCAGATATCATAGTCATGTGTCCATAACTACTATATGATTAAAAAGGTAAAATCATAAAGCAAAGGTGAGATTACCACTAAAACACCATTAGTAGCAATATGCTCATCAGGAACAGGACTGCAAAACAAAATAGAGTTGACATAATAATTAGTCTTCAATAATGTACCTGAAATTTTAGAGTTAGATCCAGATCTAAGCTGGATAAAAGATGAGTGAAAGTAGATTTCCTCTTCCCTGCCTTCTCATGGTAGCCCCTCTGCAACTTGAAAATGCTACACATACACAGCACCTCCTGAGGTATGTTTTGTGGAAGAGAAGAAAATCCCCCAAAATTAGCTAGGGGGAACTTCTGCAAATTGAGTTTTTGCTCTCATTGAAGGCTCCCCCTTACAGTACACAGATCTGGTTGTGTTAATTTGCTTGGCTCCGTTTCATTGCTGCTGCATAATCTAATAAAACAAGACACTTAGAGAAGTGGCTAATGTGACCTTTAGGGGCACAAAATGGAAACTTTGTAAGGTTTCAGGAAAACCGAGACACAGGTCGAGTTGAGCAACATGCAGCATGGCTTGCAGGCTTCTGGCAGCACATGCCGAGATGATGAGGCAAGACACAAAAATATAGGGTAACTACAGCCAAATGTATTAAGAATGACAAGCCAGTACCTGAAAAAGCATCAAGTCATGGGGCTACCTTAGGTTCTGAATCTGCCAGAGGCTCAGCCACAAAGAGCAAAATTAACCTGATCCCTAGAACACGGGCAATTAAAGAGTGCACCTGGAACCTACTTGCTACCCTTCAGTGCCAGGTGAAAATGTTTTTATTTGCCCATGTTTTAGTAGTTAACTTTTTAATCTTAGCTTTGATACTGTATTTCGCTGTACTACTGCTATTCCAATTTGATCAAAACTGCACTGGTTTAATACTTTTATTATTTTAATGCCATTCTCTTTGTTAACCACCCAGAAAGCCTTGGCCAGTATAAAAATGAGACCACTAATGAGTCATTTTAGAAAGGGTTGTCTCTCAGCACTCACCCCATCTCCACCAAAATTGTGACCAACCTAATTTTTAGTGAACACAAAGGCCCCCAACACAGCAGTGTAGGGTGAGTTCAAGAGAGTCAAGTCAATCCTTTTCAGCCCGTATGTGACGAGCTAGCTTTCCACTGTACACAAAGTGTGGGAGGTTGGGTGCAGCAGGAACAAGGAGGATCCGCACTGTACCTCATCTGGCCAAGGTTTCCTCATGGTGCTGCTATAGCCTCGTTCCTCATGGCTTGGAGATATCCACACTTTTCATGACATTTTCCTGCACCACAGCTGGATGCGCACCGGCTCTGTTGGTGAGGGTTGCTAGCTTGACGGCGTTTGCATTATCTCCTGAGAACATGTCAGGAGACGGTGAAAAGGAGAAGTGTGCACTGAAATGGCCGTTTAAGTGCCCCTTGTTTTTGTTTGCTTTAAGCTCAATTAACTTTGTGAAAGAGCAAAAGGGGGGCTTTACAGTTCCTCCTGCTGCCCCCACAAAAGCATGGGGAGGGAAAATGTGGCCCTGCCTGCTGCTGTCCTCACAGCCCCTACAGGGTGAACCCAGTGAGACCAGCAGCAGTGCCCCATTCCTTCCCTCCAAAAGCAAGCAAGTGCAATGCCTTCCCGTGCAGACCTTCCCCGTAGCTACGAAGGTGTGGGTACAAAGAAGTGAAGAAGCAAAGATACGGCTATTAAAAAAAGACAGCTCCTCCTCTCTTGTCCCACTCCCAAAAACCCAGGAGAAGGAGCTGCTGCGTGCTTCTGTCCTTCCAAGCCAGGGAGGCCAACACCCCCTTTTCCCCTACCCAAAAGCAAGCAAGTGGAGCTTCCTGCCATGCAGACCTTCCCATGTGTTGGCTTCATGGAAAATCATGGGGAAATGTGGGAATGGCACCCCTAGTGCCCTCTCCACAATGGGATTTAGCCCTGGGGGGTAGAAGAAGTTCCCTACTCTGGACTTACACGTTTGGGCAAGTCATGTCCCACAACAGTGCCAGCACAGTGAGCAGACACGCACCCTGTTTGCGCCCCTGATAAAGCCCTTCCTACCACATCCTTCACAGTGGGCAGAGAGAGCCCTTTCCTGGTGTTTTGGGGTCTTCGATATGCCATCTTACTGGGATGCACTTACATGCTCTCCAGACTAAATTCCACTTCCAGCTCTTCTTGAACCTGTGAAATGACAAATATTTTTGTTTTGCTATGAAGAACTTAGCAACTGCCTTATAAGAAGCCAGAAAAACTCATGCACAAGCATGATCCATCAGATATTTTGATACAAACATGACAAATCAATAAGATGTATGATCCGCATATATGGTAGAAAGCAGCACCTTGGCATTCAATCTCACCTATGCACCAAGTCTGTTCTGAACAAACCTGGCTTGCCTCCCAGAGAGACTGTTTCCTGGTCCACGTACCTAACAGAGGACAGGGGGCCTCTACCATCGTATGCCCTGCTCTTCTGGGACCTTTGATTATGGCCATGCCATGTAGTGGCTGTGGGCGCTCTATAAAAGCAATCCTCTTGCACAATCCCCCCTGGAGCTGCAGTACAGTGGAATGGCTCCATTCTGCTTTCTGCCAAAATGGGGCTCGGTTCATTCCTAACTAGCACAGCTTGCTTTCTATTCAACCAGGACAAAGACAAGGGCAGTTCTGGGGAGGCTAGTGTCACTCTCCATCTCGTGGTTTCCTGTATTCTTTCAAACATCATTTTGCTTCCCCTACTCTCCTTAGCTCTGTGGTGAAGGGTTAGAACTGAGCAGAGCAATCCTATGCCCCTTGACAGCATTTAGGGAGCCATAGGTCTCTTTGGATTCCCCTATGAAAGGCTAGAAAAGAGCTCTGTCCCTGGAGGTGAGGATCTACTGCTGGTGCAGATAGTGCCCTCCAAGAACAACCTTAGAGAAGGGGTATAGAAAGTGTCCAAGGGGAGCAGGGAAGGAGGAAGACTGGGACTACCAGGATAGGATGTGACATGAGCTGGGGTTCTTCCCTTCACACATCCAATGCCATGGACCCTTCTTGAAAAATACTCTTTACTGACCAAAGTATTTTCCAGATGCACAACACCCAGAATGAAGCTCTACACTTGCCACTTTTCCACTCTCTGGTAATTACATATCATGAATATGGATACCAGATCCTGGCTTCAGACAACACAAGTCATGGTGAAGAGCCATAGAACAAACTGTTTTTTTCTTATCTTGGTTTCTAAATGACAAATTTACTATAGTGAAATACAACACCACTGGATTCAGACAACACGCCAGATGAACAGTGGTTAAAAAAATCCACCATTGCTTGTTCTCTTGCCTGAACCCAGTCCGATTCTACTGTGTTACATGTTCACCTGCCTCTTCCCCTCCCTTCTCATGGTCTGGGGACTGCCTGCCTACCTGGGGACTCTGGCCTTGAGATAAGCGTCTCTGCTTCTCTCATCTCGACATATGGAATTGGCACACATTCCAAGGCCCCTCCTGCTCCTCCTCCTCCTCCAAAAGCCAATCTGCAGGCCTTGAGAGTGTGGGCCAAGAGCAACTGTCTTTCTCATTCCAACAACCCTCTCCTCCCCATGATAAACCTGGCAGTAATTCTGCTTGGTAATAATATCCTTCCGGTGGCCTGCAGTTCGGGCATCTTACTTTTGGATCCAATGGAAAGGTGAGGCAAACAGTTTCTCCAAGTTGGATTTTAGAAACATCAAAAAGGACAGTGAGCAGCTGGTTGTCCATGAGGCAGCTGTTCCCATTGTGAACCATCAGCTCTAAGACATTCTGAGAAGAGAAGGAAAGTTAGGTCATCATGTCCTGGTCCTGGAGCAGCACCAAGTCTTCAGGTGTGAGAGACACCTTCAGAGGTCAGTGTCTTCTTTCCGCATGGCAGGAAAACAGAACAGAAACGCAAGGTGAAAGGTGGAGAGCAGAGGAATGACAGACTATGATCTAGTTTGCATTCTATTCTAAACTTACCGCTCCAGTGTAGAATAAGTTCTGTACCTTAAGCCTGTTGATTCACACAGCTGCAATGGGATGCAGCCCTGTGTAAACTGACATGAAGGGATGTGTGAGGAACCGATGTGAGGGTGAGAATGCATTGCCTTCCCAGGGCTCAGCTCCCCAGACTCTGGTCAACTTTGCAGTGGCCCAGGGTCTGAGTTACTGCTGATCACCTCCAGCGTCTGCGGGGTGCTCACCAGGAATCAGGACTCACAAACTGTGCAAGCGCATACCTCGCCTGTGCCACCAAAGGCACCTAGTCATGACAGGAAAGGAGCCCCACATGCACAAGCAGCATCCCTCTTCCACTTCACCTGTAGCCCCTTTTTGGGCAGGCGGCTTCAATCTTTCTTTCACCAGCCACCCCCTCCCCTCTGAGAGGCAGCTTTTAACTTTCTCACTGATTGCCATGTGGGGAAGGGATGGAATCAGTTTTCAGGTGAGAGAATTAAATCTGCCTTTTCAGTGAGTGTTAAACAGAAGGTTAGTTAGGGAATTGTAGAGGTGAAACAGAAAGCTAGTTAGATAAACCTGAAGACATATGTATGGGTGGATGGAAACAAATAGAAGTTCTCCTAATTTGGCATAGCTTTCTGGGATGTACTGGGAAGAAAGAATATACGCTAAGCTTCTATTAGATTAAAATATATAGCTATAATATGTAGCATGCATTTGTTGTTGTTCTTAGTTGTGAAGTCGCGTCCAACCCATCGCGACCCCATGGACATCATATATATACATCTATGATTGGTTAAGAGTACTTATGTGACATGAATGTTAGTATATAAACTTTGTGCTAGCCTTTGTTCAGTGAGCTCATGTGTGACTCCCACTCTGCAGGCTAAAAATATCATTTCTTGTTCTTATCACCAGGTATCTTTTGATTTAGGAACATCCTTCAAGACTACAAAGCAGAGAAAACTTTCTTGAGCCTCTCACTTTCTTTCAGAGGCTTAAGTAGATATTTCTCTCTCTCTAACACCTGTGTACTACGTTTCCAGTCTAATTTAGAAAAGTATGTAATGTGTAGTTTGTCCTCAGGTTCAGACTATGCTTCTGTAATGTATTAACTTGGAGCTGCTTTCCCCAAGTAGATTTCACCAAATAAGAGCTACTTTTGAATTTAAGAAGCAAAACTGTTTCCTTCACTGAAGCAGCTTTACACACACCTCCTATCTCCCAGGAAAGGGCATTAGAGTCTGTGAGTACAGTCTTGCCTCTAGAACTGTGGAGGAAAGAAAGGGTATAAAATTCATGGCAAGAGGCAGTGTCATTTTGTTCTCAGCCTGGGGAGAGCAACTGACATGTCCCTTACCCAGGTAAACTGGGAGGGCCATGGAGCATCCCTTGACCTATGCAGGGAATCCAAATGGCCACAGTTAATGGGAATGTAAGTTTTATAGTCTTCATTCATATTTCATCATTGTATTCAATAAACTGTATATTATTTTTGGGCAGGTACTCTAATTTCTTCCTAGCATATTCAAATCTACAGTGGGGTGTTTTGGCTTTATCAGACCCCTAGAGATTGGTACAGTTCCTTAAAACCATATTTGTCTACTGTGCTGATAGATGTTATTTTTTTGCTTGTGGGTTTTGTTCCTTACACTGTGTATTCAAAAGGAAACCAAATTAACTATTGCTATATTAACTCTTTCATGCTACACTTTTAATATTTGTGTATTGTTCATTTTTCTTTTAATATACTATACAAAAATACATTTTCAATAAAAACTTTTTTTAAAAAAATGGCAGCAACCACCAGCAATTCCTATATTGTGCAAGAAATGTCCAGAAGATAAATGTTCAGAAAAAGCATTTTTGATGATCAACATTGGAAAAAATTCCTTTTTCTTGCAGAAACAAAGTAACCAATCCTGGTCTCATTGTTCATACTCAAGCAAACAATTATGCCTGGTTAAAGCCTCTTTGCAGCTAATAATTTAGTTAGAAAATTGTCTGAAATGGATAAAGGATCCTGTCAAAATGATTATTCATTGAAAGTTTGCCTTACTTTGACCCGATTCTGTATCCTGAAGCAAAATGTTTCATTCCACTTTGGAACTTTGCAGTCCTTAATCACCTTGGTTTGGGCCCTTTCAGATGAAGCCGTTGGCAGAAACAAGCTCACATAGCAATCAGATTGGCTGACTGTTTTAAAAAGACACAATTTAAGCTGAATCCTTAGGACACAAATAATTTTTTTCTGATGGTTAATATCTCACACAATTGACAGCAAGACAATACTTAGGAAGTAAGTCATTTGATCATAACTGTATCTCATACCTTTGCTCATGATTAATCTATGTTGAGCTTGAATTTATGCTGACGTTAGCTTCCCCAACATGAATTTATGCTGACATTAGCTTCTCCAGTGCGGCATCCTTTGGATGCTTTAGACCAGGGTCTCCAATGTATTTGGGTCCATGGGAATCTTTAGGAGACTGTGTGGGTGCTCTCACACAGAATTTCCCAGAAGGCAAACTGGGGAAACCAGAAGAAAAATAACCTGCTCAAGAACTGAGAGTTGTGACTAAATTCCCAGGAATCCTGACTATTGGCCATGCCAGCTGGAGCTGATGGCAGTCAAAATCCAAAACATCCAAAAGCACCAGGTTGGAGAAAGCTGGTTTAGCCTACAAAAAGCTTTGAAACAGCATATGCTCAGAGGCTTGTACTGTTGTGGTTGTATCCTGCACAAGGCATATGGAACAACTGCTACTCAGTTGCAATTGATGAGTGTGTAGGACTATTCTGACAGAGTGGCTGAACAAAGGCTATCTGACGTGCCTTTAGGATCCACTACAAATGAGCTGTCTTATTCACACTCACCTACAGTCAAGTAACAATTGTACACAAAAGCCTCTCCCATCCAAAAGCAGGAAAAGCTCCAGGAGCAACAGACAAAATCCAACACTGCAAAATCCACACTGGAACGTGACATTTTCAGTCAGCTCAACGCACAAAGCTTCAAAAGCTGACATTATACACAACAGTCAAACAATAAACTCACATTGTCATGACTAACATCAAATGTAATTTAAAATTTTGGGTGAGACTATGGCAAGCAATAAAGGGAGAACAACGTCTCACCACTCTCAAAGCGCCTGCAGAAAAAAAAAGTTGTTCAGCACCTTCCACCTTCAGGACAGGGTGGTTTCAAAAACCTAATGCATGAGCAGAGATCTGCTTTCTGATTGTCTTTTTCTGCCTTCAGAAGAAATAGAACAGCCATTTGTGCTTATATAGGTTAGTAGCACTGTTGATGTCAGAGCCAGAACCAAAACAAGTCTTACCAAGAAGGTATCTTCAAGCAACAGGTTAAACCAGGGGTCTTCAAACTTTTTCAATAGTGGGCCAGTTGAAAGACGGAGGCGACCCGAACAGGCCAGTGAGGCGGGGGTGCCTGGGTGCACAGGCCGGTGAGGCGGTGTCGGGCACGTGCAGCAGCGGTTTGCGCGCTTGGAGATCTCCCAGCGAGTCCGAAACCATCTCCGAGTGAGCAAGCCACCACCTTCCCGCCTGCGTGGCGAGCGGGCAGCGGCACAGGCCAGATAAATGGGCATGGCGGACCGGATCTGTACTGCAGGCCATAGTTTGAGGACCCATGGGTTAAACCAACAGGCAGAAAACTCATCAACACTTCTTGGCACTCTGTTCTTGATTTCTGCCTGGGCTTACAATGCTTTTCATGCTAATACCCAGTTGAGGTGCTTCACAAAGGACAGAGAGCACAGTAGCTCTGGTAAAAGGTATGCAAACAGGTAGGCTTCACGGCTAGTGTTGCAAATGATGGCTTATCAATAAGTAACACAGGTTGTCTGTCTGCATTAGCACAGGATTTCAGATCACTTAGAGTTGGAACCCAGACTGAAGCCAGATCAACTGTACTCCTGTAAGTAGACTTCTCTGCCCCCACTTTCCAGGGCAGGCCTTCCAGTCTCCTTAAGATGGTATAAGTCAGGAGAACCTGTTCAGGGGTGAACTGCAGTGTGGAGGGGAGCCCCCTGAAATAAAAAGCAGAGATCTGCAGGTAAAGCCCTTTCTGCAGTGGTCTTGGCAGATCTTGGATCCAACCCTTTCTTTGAGTGTTGCTTCCCACAAAAAGGGAGGCAAATCATCTGGTCCAAACATCAAGACCGTTGGAGGGGCAAGTTTGTTCTGTTTCAGCGTATCAATTCACAGGAAAATTAATTTTAAAAGCACATCTCTTCTGTATGAACAGGAAGGATCGTGCATCACTGCAGACATTTGGGGCGGTGTATAAATTGTATTTTTTCATACAAGTGAAGGGTGGGTCATTTTACAGTTCTGCCATGATCTGATGGTCTGAAAGGTTTTTGGGAAGGGGGACTTTTTTAATATCACCACAAAGGCAGAAATACCAGAGTGGGGCAGAAATGTTTTAAAAATGGTTGGGAGACCTTGAAACGATGACTTTAAAAAATTCTGAGTCAAAATCTTCCCCCACAGGGTACCTTTCAGCAGCAAAGACAAGAAGGGGATGCAAAGGACAGGACTGTTCCTTTAACCTGCATTTATCTTGAAGAACTCAGTGCAAAAATCTCTGGGAATTACAGTTTCTGGGGCTTTGGAGTATGTCTATGTTTGCTCTTCTTTTTTATCCACATACACAATAAGTTTAAAATAAATATGCCACCATAAAAGTCTCTTTAAAAGAATAGGTGGAAAGAACAAAGTAGAAATGAATGAATAATATTGATTGCCTTAGCAGCTTTTCTGTGCTTATAGCCCCTCACAGCAATTTGGTGATGCTATCCCATTGGAAGTAAGTGTTGACGTGGAAGTGTGGAAGGACCGGGATACTCACATAAATCTGCTTTTTGTAGATTTTTTATTTGTATGATTTTCACAGACAGCAAATTGCAAGGAGAATTTTCCATCTGCAAAACAAAAAACAAAATGTTTATAGCCGTATTTGTACACTGCAATAAATTATAGAGTACAGGGCTTTTACATTTGGTCAGGATGTTTTGAGTAGCACTACCTGCTAGAAAGTACATGGGGTTGCTGCTGAGGAATTTATGAAACATTAATTTCAGTTTCATTTTAATTGGAATGTATCCAGTTTTCATCTTTTGGAACCAAAACATGGAACCAAATGCAACTTGGTTCATAAGTACATACACATTCAAATTTATGATGTGTCTTCGTGGAAACAAGCAAACAAAAAGTATTTGTATAATGTTTGTGTTTAGAAAATGTCCAAATATGTAATATATGCATGCACAAATATGTGTGGGTTTTCTTGAGAGAAGAAAAAAGCCAAACTTTCAGTCTGATGAGGGCACAACTCAGAAAAAAGCTTCAAGGTGGGATTGAGAGAACCTCAACAAGCTTGAGCTATCCTGATTTGAACATCCTGAGAATTATATTCTCACTTGCAACACCTAGTACAGCTTCAGTATTGAGAGATACATCAAAATCACCCCAGTCACTGTGTTCAGGGGGAGGAGGGATATTCTGTGGATCAGAGAACCTGGGAGGTTACATGGGCCCTAACCTGAGCTTCTCTTTTATTGGCTCCTGATGGCTCAATGGTTAGAGTGATGATCTGTGGAATGGATAGCATGGGTTGATTCTTCCTGCCCTCTCTTTCCAAAGGAAAAAATATTCTAGCTGTCAAGACCCTTGAAAATTAGATTCTGCCTTTCAAAGCCTCTCTCTAGTGGTGCTGTTAGGTAAATCAAAGGCCTTGGTTTGAATTATTTCCTCCACAGCCCTCTTTAGATGGCAGTGTGTTGTGACATAGAGGGCCTCCCAGAAGTATTCCCACACACACCCCCTTTGTCTTTCCCACATTTTGATGTGTTGCAACATGGAACTGAAATGGATTTAATTGGTACTGTTACCACTTGATGTACAAAAAATGCTCTACCCTGTGAAGCTGTAAAATATTTTTACTGAGGCACAAAAGTGAATCATCCAGGGTGAATCTGGATTTTATTTGTATTATGTAAGCCGTCCCAAGGCTATGTGATGGGATGGCATACAAAAATTCTAAATAAATAAATAAATATTCAATTAAAAACAAACAAACAAGTTTTCATTGCTGCCCTTCTAAGTCTCAGTCTACTTCTTATTACTTGACTGCTGACACTGTTTTTGATGATGACCCAGAGTATGCAAATTGATGACTGACCCAGAGTATGCAAAACTTTTTACATTTTCAGTTTCTTCACTGTTGACATTACAGTTGTATAATTCTTCTGTAGTTGTGATTTTTGTTTTCTCAATGTACAGCGTACAACATTTTCTCAATAAACAATATATACGGGAAATTTTGGGAGAGGGCAGTGTGGAATCTAAACAAACCAATTGTCAGTAAATAAGGCTTCGGAAAAATAGAATAATGAAAAGGAAACATTGCTCTTGGCTTGAGATGCATTGCTAGGCATACTTACTGAGGAGTAATTGTACTGGACACAGTGGACTTAAATTTTGAAAAAATGCATAAGACTGCAGTACACAATAGCTTGAGTGATGAATATCAAATGATTGTTCATAGTTTATGCTTGGTGAAGTATTTCATGTTTATCACGCAAATCCCACATTCATGATGTAAAACAGAATTAACCTTGATACATAAGGTAAGGATCCATCTTATGTAGAAATATATGGGATTAGAATTTTTAGGCATTTAGAAGTCTTGCAGCAATATTTGCATGCACAAATTATCAAGGATAACAGGAACAGGGACAGTTATGTGCTTGTTTATTCCTAAACGAACATCACCTGATTGTAACATTTCTTTACTTGTCCCTGTAAGGAATCTGAACATGTGGTAAAATATAACAGATCTAGCTGGGGATTATTTTAATAGGCACAGGAAAGGGATTAGCAGTTTCCATTTTAAAAACATATTCTGAAACCGCAAAGATACCTTAAATTAGTTGGGTTTACCAGAAGAGGCAGGTTGGTACAGAACATTATCATCAGTCAGCAGTGCAATGCGACAGTCAAGAGGGTGAACACCACCCTTGGTTGCATAGCCAGAAGTGTGGTTTTAGATCAAGAGAGCTATTACTGCCACTCTATATGACTCTGGTGCGCCCGCAGCTGGAGTATTGTGTTCACTTCTGGGCTCCACATTACAGGAAGGATATAGCCAGGTTGGAATTGGTGCAGCGTAGGGCTACAAAAATGGTGGCCAGATTGCAGGGAAAGCCGTATGAGACGAGACTGAGGGAACTGCGTCTGTTCAGCCTGGAGGAGACTCCAAGGGGATCTGTTGGCAACGTATAGGTACATGAGGGTATGCCATGCGGAGGTGGGTAGAGACCTGTTTTCTCCTGCAGAGGAGGGCAGGTTGCATTCCAATGGAGCAAAGCTCAGGGAACCAAGGTTCACTTTGGATGCACTGCTCACCCAAGGCCTGCAGAGCATCCACTGGCCTATTCAGGGAACTGCTGCAGCCACAGAAAAGGGGAGGGTGTGCTTGCCTTTCGTTGTTTTTTATATTCTGCATCCATATAGAACAGTGGCCTGGCCACCTCGGAGGTTCAAACACCACGTTTTCTGAACCCAGATGTTACAATACACCCAGGAGAAGCCCTGGCCCTACAGAACCACTTGGCAAGAGCTGCAGACCTTTACTGGCCAAGAGGCTTCTGCAGTTCCCGTGCTGCTGAGCATTGCCACCCCAAGCCCCACGTGGCCCTCCCTCAGCAACCCGACGGGGTTTGGCTGGTCCTGTTGGACAGTGCTGTCCTCTTGCCTCCCCTCCAGATTCCAGGGATTCCTCAGGAGCCAGAGGCATGTGGGGGTGCGGGGGGGGGGGTGCACCTGCTTGTCCTTGCCCATGCACACCTGCACGACAAAGACAAGCAATGTGAGGTCCGCCAGCTCCCCATTCCTCCTTTGCTCTGCCACAGCCAAGACTCGCACTGGTTGTGGGAATGGGGGAAAGCTCAGTGCAGGGAGGAAAAGCACGAAAGAGGGGGAATTCTCCTTCGGGCACATCGTGACCCCTGGGGCAACATTAACAACTGGTAAGGACCTTTCTCTAGAATAAATATACAGGTGCATTAATAATCGAGTGCATATGCTCAGCAGTTCTGCAATGCACACAAAATAAATATCCATCACCTCTACACAATGATTGGTTGTCTTCCATGACACGTAACAGGGTACAGCATGGAGCAATTAACTGCTGCCTCTGTGACATATGCTGCAGTATGTAATTTTGTTCCCATACTTCTTCAGATGAACAAGCCCATGATTTGTTTGGTTAGTGGCCCAACTTGTTTCTCCCAAGCATAAATAACTCTGGATGCAATTCATAATTTTTCTGCTGAATTATGTTGCAATCATAGGCAGAGCCAATGGGCTGGATCCACATTTCATGTAGCCCCACTGAAATCCATTGAACACACATACGTAAATCTGCATCCAGCCCAGTCACACATTATTCTGTCCTCATTACAAGACTGACTTAACAGGGGATATTTAGGTCTTAAGCAAAGATGAGGAAATTCGGTAGAAATACAGTTTATCATCCATTATATTAAAAAAAGAAAAAGGCAATGAGAACTGTTCATTGCTGAACTGTGGATAAAATGGAAAGCAAAAGCATGAGGTTTCTTACATTCCCCCTGAAATGGAGCCAACAATATGTGCATTTTTGCCTGAGGAACTGGTAAGTCTGATCCGCAGCATGGAACACAATATTACTTTTCAGAGCATCGCACTGCCCCCTTACCTCCATTGCACTGCCAAATGATGCCATCGGTCTCCTTAGCGTGCTCTTGAATGTTTGAAAAGGCCACTTTTTGAAGTGCAGCTGCAAGCTACCTGGCACAGTTTATGAAGGCTTTCAGGGCCCCACCCCTGCTGGTGCTTCAGCAAAGCCACATGAGGATACAGGAGTGTACAAGTCAGTTGAGAGCAACTCCTTTGGGTTGATTCCTCGGTTATTTCCTCCAAAGGGTTTCAGTTATTATGCTGTGCAGCTGCAAATAACCACTGAAGTGGGGGGGGGGGCAGTTTAGCTTGCTCCTTTTCAGCCTTTTCCCCACTCAGAATCACCCCTTCTCTGCAGTATTTTTCTGACTAGGAGGGGGGCTATTTTGAAAAGGCACATTGTTGGGAAGGCTGCCCTGCTCAGCTCAAAGCCTCACTCAGCTGCTTTACAGCATTTGCTAGATGCAATTGGATCAGGTCCTTCAGCCATGCTAGCAGAGAACTGGCCTCGCTTATCTCCCTGCCTCTGGCATCAAGAAGAGGAGCAATCCGAATAGAAAGACCCACCAGAGGGAAAAAGGCTGGGAACTCTGCTCCTCACCTACTCCCTGGCCTAGGTGAGCAGGCAGAGCTTTGGAAATGGTGAATTATTGTCCACATTTATTTACTTATTTATTTTACTTCAAGCTCTTCCATCCCATCTTATTACAGAAAGTCTCAGGATGGTCCTACCCAAAAAAAATAAAATAAAAGTTTTGGTCTGGTGCCAAAAGGAATAGTGTAACAGCGCCAGACTCACCTCTCTCCTAATCATCTTCAAAGAGGGCTCTCAAAGAAGGACCTCTGACCCAGATCTTAGGGGTGGACAGGTACATAGGGAAGGAGACACCCCTTCAGATCCTAAACTGCTTTCAGCTTTATAGGTAATCACCAACACCTGAAATTGGGCCAGGACTTCAATTAGTAGCCAGTGCAGATAGCAAAGGACCGGTGTTATATGTGCGTATCTGCTGGTCCCTGTTAACATCCTAACATTCTGAACCAACTGAAGTATCCAGACTGTCTTTGAGGGCAGCCCCACGTAGAGCACATTACAATAGTCCAATCAAGAAGTTACCAGCGCATGGGTCACAGTTGCTAGGCTCTGCTCATCCAGGTAAGGGTGCAGTTGGTGGATCACCTGAAGCTGAAGGAAACTGCTCCTCACCACAGCAGCCACCTGGAACCCCAAGGGCGGCTCTGGGTTGAGGAGCATTCCCAAACTGCTCACCCTGTCCCTTAGGGAGAGTGCAACCCAGTCCAGAACAGGGCAAAGATCACTTACATGGAGAGTTGACTGGAGGCAGTGCTGCCAGTCCCCAGCTTGACCAGTCTATCCAGAAGGATACCATGGTCAATGATATCAAAAGCCACTGAGAACAAAAAGGGAAATACTCCCCCTGCCCCTCTCCCTGCACAGGTCATCATACAGGGCGACCAAGGGAGTTTCAGTCCCGTCGCCAGGCCTGAAGCCAGACTGGAATGGTCCAGATGGCCAGTTTCCTCCAAGAGTGTCTGGAGTTGTCCAGCCATCACCTGCTCGAACACCTTGCCCAAGAACAGGATGTTAGCCAGAAGTCAGAATTGCGGACCCTCTCTGGGTACAGGTTTGCCCTCTTCAAATGGGCCTGATCACCACTTCCTTGGGCGGCAAGGACCCAGCCATCCCGTAGAGAATGATCAATAACCTCCTGGACTCATTCTGCCCCAGGCTGTGGGGTCAAGCTCCTTTCCCGCCCCTGAGTCTCCTTCCCTACTGCCTCTGTCTTCCTGCTGCCGACCCCCCCCCCCCACTCCACTCTTCTGCCTTCGTCTGCCTTAGGCTTGCTGCTATTACCATTGCTGCAAAACCCCACATTTTTCCAATCCACAAGTCTGCCTGCAATTTTAGGTAACTATAGGCAATTTCAACTGTTACCAGAAAAGTGGTACAGTTTACCTGTCAGGAAGATGTCTGGAGGGAACCCCCAGACTCATGCCAATTATTAAGAGTCCTGAGATGAGAATTAGAGCAAAAAGCTTTATTTGGGTGCACCAAAAGAAATAAACGGACACACGCCCAAATTAGTGTCTCCCCAATGAAGCCCCCAAGCAAGCATTACATAAGCAGGCTGATGCTCGAATTGCCCCTCACCCGTCCCAGTCTCAAAGACTCTTTCATCCTCCCCTGGACTGTTCTTCGTAATCTTTGGGGATGTACACGTGTCTTCCATCCTCACTCCCCACAATTAGCAAGACAGGTAGTTATTTTCACAGTTATCAGAAAAACAGTTGTAAATTTACAGCGGCTGTAACCAGTTCTCACGCTGATCCTCTGACATCCATTGAGGTCACACTAGTTGCGGGTTATACAGAGTTCACTTCATTCCCTCGCCCCCTCCCACCTAGGACAGGAAGTCCAACATGGCTGTGATGCAGACAATAGCAAATCTGGTCACAGTCCATCCCCAGTAACACAACTGTTGGGCATGCTAGCAGCATTTAGCCCATCCACGGGCCACCTGTGGCCTTGGAGCAGCTCTCCAAGTGGCCCACTGTGCCCAAAGTAGCTCCACCACCCTCTCCTTCCCACCCAGCAAGGCAACAGGCAAAAGAGCCCTGTTCCTGCACAGCTGTTAACGGCATTGCGCTAGCCAGCCTCACAGGGATTTCAGAGTGGCAGCCTGCGCACAGTGCTCCAGTGCCAAGAACAAATGTGCTGATCCCACGGTGCAAGGCAAGGGCACCCCTTGACTGCACTGGGCAAGAGGGGGCAAGAGCAAGGCTTCCCTCCATTGAGGGAGGGAGGCTGCTTTCCCTGGGCTGCATCAGGAGCACAGGGCAGAGGCTTTGACTTCACTCCCCCAACATTCTCAAATGCAGCCAAGGCTGGGATCCCACCTGCTCTGAGCAGTGCAAGATTTTGGATCTTGGCTGCATCTGCAGCAGGAGCAGTGATCAAAATTAAATACCCTCTTCCAGCGAGACTGGAAGGTTGTGCATTTGAGTGTGTGTGTGTGTGTGTGTGTGTGTGTGTGCGCGCGCGCGCGCGCGCGGCCATGCACACTAGCTCACACCCTACAGCACACTACTCATCCTTACATGCAACCCTAACCAGTTATAGCAGGGATGGGCAACTTTTTTGCCTCCAGGGATTGTTGAAATTCCAGAATGCCCTGACATGCCATGAAATTGCATGAATTATCAGAAACACTGATCTTTTCCATGTTACAACATTTTAATGTCTGTGTTGTTTTTCTACAAGAAACTCACGTGGGAAAAGATGAGGGTTGATGAGGTAACGTCAACAAAGTTCAAGGCAGATTTAATCCATAAGTGAATCTTTTCTCAGTCAACAGGTGATCACTGATCCTGATGTTTGCTTTTTGATTTTAGTTGGGAAATATATTGATCTAGATGTTATGATTAATCTGAACAGGCCAATTAAGGATTATCTAACTATGTTTCTGGCAGAATGATTGGGATTGCCTGTGAGTGCCAGGGAGGGGCTGCAATGAAATTTTAGATCCTGTGTTGGACTGGAATATGCCTTTCAAATGGCAAATTGTGATGAGGCTAACTTTCAATGCTCAGAGTATTTTGCATCCTAGAAAGGGTAATATTACATTTTTTTTCCAGTTTATCAGAACCACTTTAGGTTAGATTAATTTTTGGTCTCTATATCTTTGGTAAATCAAATTACACCTGTAAGATAAAACGCTGATAATTTCCAACCACAGTCTGTTTGGAGTTATATTTGCCTCCAATTTGGTGCCTTGATGTCTCCCTCCTTAATGACAAGGTAATTAAAACTAATTTAAAATTAGATTTTTGCTGAGCAGTGCAAGAATTTTGTAAACACTGAGAATACTGTTGATTCTTGCATCAGTGAGTGGGAGGCTAGCAAAGCTTTTACACAGGATCAAATTATCACTTATGCTTCATACAAGAATATTTTTAAATAAGTTTTATTTTAATTATAATCCTAAAAAACAACAAACTACAAACAACATCCATCATCAAAAACATTGAGCCCGCTGGGTCAGCCCCCACACCCTTCTTTTTCCATTTATAATAACTTTAAAAACATATTTAAATCTATGTGAAATCCCGTTTCTCTAGCCAATAACAAAAAGAGTTCCAATTTTGATAGAAGTCAATATCTTCCTTCTCCTGCAATGATAAAGTCAACCTGTCTATTTCTGCACAATCCAGAATTTTTTTTTTTTTTTTTAGAATCAATTCATCTATGGGTAGTTCTTCACTTTTCCAGTATTGAGCAAATGCAATCATCGCCGCAGTGATTACATGTAAAATCAAATACGTTTTTTGCTTACTAATATCCTACAGTATAGTGCCTAATAAAAAAAAAAACTTCAGGTTTAAAAGCTAAGGATTTTTATAACATTTCCACAAGCCGTTTATATATTTTAATCCAATACTTTTTCACATTATCACAAGTCCACCTTATATAGTAAAAGTACCCAATTTATGTTTACACTTCCAACATCCATTTGACATATTTGGAAACATCTTAGCTAATCTATTTGGTGAAAGATACCATTTATAAAACATTTTGTACAAGTTTTCTTTATACAAAGTTGCTAATATTACCTTGATATTTCTCTCCTACAGCTTTTACCACTTTTCTAATTCAATATTATATCCAAAATTTTGTGCCCACATTATCATAGTTTCCTTAATCTATTCGTCTTCCATTTTCCTATCAAGTTTATACAATTTTCTCTTTAATTTCCTCCCACTGACATTAATGATTTTCTAATATAGTGACTTAAAAAAGAACCATGTGACTTAGCCTTCTCATACCACATATAAACGTGCCAGCCCATTTGCAAATCATGCCCTTTAAAATACAAAATTCTCTTATTTCTTCTTTACACCTCTACCTCTTCTCTCTTCCTCTGTTTTCAGTATCTGTACTTCTTGTTGTAAATCAGTGTCCACTTCCAGTGTCTGTACTTCTTGTTGTAAGTCAGTATTCACTATTTCTCCTTCTTCAGAAAGATACTGTCGTGTCTGAAGCCCCGACAGAGATAGCACCTCACGAGGAGGTCTTGTGCTTGGGACCCTGTATCCAAAAGCCAACCCTGCAACCTGGCTTGGGGGTGGCTGAGCAGATAGCTGCACCTCCCCCTGACTCCCTGCCCGTTGAGCAAACACCCGAGCCCACATCAAAGCAAGAAAGCCCCAAGGGAAAAGACACCACTAGTTCTACTCAGGAGGAGTCAGAGCAGGCTGTCCCTCCTCCCACTGATGCTGAACTTCCTGAACTTGACACAGGAGACGCAGGGGGCGTGATAGACTTTTCTTTAGGAACCAATTGCAGAATTCTAAGAAGATACGAGCAAAGGCAGAGTGTGTTACATCAGAGGAAAGAAAGGCGTGACCAAGAGAGCTAGTCCCACATGGGCTCGGGGAGAGACACCACTAGAGGATTAACATCTGCATTCCAAAGACCTCAGCAGAAGAGCTTATCTATTGAGGTGTAAATCTTGTAGACAAGTAGCAATAAAGGGCTCTAGTTTTATTGCTTGTGAACGTGTGGGTTGTTTACATGTTGAGTACCACCTCGACAGATAAGTTGCTCGATCCATTGGTTCAACATCTACCCCTCCTCCTTTTGAGGCACCCGGTTCTTCCTCTTCAAGCATACTTCTAAATTTTTCATAAAACTCTTGTGCCTTAAAAGTTGAGTCCAATTTATATCTATACAAGAATAATTTTTAATTAATTAAATTTTAATGCAACAACTCCTAATAAGATGTTGAAATTACTTGTATCCTAGTTTCAGTCTGCACAGCTCTATCACTATTTACTTATCTATTATATTTACATCCCACCTTTCTCCCATTCTGGGACTCAAAGTGGCTACATGCAGTTCTCAGGTGGTCTCCCTTCCAAGCTCAGACCAAAGTCAGACCTGCTTAGCTTCAACATGGTGGACATCTTATGTGTCTTCAGATCATATTCATCTTATAAACAGCTGGTTATGTGCCATCAGTTTGTCCCCAACTTATGGCAACCCTTTGTGTGAATGCCCTCCAAATGCCCTCATGACTGTGGCTTGCCTTATGGAATCAAACCATCTCAGATTTGGTCTTCTCCTCTTCTTCTACCTCTTCTTCTACCTTTCTATCAAATTGTCTTCTCCAGTGAGTCCTTCCTTCTCATGGCAGCTTCAGTTTTGTCCTTTTGACACCAGGGCAAGTTCTGGCTTCGTTTGCTCTAGGGCCCACTTGTTAGTCCAGGGTATTCACAAAACTCTGCTCCAGCACCACATTGCAAAGGCATCAGTTTTCTTTCTGCAAACTTTCTTCACTGTCCAGTTTTCAGACCCATCCATGGTGATCAGGAATACAATAGTGTGCATGGACTTGATCTGCAGTGAATTGTCCTTACATTTAATGATGTCTTCTAGTTCTTTCATTATTCTCTTTTGTTGCCAACCAGAAATAGAATAACAAGTGGCAATACATTGCTTCAGAACCAAAGGGAATCTGTGCTGCTTTGCCAGCTCCTTTGAAAATGTTAATACACCTGTTATTGTGGTTTACAACCAATGAATCCATGTTTATATCATGTTCTCTCTAACATCATGTTCTCTCTCTAATGCCCACAGGGAGCAAATCAATTGATAAAAACGGGTATAATTAAGGAAGTTTAAAACTAGCAAATGCTACTGTGCTTGGGGGCTTATCTCTTGCAATTTGTTTTGTGTTTTGTTTGTTTGATGAAACCACCCAGAAAGCCTTGGCTGTTGAGCAGTATAGAAATTAAATTAATAATAATAATTTTGGAGGGGGTAAACAATTGAGTTCTTGAAGGAAATCTGAAATAGGTCATCCCAGAGCCATATGAGGGATCTACTTAGGAGCCTACATAGCAATTGCCTAACCCAGTTGTGAGCTGAGTGCCCCCATCAACTGCAGCAGCAATAAACTCTCCCACACTTCTTGTTAAATGCCTTTATTTTACATGGAAGTCTCTGAACATACACAAAGCGAAATGTCGAACCCTCTCTTCCACCCAATACTTTACTTATGAAACCTGCTGTGCCAGTCTCAGGAAGGAGGGGCGCTGTGGAACTGGGCAGGGCACGCCTGTGATCCTCCCGCTGAGATCCCAGTTGGGCCACCCTGCAGCTGCGACAACAGACTTCTGGGCCCACCTTCTCAGGAGGCTGAAGTTCTCCATTCAAGAGACTCCCCATCTCACTAAATCCCCCACTCAGGTTGTTGTTCTTCTTGTTCATTCCCACGGGCAGGTTGACTGGTCCCACAACCACCCTTGAACTAATCTCTTCCTGAGCAGCCTTGGACTGCAGTTGGAGCTGCATCTTTTTCAACAGCCATTTCATTATCCCATTCTGAGCTGTCAGCCCTGTTGGGGTTGGCCAACTCCCCTTCATGCATCTCAGCTGTCAGTCCCACCAAGACAGTCAGCGTCTCATGCACGCCTGGGAATCGTGCCAGAACCCACACGCATGACAGTACCTGTCATTGCCCTACCGTGACCCTCTCAGGTGCTCTTCTGAAGAAAGGGCTGTTTGCAGCCAGGCAGTATGTCAAATCGCACCCGGAGTGGTTGTACTGCCACCTCCTGAAGGGCAACAGGTACCAGCCCTTTACACAGGGATGTATTGACCCCTTCCTGGACCCATTGGGGCAGCTGCCCTTGACTAGCTTTTCTGAGCCAGGAGGGGCAAGGTCTGGCAGTGCACATGGTGAGAGCGTCCTGCTCACTTCCTCAGGCTGTAGCCACTGAAACTGGCTCCACACTCAGGTGAGCAGTGGAGTCCAGCAACTTGGCTGAAGCTGCACTAACAGAGCAAAAACCCCGCTGCAGAGAGAAGCAATTTTGTCCTCAAAGTGCGATGGGAAAGGGACAGTGGCTATCACTTGCTGGGGAGGGTGAACAGCCCCGGACCACTGAGGGAGCTCCACCACATGGCTCCCACATCAAGGATGCAACAGAGGCAGCAAAGTCAATTTTCTGTCCTGCCCATTCTACCACATACATGCCTTATTATGTGCTCTAGAGAAGGCTCAGTCATCTGCACCTCGAGCCTTATACCACAGGCATTCTACCTGTCATGGGATGTGATGCTAAACAACAAAGGCATACACAAGGGAGGTTCATGGGTGTGTTGCGGCAGTGTGCACTATGTGTGCAAATTACAACCACAACTGCACTGCAGCTTGCCTCCCATCTATGGAAACACTCCTGCAGACACCCATGTCCATATTGTGGCAACAAATAAAGCCAGATCTTGGTCAGAGCATCCCAGATCAGCTCATGCAGAATGAGGCAGCCAGATTAATTACCAAGACCCATAAGTCCAATCATGGATGGCCAGTTTTGGTCCATTTGCATTGGCTGCTTGTATGCTGCTGGGCCTACATCAAGATGCTGGTTTTAAAGTATACAGCCTTGGGAGCACAATTCCTGTTGGAGAGCAGGAATTGTGACTTACTCAGACGTTACACTCAGCTTCTGGGGCCTTCCTCTGAGCGCCAACTCCAAGAGAAGCCCAGAAGGTAACCACAAGAGGGAGGGCTTTCTCTGTGGTGGCCCCCAATCTATGCAACCACCTCTCCACTGCAGCACACCTGGCACCAAACTCATCATCTTTTCATGCCAAATTAAGATACCCTTTGCGAAAGGCCGTCGAAGCCTTACCTGGCTACCCAGGGTTTTGAGGCGATTGCCCATGCCAGCTGTTTTCCACAGGGTTAGTCTATGCAGCATGTTTTAACTGTAGTAAACTTTGCGATTTTTCTTTTCTTTTTAAATTTTATTGTATTTCATTGTCTCATTTTTCTAGATTGTTGTAAACCAGCCAGACAGCTTTGGCTATGAGGCAGTATAGAAATGAAATAGCAACAACAGCAGGGTATCTTGCAGTTTCTTTTCTTTCCGGCTAGTCAGCCATGAGAGCTGTGACTTGAGCCTCTTTGAATTTACTAGCTCTGTCATCCAGTGCTGAGGTCCTTGCTTCATCTTTAGTACTGGTTCTTTCTGCTGCCAGGTTATGGTCGTATTATGAACTTGTGATCCTACAGCCTCAAAGTCCATGTTAGCCCCTGGGCATGTATCTACTCTTTTCCTGGGCAATGCTACCTCTTGGGATTCCCACCCCACCCCATTTCTGGACCTGTGGGCACATCAGAGAATCTGAGCCACAGCTCTGGGCATTCCCACACGAACTAATCAGTTGATTGCCTCTTTGGCATCTCCCTGTTGCATCCATGGATCTGAGGTCGCAAAAACACTACTTCCATTCAAATGTCTCTTTAAAAAGGGATTATCTAATTTGATTTTTTGCTGGTATTGCACTGCAACTACTACTTCCTTTAAACATTTGTTTTGGCAACATGCAATACTTGCTTTTTATGGCGAGGTAGTTATTACACAGATACATTTTCTATTGAAACAGTCTTGAATATTCAGTGGTGTATGCGTACATGGTCTTTTGAATGAGTTACTGGTTTCTTGGACATTAAAAACACTTCCAGTGTAAAAGATCCCCTGCATCCTTCTGACATCTAAAAGAAAAGTCAGAAGGACAAGCACTCCCTAGGTAACCACTCATACCGAGACAAGGTGGTCCCATGCAAAGGGAAGAAAGGAGTAATTTAAAAAATATTAGTTGGTGATCACAGGCAGCCTCTCCAGGACAAATGAGCATCCTCAAAACCTCCAGTGTTGGGAAAACCACCTTTAATGACAGTGTTCATGCTCTCTCTTTCTGCCTCTCTCTCGCACGCACCTAGTGAAGGCCTGTGCTAAATGACTTGCTACTGCTCAGGAGATGTCTTGGTGCTCCTGCAGCATCTCCTGGTACAGCCAAGCGGGGAAAGGAGCAGTCATATGCTCAATGGAGCAGCAACGATGAACGATCAACCAGTAAAGAAGGCATTTTGTTTAATTTAAGATGAAAAGCAAAAGCAAATAGAGACATTGTGATGGTTTTACTCGCCACAGATGATGCTGTAAACACTCAGGTGCCTTTGGTATTTGACAAACAGTCCACGTGGCATTCCCCTTGGCTAGTGATGCTTTCTGGAAGTAGCATCTCATTTGCCCATATAGGTGAATGGGAGAATTATAGCACAATCCATGACATGTTTACTTGGAAGAAAGATCCACTAAGTTCAGAGGGGCGTCATCCGAGGTCAATGGGGATAGAATTACAGCATAAAAAATTCCACTTCCCATCACATTTACATACCCATAAATCTGCTGCATCCCATTTCTGCATTAACATCCAAAAGGTGGATGACAACCATAGTAATACACAAACATGCATCTAATTTCAAAACTGTTGAGAAGTCCAGTATATTGAGATGAACATAAATCTTCCCAAGGGTTGAGAAGCAGTATTTGCAGGTGAGAGAATGCCATGACAATGTGATGTAACATTTTGTTGTAATGTATTCATGACTTTGGCTTTAGTGTTTCTTTGCATGAATGTCATTTACTGAACCTGATAATAAACTTATACAGACTATATACAAACCACCATGCAGGAAAAACACATTTTTAAGACAGATTTTAAATGAGTAGGAGGTATGCATGCAGAGATTAGATGTTTGGAGCTTTTTGTCAACAGCTTGAAATAGAACTTGAGTAGGAGCTCATTAGAATATTAAAAACAATCTCTTACAATACATCCATTGTCCAGCCATGATTGAAATCATACATTTGCATTTGTGTGCATTGTGGACTATATTTCATTGTCATCAAGAAGTTCCCTCTAATCCGCACAATAATGAAGTGAAGTTCAGAAACACCTTTAAAATAAATTAAGAACTATATCTTGGCTACAATGCTGCTGCTTTCGTAGAACACTGTATCTATTTGAGTGAGATTATTTGGAATAGAGAATCATGCATAATAGAATTATATCTGTAAATGACAGGCAAATATATGGATAACCAGGAACCTGAATACCTGGGGAACATTGAAGCGAGGGTGGGAGTGCCATGATCCAGGTGGACCTTCACTTCTGTGGACAGAATACCAGAACTGCCACAGCTGGCGGGATAGGGCTGATCAGGACTGGAGTCACTTCTGAAAGCTAAAGTTCATATAACTCCAGTTCTCTTATACCAGGTACTCTTTTGACTATCAGCTAGTAGACATCTTACCAATCTATATATTTGCTTGCCAGGGAACAAAGAAGGCATGTTCATGAAGCCGCCTGAGATGCCTGAGTATGCTTTTTCCGTTCAACTGCTTTGTGCAAAACCTGGAGGATGGTGCTTGCATTATTCTGGACATTGTAATTAGTTAGATTCAGCAGTTTGTTGAAATCTTCCTCTTGCAGTGAGACCTGCCTGGTGGAATAGGGAGAGAAGACACTGGAGAGGTCCACATGGCCCAGTGACATTTCAGCAGTGCTACGTTCCACACCTGTGGAAGAAAAGAAGGGGGTGTCAGTGCCATGGCTAAGCCATCCCCAAAAACGAAATGGACCACAGAGGAATGAGGCACCCAATTGTAATTTTTATCCTACTGTTCTAAGCTTATGAAATAAGCTTCACTGAACTCCGTGTGACTTGCTTCCAAGCACACAAGCTTAAAACTATAAGAACATAACCCAAAGCAATCTAGCTTAGAAGGACATTCCACTAAAAACCATTGAGTTCTCTTCCAAGCTATTACGTTTAGGATCAGAAAGCTTCTAAATGGGTTTAAGATCAAGTTCTTGCTTGAAACCAATGTATTCTCTTCTGTTTTGTTGCCATGAACTTACCAGGTGCAAAATATCTTTGGAAGGTATCGTTCACTAGTGGGAAATAAATCACTATAGGAGCATCTGGGTTCTGTGCATCTTCAAAGACATAGCACTCCTTTAGGTTTTTCTTTTCTTCATCACTTAGTAGAGTCTTTGGAAATGGGATTCCTTGCTCTGAGAAATAGGTGAAGGCTCGCTCTAGAGGCTAGGAGTTGCAAAAGGAAGCATTTTTAGCAGGGGCAAAAGGGAAACCAGACCATGATTTCTTGGGAAACAACTATAAATTTGAAACTGTAATGGGATCATATAGGAATTCAAAGGAACATGGTAATTTTTGAAACTGGAAACCGAAAAAAAGTCCTCAACTCTGGACTCCAGTTTATTTCAAGGGGTGATTAGTAAAGCTTAAACTCTGGCATCTGGTTTAACCCTGAAATTCAGCAACATTTCTAAATTTGAGTTTGTAAATGCTGAAGTTCTACAAATTCAGATCTCAGATAGGGAAATACCTTGAACCTAAAATTTTAATTTCAAAGCCCTAAAATGCAATATTATTTTACCATATTTAGTGATTTTGTACCTTATAAAAACCAGATAGAACCTTTCACTTTATCAGTATCCATAACTGGGAATAAGAAAATAACATTTACATCTTTGAAGCAAGTTTAAACTAAGAGAATCTGAATATGAAAATTTCCATAATGAATTTTGTTTTACTTGAGCTTGGAAATCCTTTACTTTTTCCACAGCATTAGAAAGATGTTTTGAAAGCTGGAATCTTTTTGTTAACTATTGGAATAGCTATTTTAATAAAAAATGTGGCATGTTACTTTGGTTCTGAATTATCATATTAGTTTAATTGTTCAGAAGTTTTACAATATTACCAGTTATTTGTTTCTGAATATGGTTTTTATATTTCATGAGCAGAGCTTTTATTTGAATTATCTTCAAAAAGGTCTTACAGAAGACTTGGAAAAGGGGAGAAAGGAGAGCCAGGTGGAAGGAAGGGACCTTTCTAACCTTGATTTGTGATCCTCCAGTGTAATTAAAGTGCAGAATAACATCCACCTTCCTCTCTGGTCTCAAAAGTGGAGGACAACTGGTATCAAAGAAGAACGCCGTGTCTACAAGTTCCAGATTCTCTGAACTATTTTGCAGTTGGTTGGGGGAGTCATCAAGAGCAGTATCTGCAACATAAAGGCATAAACCATGACAACAAGAGAGACTAGAAAGATCAAGGGATTATAGCTTTCTTTCCTGACTAGAAATAAAACTGACCTGAAACCAGAGCATGCCTTCACAATTTGTGAAGCATCAGGTTAAACGCATTCTACTATCCAAAGTTCTGGGCAGAAAACAATTCTGGAAGCAACTGACATCTGCTAGCCTACCTTCCAGCCACCAGGAGGTAGATCAGCTCCACTGCCCAGAGTCTCCGTGTATGGACACAGGCTTCCCCTGCACAACCTGTACAGTGTATAGTTTTCTTGTGTACAGATTCATACATCAATACGTGCAACCTATCCTTCTATTGGTTTTTGGCAGAAGGGCTAATGCAGAGACTGGAGGCCTATGGAGTTCCTCATCCTCAGAATCTGTGCAAAATTGTGAATTGTGACCCAGCAATAACTTGACCACCCCATCTTTGCTTCTTGAACTCCTTGCTTAATGAAGACCCGGGCAGCCAGCATTCAGCTTGGTGAATGTGCATGTAATGTGCAGGCCTGATGAAAGAATTGGTGGTGCTTAGTGCTTAACAACAACAATCAACAACTTAGTGCTGATCCACTTTGGCATCAACCAGTGCTAAGCAAACAACAACTGCTAGGCACCAGCTGCCTACAATGTTAAAAGTATCCAGAGTCCAGAAGACTGGAAGATGTACACGGGAGCCTGGCAAAGTGAGGGGCACACACCTTGGTGGCTGGTATTCCTGTGTATCCAGGACAGGACAGGGCAACTAAAGAGGGTCCGGTACATTTCACTGAGTCCCCCAATCTCGTCCTGCGAGCAGCAGCAGCCACCAATGTCCCAGTGGCAGGGAACACTTTCTCCCCTGCAGATGAGTACAGGGAAATGGTTTTTTGTTCCAGGAGGAGGAAGCAAGCGCAGCTCCGATTATCATATCCCCGGCATTCCATGCTAAGAGCCTCCTTTCTCCTACAGCAGCTACTGCAGAACACAGGCCTGCCTTATCTTCCTCACCTTCCCCAGCTGCTACTGTCCTTTAGTTGTGTTGAGAAAAAACTCATCATCCACTGGTGAATATGCCCATTGGGTGTTGCCATCCAACACAACTGGAGGGTACCCAGTTGGGTAGGACTTGTTGAATAACAATTCTGGGAGCAAGGAATTAGCCTATGTTTTGGAAATTGCTAATTTACAAAAGAAACTAAAGAATGCTACTGCCCTACCTTTCCATTTAGAAAAATGATGATTTTGTGTATATTCGTTATGCATTTGGAATCCTTTCAAAAAGTTGTGGTATTTTGACACTGCTGGGCGATCTGTTAACAAGTTCCGCAGAGCATTGGAAAGGCCCCCTGCAGGTGTGAACATGCGAGTTGGCATCTCATGGGGTCTCTCTGGTAAATCAGGCACTTCCTCTGAGGAAAGACAAAAAGAAAGCAAACTGAAATAGTACTGATGAGTAGGAGTGAACAGGGCCAGCCTGGGACTCTGAGCCGATGGAGTAAATGGCGCTACCTCCAAACACCCAGGACTATGGAAGTTCTTTTGGCGCTTGAGGCAGAAAATTGAGTATGTGTGTTTAATGTTACAAATATTCGTTAATGTGTTCTACTGCAGAGGCAGGAAAGATGTGCCAGGTGGGAGGTAATGAAAGGCACAGTCTGACTTTCAACCATTCATAGGAATGATCATTGAAGACAATTGTCCTATCTGGACCTCTCTGTCATGTGGCCAGTCCCAGGCATGCCTTGTAATTGATCCGTCAAGCCCTCTTTCTACTCAGGTACCTTTATCATGCAAGCAAGCAAGCAAGCAAGCAAGCAAGCACACGCGCACTGCTTTAACCTACAGATGCTACCCTCTTAAAGGCAGAGGAGGTAAAAGTTCTAGCTCTGATTTGTAAACCTGAGTATCTCATAAGGTTTGGTTAGATCGCTGAGTGCCATAGAAGAACTGATACCATCTACCAAGGCTCACCCCTCACCAACAGAGTAAGCTACCAATTCTGTCCCTCCAGGTGCATCTTTCTATGGGTTTGCCCCCAGAACAACTTCCTCAACTCCTCCTCATCTGATTCAGAATCCAGTCCCATGTCTCCTTGGGGTCTCTTTGAAGAGGAATTGGCCCTAACCCCAACACCCTGGAGTAAAAATCCAGGTAGTCTTGTCAATGCATCAAAAACGTATGCTGTAGTCTTAGCAAAAGTGGCAAAAATAGCAATATAGGACTCTTTTTGGAACAAGTTCTTCACTAGCCATTTCCACTGGAAAGCTCGAAAGTTTGCAGAGCGTAAGTGGTTGACCAATTAAACTTTGCAAGAGGTCAACTGACTATTACTCTTCATTTTATTGTACCTGCAAACATTTGAAACATGTTTTATAGCTTACCAATTTCAGTAATATTATCTTGAGTCCATCTGTTCCAGAAATCCTCAGAATTGTCAGCAGCATGCCAGGCATCCAATAGATTTCTGGAAAATACACTACTCCACATCCCTTTAAAAGTAAATATTAATGAAAACATTTGCACACACACACCAGGCTGTATTTTAACCTTAAGACTGAAAGGGTTTAGGACATCCAGCCCAGAAAGCTTCAGTTATTGGCCAACATGGAAATATAACACATCCATAAAATGTAATAATAAACTTGTGAAAAGCTTGTTCCTTCACTCTCTTCCTAAAGCAGCATGATGACAGAGATATCATCCATTATCACACATTGCAGCAGCAAATTCTATCCATTAATTATTTGCTATGTACAGACCCTTCTTTCCCTGCCAGTTTTTCCTAAACTAAAAACCTCTACATGTCACTGCCTTTCTTTATAAGGAAGTTCTCAACCACTTGATCGTGATCATTTGGTCATCTTCTGCATTTTCCAGCTCTATAATATTGATTGAGTGGCCCCAACCATATTTCCAAGTGTGGTCACACCACTGATTTGTAAAAGTGCATTGTGGTACTAGCAGTTTTAATTTTTTACAATTCCTTTTCTGCTAATCTCTAGCATGGAATCCCATGCATTAAGCATTATGTAGCATTATTACATTATGTAGCATTTGCTTCCATCCTTGGGAATGCGCAGAAAACCCAGTTACTGGAAACATAACATAACATAGGAACTATGCTCATAATCATCTGTGTATGTATGAAGGTCTCATTTCCCCCTTGATATAAAAAAATACCTTGCATAAAACAGATCCTTGATTCTGGGAGCTTCTTCATCAGGTGTCCCATGAAAAACTCACTTCCAAAATCTTCAGCACGGACAAAAGCTCCATATTTAGGAAATCCCACTTCATATGGTGTGAACTCCAACCATTCTGCACAAAACATCAGAAGTTCAGCTTGAACAGAGTAACATGCTTCCTTATGCAAAACTACTAAAAATAAATCATTTGATATCTTGTGTGCTTCGATTGGGCTCATAATAACCTCAAAACATGTGTCAATCAAAACAGATGGCATCTAAGTCATAATTTTCCAACCTTTCCTGCTTCTTATATTCACAGGAATAAGGGAGAGAATACAAGCAAATATTTTATTGAACCTAATACACATTGCCCTGAGTTTTTCTCAGGAGCATTCAAGCTGTCTTTTGTGTCACTTTTGGTAGAAAGGTGGGGGAATGAATGAATGAATGAATGAATAAATAAATAAATAAGCGTGCAATTTAAAATAGTATAAAACTGAGTGCAAACATTTTGCTTTTTTGCCCACCTATGAATTCAGCTTCTGCATTCCTTTCAACATGTGGTGTTGAATGCAGGGTTTAGCCATAGATGTTCATCGCTTTTCCAGATTTGAGCTTGTGTGAACTTTGACTTATGGAAGCCAAAGAGAGAGGGGGAAGGCTGAAATGTGAAGGAACAGTGTCCCTTATGTCCTGTACAAACTCTGTTGCCATTCTGAGTCCAATAAATCACTTGCAGGATGAAATTTAAAGGGTTGCTACCAGTCATGTCATTTTAAGATACAGAAATTCACCTGGCAAAGTTGTACCAGGTCAGAAAAGGTGATGAGGAAGGACAGAATGGTGTGCCAATGAGGTGGCTTCCCTGTGTGTCTATGAAGGAACTAACTATCCCTTTAAAGGGTACTGAGATGTGTTTACCTGACCATATGAATTGCCATATTAAAGTATGAACACAATGTAGAAAGTTATTACCTCTGAAATCTTGGGTGGCAACATTGTCCTTAACATTGAGAGCCAGGTAGATGGGCAGGGGGTTCTGACCTCTGCTTACTGCCCACCGTTGATCTGAGAGTTTATGATTGTTGTTCTGGAGTTTTGTGGGGAAGATAATGAGACAGATATCATACATTCAGCAAAGAAGGATAAGTGCAACCAATCAGCTACATCTAGATTGGCCCCTTGACCTCACACCCACATACAGATCAGTTGAGGGTCAAATTACGTGTTACCACAAGTGTGCTTATCACTGGCCACCTTATTTTGTCATAAAAGCCAGGCAACTGGGGTCCCAGGATGGTTGGAGGGTGGGCAGTCCTCTATTTGACAGCTTCTTCTGCTTGAATCTGTCCAGTCCAATTCTGGTTTGAAGTCAAAGAGCCAAAGGAGGGCCTTGGAGTTGCCCATTAGTGGTGAACAACTGGACTGAGCCAGCACCCAAGTTCCTGGCCAGCCTCCTCCAGCATGGCAAGACATTGTGTATTTCTGCCTATCTTAGGGTCGCCTTGTCAGAATGTGTTCCTATACATATCAATTTGCATAAGCAAATATCACGCAGACTGGCATCCTCTTTGATGGTGTGTAAGCGGTCACCCTAAATCTAAATCAGGACCATGGTTCCGAGGGAGGAACAGTTTGTAGAAAACAGAAGAGGAAATGCAAAATTATAATTAAAAAAAAAACCTTTAGTAAGCCCACATGGAATCCTAGACTAAGCCAAGACATACCCTTCCCTTTATCTTATTTTTGGAACTCCAGCTGGACTAATTAACACTTTTTCAGAGTTCTCAAGAACATTTTCTCCTTTTTCTCCCCTCTGAGTCCTATTTTTCAGCTACAAATACCCGCATCCCACCACCCCCGGCTACTGCATGTCCTTGACGGTGCTGTAAATGCCACTGTGGGGAGGTAAACAGGAACAAGGAAGGGAATTTCCTAAAAGAAATAGTGTGGGAAGAGAGGATTAATCTCTTTGTCCTGTCATGCCATACTTTGAATCTATGCTGGGGAGTCATATGGCTAACTTTAAGTGGGCGGTGTTAAGTGTTCTTTTAAAATATGCTTACTCTGTCTGCTGAATTCAATGGGACTTACTTTCGAGTAGAATTGCCTAGGATTATGATGTTAATAATTGAATAATAAATACTAGGGGTATTTAATCAATCCATGTACTGATTTCTGCCAATCCAGATTTTAAAAATGCAAAATTATATACTGTAAAAATACAAAATCTGTTCAGACCACATATCTTTGTAATTTTGGAGTGCATAATGCTGTATTTTTTTCCTAGATTTCTATGATATATTTTTCTGTGCAGCATTTCATGCTTAGCCTGTTTCTGCAACTGTTTTCTATCCTTTCTTGTTCACATCATCCTCCCTACCTCCTTATTTCATTAACAGCCTGGGAATGTAGGATAGCTCCATTTCCCCCCTTTAGAACAAGGGCAAAGCTGAAAGGAATAGCTCTCATTTCATCCATGTGAAAACCTCAGTGCTGAAGTAAATGACTGGATTCTCACGACACAACACTCAGTCAGAAGTGCCCAGCCACAGTACATTGTCATGTGAAGCCAGACAATTCCCCACAAGGCTGCTTGTTCATGGGTAGCAAGCTGCCTAGATAATCCATAGCTCGTTTAGGGTTTGTTGGACCCACAATGTTTTGTTGTGTCATCTGAACCCAGTCAATGTCCATGGTGGGTGACTGAGTAGGCAGTCCTCCAGACATTGTCCAGGCAAGGCTGCCCAGTTCCACCCCCTCCCAAAAAGTACACAAGTGCATGCTTCTGCTAATCCAACTGCAAAAATAATTTTAAAAAATAAATATAAGTGAACCTTTGAGTGGAATTAAAAAAAAATAGGTGGTGAAACAATGACAGCCCCGGCAATGTGCCCTTTGGACACTTTGAAGGAGCTGCCACTGGCTGTCTGCACAGAGACTGCAAAAGGGTGGGATGTTGTACTGCACAAACCATCTGGGAATTGATGCCTGCTGCTGGGAAAAACAGGTGCAAGTACAAAAGTTCAGGTGACAGAGAAAAGAAAGAGAAGAGTTCTCTGCGAGGATCCTGGTTTTGTCCAGTTCCTGAGGGCCAGAGGTGATGTTCATGGTAAACCACAGCCATCCTCAAAAAGCTGAAAAGCATTTGAAGGCAGGGAGAAACAGCTAATGGCTCTGCAAACAATCATGTATAGTATACCCCATCATTCAGCATGGCTTCAATCATGAGTCCCCAAAGGTCGATAAAGGATGTCTTATATCCTGCTATTGTCCTCTGACACAGTTCCTTGTGGTAAGCCTTTAGACTCTCCAAGGAAAAAGCAGACATTTTCGATTTGGCTGCTTGCTTCCGGGCATTCTTGATGATTTCCCCAAGATCTTTATAAGACCAATCGCGATCTTCATACAGTTCTGTCATGGTCCTGGGCAAAAATAAAGAGAAAGATGCTTGTTGTCTGCTTTTTCCAGTGCTGTTCAGTGACGTTCTTATTGCAAGCATGCCTGCTGTTGAAGGTCAGTGTAGCGCTTTTCTACATACTGGTAATAATTCTAGAATAGTTAGAAAGTTCTATGGTACTGAGCAAGTTTAGTTAGTTAATCAATCAATTTTCCTATTATTATCATTATTATTGAGATGCATAACCATGTCAATGCTAGCTTGCAACTTTCTGGAACATTTTTAAGAAAATGAAAGCCCACTGTTTCCTTCTGGCCCCCAGTACATCCTCTACACTAACCTTCTGCCCTTGAGTGCAGTGAAAGATACTATCTTGTTGACACTGCTGGATAATCCAATCAGACCATGTGTATCAGGACAGGGTTCAGGCTACCTTGTCTTTTGGCTCAAGCAGCAAAATGTCTTGTGTCAAGTCTGGTTGCACGAATGGGTACAATTCTCAGAAATGCCAGCTAGGGATCCATGAGGAATTCATTCTGGGGGTTGGAATCCATTGGATTCCCTGGGCTTGGGTCCCTGGACTCTGGTCCACTCTGTTGAAGCCCTGGGTCCAAATTCCTGGCAAGCATGCCCAGTTTTCATGCGCTGCTTAGTAGGAACCGAGCCCATGCACTGCACAAGCATTGCCACCCTTCCATATACATGCAACAGCACTGCATGATGCAGAAGAAGGTTGCTCATGGTGCTCCCAAGAAATGGCGCCACACACAAATACTGTACAAGCGGCATTCCTCTTCCAGCCCCGCCCCCCCAATGCAGCAGCTGTGGCATGTGCTGCTGTGCATGGCACGGAAGAAGGTTGCCTGTTGCACAACCTTCATTCCACGAATGTTTGCAGACTTCCTCCCAGCTTGGCACACTTTCTAACACCAGCAGAGCACAAGAGGAAGCCTGTCAATGCTAGAGGAATAGATTCCAATGAGCTTCATCCCAACCCGAATGCTACCTTCAAAAAGTCTGTGGAAGTTTCAGTAAAATTTCCAGGCACTGAATACCCATCTTTGCATACATGCAGTCTAGACTAATCACAGATAAAAGCCTGCTGCCTTACCAGGTTGTACCTGATGACCCGGTGATATATGAAACACAGTCCAAAAGCTTCAGTCTCTGAAGACCCCAAATAGTGCCATACATCGCTGATAAGGCCCTCATGCCACCCCCTGTCATCGTCACAGCAACCACAGGTACCTGTTTGACAAGGAAAAATGACCCATTATGAAGAAAAAAGGAGGAGAAATGGCTCCAAAAATAGTCCCATAGCAAGTTTCTAGGACAAAGAAATGTTCTGTGATATGTGGTAAGGGGATACTAATAAATTGAATAGTGAAACTACAGGGCAGTGTCAAGTCCACCTACACATAAAAATAGCACAATTTTGGACAGAGAAGATTGAGGGAGCATCTATTGCCCCAGATAAAATTGTCTATAATGTCTGTTGAAAAATAACGAGAAGAATTGATTTAGCCCAGGTAATATTTTGTGGCTATAAAATATCCTCATGTAGCACATGCTCAACTTGGCATCATGGTTCACTTACTTCGTGGTCTTGCAGACCTTGCTCTAAATGAAGAATATCCTTCAAACAAGCAGCAACCACTTTCTTTCGCTTCTGCAGGAAACTCTTTTCATCTGGGCACAGATCATACCCTAGACGCACATCAATTTCCTTTGGGCTTTTCCACAGCAGGCCCTGCATCCTAAGGCCAGGGAAAATGGCAGTTTTAGATGCTGCTACTTGTAAGAAAGAAACATAAATGAACCCCAAGGTTTTTATTACCTTTGGAGAGCATATTAGTTAGGGTGGCCACTTCAGAATCAATCTCTCTCTCTCTCTCTCTCTCTCTCTCTCTCTCTCTCTCTCTCTCTCTCTCTCTCTCTCTCACTCACACACACACACACACACACACACACAGGGAGGAAGGAAGGAAGGAAGGAAGGAAGGAAGGAAGGAAGGAAGGAAGGAAGGAAGGACAAATTTGCACAATAAAATTTGCCTAAAAGACTTTAGGGAAAAAGGCAAACTACAGTTATGGACTGTTGAAGGTCTTTTTATTGGAGCAGAGTTAATCATATGAAATAGTTCACCAGGAAAAAGCTAAAAGTTATAGAATGCATTTATCTGTAATCTTCTTTCCCATTGGACTCTGGTTACTTTATTGAAAATTGTTTTATGTAAAATGAAATAAGGTCACAACAGTATAATCCATTCAAGTTTGCTAAATATTTGCAAACAGTAGGTACACAGTTGTGTTCTCAAGGAAAGGAAAATGCTGAACCAACAGACATCCCTGTGTAAAGATGCAATCCTATGCAAGTTTAGACAGGGAAAAAAGCCCACAATTCCCAGACCAGCTACAATTCCCAATGTCCAACAATGCCCAGCAATCCCAGTTATTCTGTGAGTTGAAGGCCCTTTCTATGTCTAAACTTGCACAAGGGATTGTGACCTAAAAGAAGAAGACCAGACACCAATTTCCATGTTATGTTCAGACAACCTCACAAAGAGCTCCCTGCAAAGCCAAACCCAATTATGACTTCTTGCCTAGGGACCCTGACAGTGTCCAAGCTTGTCATGATACAACTTTACAGTTTTACATATAAAGCTTGACAATTAAAAGCATCTTAGATCAACAAGATATTGTAAAAGAGCAAACAGATCTAAACTAGAAGAACGAAAGAGCAAGAAGTATTGGTGAGTGCAGTGCTAAGGTTTGGAAAAGGCTGTCTTACCAATCTTCTGATGTCACATTCAAATCAAATGTTTTGTTCTGGGAAGAAATAAAAGGCTGTTAAGTAGGAATGAATCCATCAAGGTTGGATTTACTCAGTGTGCATATTTCTTTTCCATATATACACATTGTCTTTACATTTTTAATTGCAAAACTGCATTGAAAAAATCAGAAAAGCATGAATAGTGTTTTGTGCTTTTTCAGTTTCGTTTTGTGTATCAGTTTGGGATTTCCAGACTAATTTCTCCACTGTTTCCTGCCATGGGCCATTTAAGTTTTCATTCCTTCCAGATCATATTGTATTATTTTTACAATGTTACTATGGATAAAGGGTGGAGAAATAGTAAGTGGCAAATTCCATTACCCAACAGGGAGATCAAGCCAAAGTATATTGTGCTTGTTTCACTAGATGCGCGTTTTTGCCCATTTACCTGGAATGTTTTGGAGGGGAAACAAAGGAGTGTGAAGACTTCAGGAAAGCTCATTTCCAGGCCTCTCCAGCCTCGTCCTTTTCCTGCCCCCTTTTACCCCTCTCCAAGGTCACTTCCCTGACCTTGGAAAGCAGCTCATGTGGTTCTTTCCACATGACAATGGGGTAAGGGCAGAGGCTGAACTCCATGCTCTGAATTAGGCATTTATATTATCATTCAGTGAACAAAATGTATCTTCAGCTTAGTTTCAGGATTTATGCAAGAATTGATGTGTTGAGTTGACCCAATACAGTAGGCAAGAAAAATGTTATGCTGCAAAACTCTTATCAATCTACCCACATTTGGTGCAAAATAATGCTGGAAGTACTAGTTTACTTCTGAACACAGCTTAACCAAATATGTCACAGACACAACCAAGCACGTCATGTTTCATCCTGCTTCTGCTATTCACACATAATAACCAGCCATTCTTTCCATGGCTTGTCTCATTACGTGGAATCCAGCCATTGTGTCTTATCATGGTTGACATCCACTGTAAGTCACTGCAGTTGATTGCTGCACCAGGGTAGTAATCATGGCAAACACCTGTGTTTTTATATCATGGGTTGCTTGTCATGCCGTGCAAATACATCACCATGAGCCACATTTATAGGAAACTCACCACAAATAAAGCACTAGAAGCAGTCACCATGTGGTAGCTGTTCTCTTACACATTATGCTATAAATATATCCCACACTGGGGAAAAGTTTCTGTATGTTTTTTGTTCCAGTCTATCAATAGTGCATTCTCACCGGGGCTATTGTCACTTGATCTTGAATAGGAAGTGAGTTCAGGGGAACGGTTGCTGATTCATTCCTTTGGTTGGAAGCCTGTATATGAAATTAAAAGATTATTAAGAAGTCTTATAAGGAACTCATATTTCCTATCAGGAGCTGCAAGCGCTGGAAGCAAAAGTTCATGGTTCTGAGCAACGGCCCTGCATGATAACTGCCAACTGCCTCCTTTGGCAGCGAAGCATCTCCTGCTTCTCCTCAACCTTTTAAAGCTGGAACATTGTCTAGCACTTCCTTGCTCTTATGCTTGCTGCATCCTCTGAACTACCCCTGTTCTTACCCTGGTACCTTCCTTGGACAACAGCTCAGCCCCAACATGGCCTCCTTGTCTTCCTCTCTTCAATTCACTGGCCATCATAGCTACTGTTTCTTTATGGTGAGAGTCAAAACATTCAAGTCTAGAGGCCAAATCCCTCCCCTTTTGGAGCCCCAGTCTAGCCCTCCAAGGTTCCCAGGTGGTCACTTCTTTTCATCCCCTTTCTTCTCACCAACAATCATTTGGTGGTTTCCTAACTGTTATGCAGTATTTCCCCCATTCTACTAGGATGAAATGCTTCCCGTTAATTGCTGGCAGTAGGGACCTTCAATTACAATATGCTGTTTTTCTTGATGTATTTACTGATCTGCATTTTGACCCACTCCACTTTGCTTCTGGCTCTGCCCACTGCTGGACTGTGACCCCTGAGAGCTTCTCCAAAATAGAACTTGGTCCTTGTACTAGGAGAGGTTCCTCAGCCCTGTTTTATGGAAACATAGAAACAGAGAGAGTCAGAAGGGGCCTCCCGGACCATCTAGTCTGACCTCCAGCACCAGCCGGCTCCACTCACGACATGCCCACCATGTGCACGTCCAGCCTATCCTTGAACACCTGCACCGATGGGGCCTCAACAACCTCTCGTGGAAGCCCATTCCACACCCTCAGGGTCCTAACTGTCAGGAAATGCTTCCTGGCATCCAAAACAAGAAGCAACATACCACACAGAGCTGTCTTCTCCGTGGTTCAATGTCTAGTTCTGATGGGTTATATTTGATGTAGTGAAATTTAGCAGGAGAAGCACGACAAAGCCAGTTACCCAGTGTGAGGTTCTGAGCCTCTTCATAGGATCCAGCCACTGAAAGGGTGAATCTGCTTTCTAGAGAGAGAGAGAGAGGGAGGGAGAAAGAGAGAGAGAGAGAGAGAGAGAATAATCTACCACCATGTTAACATCCTTAACCTCCTCCTAAAATGTTTTAGAATGATTTTTCTGAATATTGTGTAGATTCTGAACACAGAGGTTTGGATCTCAGCTATTCTAGAAATGGGAGAGCTCTTTCTGTTTGGTGATCCAGCAGAATTTACCACTTGTGGAAAGGAGAATGGATAAAAATTCTCAAATACCTCTTTCAATTTAGACATTTCAAAAATATACAGTGGTACCTTGGCTCATGAACTTAATCTGTTCCAGAACTCTGGAAATTGGTTGTAACCCAAGTCAAATTTCCCCATAAGATTCAATGTAAATAAGGTTAATTCATCCTGTAACCATTTTTTTAATCGCAAAAAAGTGAAAAAAGTGACAACAGCAAAGATCGTGGTCATTTCCCCCCTCCTCCCAGCACAATTGTGCAGGGAAGGTGAGCACGATCACGACCATCTCCCCCCACCCCCGCACAACCACAATTGCACCCATCTTCCTGTGATCGCGGCCATCTCCCCACCCCCCAGCACGATAGCGATCGTGACCATGCAGGGAAGACAGGCGCGATCGTGATCATCACCCAGTGTGGAGTTTGTGACCTGAGACAAAATTTTGCCAAAATTTCTGTTCGCAACCTGATTTGGTCCTGAACTGAAGCATTTGTGAGCCAAGCTACCACTGTATACAGCTTAAAATGATTCTTAGATTTAGTATTTCTAGCTGCCTATCTGAATAGTCTGGAACAAAATTTCTTGGTTTGTCCATTATGTTTGTTCCCCAAAATCCATCTTCTCTTTCCTAGATTTTGTAAGAAAATTCCCTCTCCAAATAAACCTTCTATGTGGTTTACAAAGATGTCAACTCACTTCATGCAAATGAAATGCCTGTGAACATTCCTTGGCTTTATAGAAGTTCAGCAACAAATGGACAAGGGAATGGCTTGAGAGGTAAACAAGACAATGACCAGCTTATTATATAAAGATAGACATTAGCTGATACCTGGTGAATCCTTTTTTTTCCTTCCCCCATCCACTTGAACGTCCAAACATGCAACTTCACGAGACTATAACGAATAAAAACAAACCACAATAAACAATGGAATGCAGGACATGTGTGTGCTTTCAGGCTTCTATTTCATTAATCTCATAGGTATGCTATAAGATTACAGTGGTGCAAATGAATTAAGTCAGGGGTTACTTTAAGCCCCAGCTCACCAGAGTTTCACCCCTGCAACTCTTTCCTATGCTAGAATTCAACCCTTGAATGTGTGAAATAAAATAAACAAATAAATAAATAAATAAAACTTAAAGGAAGAGTTGGTATTATACTATTGAGTACCTACAACTGGCCCCCACATATTAATGCTAATTGAAGCCTTCTGGGTCAAAGGGTATGAATTCAAATAAATGCAACTCTTGATTCTCCTACTTTAAACATTAAATATTGCATAAAGTTCAACCTCCCTTCTCTGTTTAATTAATATATGTTAATCTACAGTAGCTCTCTTATGGATATTGCAAGCATTTTAGCAAGAGCAAAAGCTCTCTAGTGAACAGGACTAGATAAACACAGCCATACGTGTTTCCCCCTGCCCCTGCCCCACGGCCAAGACATTTGTGGGGAAGGGCGCCATGGCAGTGGTGGTGACCACAGATCTGAACCTTCCCGGTGGAAAACTGATATTATTCCTACTGAAGAGGTGGAGAAGTATAACTTCTGTTTCCATCTGGGAATACTGGGGCTTGTATTTCTAATACAAAATATGTTCTTCCAGAGACAAACTGTCTCTCCTGATAGGCCACCGTCCTCTCGGTTCCCCGCCAGGCCCACATCCTTTTCTGTTTTTTTCTGTACTGTTCTTTTCTTTTCTGTCCTGTTCTTTCTTGAGGGCTCCTTCCTTAGAGAGAGACGCTTTAGGGAAGGTGGCCCTGGAGACCACCTTTACCTTCTTAGTTCCGGGTAAAGCATCAGCTCAGCGCTGGATTTACATATGGGCTGAACGGGCTGCAGTTCAGGCCTCATCGTCTAGGGAGCCTTGTTCTCTTGCATATTTTTAATTACCATTAATTTCATTTCATTTGTAATGATAAAAATCAGGGGCATATCTAGGCAAAAGATCATTTTCTGGACAAAAAGGGATAAAGAATGATCAACAATGTCACAAGATCAGCTATGATCTCTGCCTAGAAAATGATAAACTGCAACTTACTGATTTTAATAATATAGTTGATAAGTTTGCATTCAAAAAAGCTTGAAAGAAACTGTTCTTTGTATATAGTGTAATGTTATCACATAGATATGATTGCTCTATCAATGTTCTATGTGGACACCTTCATTAATTCCCTACTTTTGTAAACTTATTAAATGTATAAACTATCTTATTATCAGTGCCAAAATTTCAGCAATGTTCTACTTTCATTGAGTAGATAAAGAAGAGAATGAGGTTTTGTTTCCCATGATCAGATGCTATTAAGTCTGGGCCTCCCAAGGTGTCCTAGCCCAGGGCCTCCAGTTGCTTTAATTAAGGACTGCATCAGCCTCAGAGTAAGGCATCATCCCATGCCTGGGCCCAGTTGGCTAAATCTGCCCCACCTCAGGGGAACAAAAGATCTGATCCAGTTACAACATCCACAAAAACGTAACCTCTTTCAGGGCATGAATCTACCAGTCTATCTGCAAGTCCTACTTCTGTCACACCCCCTTGTCCCTGCCTTTTCCTCCAGTTTCCATGTCTGATGGAAGGCCATGGCCAAGGCCTGGAGTTGCTGGGCAATGCAGGACCAAAACAGCTACTGATGAGGATGCCTGGAGTGCATTTGCTCTCAGGGGAGGCTGGGTTGGCTGGGGAGGTATCATGGGAGTAGGTCCTTGGAAGTAGCTTCAGCATTTTTCAAGCAGTGGTGTCAATGTGGACACGCTCTCCTTGCTGGCCCTTCTTAATCAGAATGCAGCATTAACTGTCTGTGGTGATCCTACTACTGAGGGAAGATTTATAACTCTGCATCTTTTTTCAGTACTTGTAGGAGTCCACGCAATTAATGAAGGTAGATGGAGGAGATGCTAGTTATACAGAAAATTACATTGACTGTAATTTCCTTAAAACAATGGTTTCAGAACCTATGGCTGGAGATATATAGAGTTTACTAAAACCATTCCATCTGCATTTTGCGCATTTTCAGTAGTATTCTATTCCATCATCCTCTCATTGACAGAACTGGATTTTGCATGAATACTTTCATACCAATTTCCACAGATTTGCACTTCTGAAAATGTGCTAATCTCCCTAAAATTTGCAATTTCTTTCCAAATGTGCATGTCCATGTTGTAGTCTATGGGAGTAAATTTTCATCCAGTTTTTTAAATCATATTTTTCTTCAATTGAAATTATGTTTAAAAAGTGAAAGAGAGAGAAACACAGTCTGCAAATCCATAGAATCTCTGTGGCATGCAAAAATGCTAGTTTACTAAAAATCTGCAAGCTGGATTCATAGAAATCCAGACATATTTGAGTCCACTGCAGATTTGTCCACTGGTATCTCTACCTGTGACATAAATGATGTGCAGCACTTCATTTTTACCACTTGGTGGCACTCAGTCAGATGGTGGGGAAGCTGATGGGAGCTGTGACCAAGAAATATTGCTCAAGTCCATGCTTTTCTCAGCATGAGTAATTGCAGGGAACTGCGTGGGTGCATTAAGAGTCCGGAAGTATAAATCTGAGTCCCAGCTAATCACACAGAAGAATGTCTCTGTGTGCAGGATCCAAGCACCCTCTCTTAGTTCTTACTAGCTGAGTAGTTGTAAAATGATAGTACAAGAGTAAAATTACCACTAAGACTCCATTAGTAAAAATCTTTTCTGGAGCATCTGGACTGAAAGAGAAAACAGTAAGAAAAATAAATGATCACACTATTGTTTTCATTAAAAAGGATGATATTTTACATGCTTGTTTTGGTGTGCGTCAGAATCCCCATCTGATGGCTTCCCACTGACTCTACAGACTGGACACCAAGCCAGATACTGACTAGACAAGAAATGTCATGCAATGCTGAACCAATCCATGATTATCCTGGCTTAGTCCAGGAGCCCTTTAAAAGGTCTCCTTTCCTGGGAGTGGGGAAACTGGAGAGAAGGGCAAAATTCAGGAGGAAACCCAGAACAGTGAGAGAGCAACAGCAGGGTGGAGGCCATGGACGAGGAAGGCGGCTCTGAAGGGCGCGCCAGTGGAGTTGGGCCAAAGGAAGGTCAGCTGGAGCAGCTACGAAGTGGCAGAAGGGGGCTCCCACTACAACTGATGCCTTTCCCCAGAATCTTTACATTATATTTTGGGTTGCTCATAACAATGCTGTAGCTGGAAGCACTGATGAGCAAGTGGGCTTACTTTGTAGGGATTGTGTTGCTGCCTAGGATACAGGCCAGGGGTAGAGACTGCATGACCTACTCGTTGTTGGTAGACTGGAACTCCCATCATCACCAGACAACTTAGCCAAGAGTGAGGAATGATGGGAGTTGCAGTCAAGAACATTTGCAGTCAAGAACTTTTACAAGTCCCTTTTCCCTGATAATGGTCTGTGGTCCTGATCCATCCATTTCTTATACATATGACAGCTCCAATGCATGCTCAGAGCCCCCAACACAATGGGGCAGGGGTGAGGAACCAATGGACACCAAGGCATTGTTGAACTAGAACACCTGTCAGCCCCATCCATCATGGGCAACAGTGGCTGATGGTAAATGTTAGGCTTTCTCCATTCACTACTATGGAAGCAGAAACTCTACCCAGAAAAAGGATAAGCAAAGCTGGCCTTCCACCAAAGTTAATGGAGAAGACTGTTTGGGCAGAAACTCCATGTGTGCCCCAGAGCACATCTGAAGCTGTAGAGCAGGAATATCACATAGAGAACTAGCCCACAGCAAGCTATAACTCTTTCCCCCCAGTATTTAATTTTCTTTGTCCCCTGAATTTTATGGGAAGAAGTATTACAAGATTTCTTTCAGTCAAGACTTAGAGTGATTCACAAGCTGTTTTGCCATGTGATCCTGAAGCCCTTTTACTAAGTGCCTACACAGTCTGTTAACTGCTAGCATGTGTCTTGAATGAAAATGGTGTGTAGAGACATTTGGTTGCCAATATTGTCCCATGGACCAGACCTGAATTTGCACAACCAGTGACACCTAGCTGGGTGCTAAGAGAGATCTAAAGCAAGCTGTTTATCTATGCCACTTGCTTTGGCCCAGTAGTAGCCAAAGTAGGCCATGTTGGTAGGCCTCCTTAATTAGAGCTGCTCTTACCTGCTCTCCATCGTAAACTCAACTTCTAGTTCCTCTTTACCCTGCAAGTTTAAAAAAGAACACTTCAGTGACTCCTTGTTCACATGCAGATGTCTGAAACGGGAAAGTCCATAAGTGCAGACCTCTAGAGATCTAAGGCATGTGAGCATCCCTGTTTTGGTCATTTAAACCCAGTGCATGGATGAGAAAACTCAGGGAGGCGTATGGGAGCAGGGACAGTGATACAGGCAAACAAAAGATAGTATGGATACTGGGTGAAATATATGTGCCAAAAATGCAGCTCATCCAACCCAAGGGCTGGCAAACTACCCTGTATGTTTTCTCAATTCATGTATTAAAAATACAGTCTCAGGAAAATTTCAAATAAACAGAAATTCAAACACTATGGTTGGCTCTTTCCTACAGGGAGCAGTCAGGCCAGGGAATTCCCAGGATTCAACATTTGTTACATAAATTGGAAAGACATACGGTTCTGTAACCAGTGGCTGCTTCTAATACTGGTCTCCCAAGTCAGCCTCAGAAGATCATGATTTATACTACAGATCCCTGGGAGAAGGAAGGGAAAGTCTCCTCTTCCATCCCACCATGTAGATTGCTTTTTCTTCTCTAATGCTACCAAGAAGGACAGAGCCTTCTGCATCAGGACTGCTGCTACTCCTGGTGATGCATGCCGCCATGTCAAGAGAGGAAAGAGTTCCTCTCTTGACATGGATCGCTGGTGGGAGAAATATGGGGTGGCAATTTGGCCAGTTCATGGGTTGTACACACCTTGTTTAAGCCTCTATCTACCCTCTTCCTGAGCTACCACTGGACTGCACCAGTTTTGGGAAGACTGGATAAGCTGCTGTACTGTTGCTGTCTCAAATGCTAATGGGGCCTTTTAATCAGTTGCTCCAGGAAATGCAGGCCTTGGCAACATGATCAGCCAACAAACAGGCTTACCAAGGGAACCCTCCGTGAATGATATTAGGAGGGTGAGTACCCGGAGGAGGGCCTTCTCTGCGGTGGCGCCCCACCTATGGAATGCGCTCCCCAGAGAGGTCTGCCTGGCGCCATTGTTATTTGTTTTTCGGCGCCAGGCTAAGACCTTTTTATTTAAAACTTATTTTAATTGTTAATTTATTATGTAGGTTTTTTAACAAAAAAAATTAAGCCGAGATGCACTGGGTTTTAATATTTTTATTGTATAATTTTTATATGCTTTTGTTTGTTTTTGTTGTGAGCCACCCCAGGGCTTTGTTGCGATGGGGACAGCGTAGAAATGTTTTAAATAAATAAATAAATAAATAAACTAAGCACTTACTTGAACTCAGTGGGACTTGGGGATTTCTGAATCAAGACTCAGACTTGGTGAGGTTTTCTGATTTCTACCTCAAACTTTGTCCTGACTTGTGTCCATATTAGATTCTGTGTTCTGTGGACTTTTTTCCAAATGTACACGTCTGTTGTTCTCATCTTTGAAAGGTATGCATTTTCTACCCATTGATTTAATTGTGTTTATGTGCATTTTTTTTCAAATACACATGTTTTCATGAAGATTTTAAAGCATAAAATGCTTTAAAAATGCATAAAATTTTTAAAATGCAATTTTTGTTTTTGTTGTCAAGCAAATTGTATTGCAAACTTGAAAATGTACAACCTTTAGAGCACAGAATGCAATAGATCTGCCTTCGTTTCTGGGAGGTACACACAAAAAATAATTTGTTCTAAAATGAACTGAAACGCATTTCTCATCCATGCCTAGTGAGATTCTATCCCCAAATTACTGCGGTACATGTGGCTCCTGAACACAGGCACAAAGGTGTTTATTTTGGGTTTTCCTCCAGTTTTACAGAATGCCTTTTAGTTTCAATACTCACCTTTGGGTTCAGCTGAAAGTTCAGACAAACTGTTTCTCCAAGTTGGATTTTAGATACATCAAAGAAAACTGTAAGGAGATGGTCATCTTTGGTGTGCTTATCTTCATCACAGACTTTAAGCTCCAGGATGTTCTAGAGGAAGCAAAGGAGAACCATGTCTGAATAGTTTCCATCCATGTCCAACACAAGTTCATCCACCATGTGGGGTGTGAGAGCAGGCATGCGTCTCCAGCCTTCCCCTTCCCCTTCCCCCACATGCTCACCCCCATCCCTTTCCCTCAGCTCCTCCCCTATGTCTCTACATGGGTCCTTTCCCTCATCACCTGCTTCCCTAACCTTGTTGAGTGCTCCCCACCCTTCCCCTTGTACCCTTCCATACACTGCACCCTCTGTCTGGACTTTGCTGAGCAGTTTCTCCATCTGAGACAGAGGGTGCATAGCTGAGAACATCTGAGGGTCCCATCAGAGCAAACAGAGTCTGCTGGCTATGGCAGAGAGTTCCACCAGTTGCTCTTCGAGTGCAGCATTTGCCCCAGGGGGAGAGTGGATGGCAGGGCTTCCTGGAGCATCCCCAAGCAGGCAGCCCTCCAGAGAGTCCCTTCAGGTGCTCTTTCACGGCAGCATTTGCCACAAGAGGAGAATGGGACCCACCTGGCTCCCGGGAGAACCTCCTATAAAAGCTGAGCAGACAGCTGCTTCAGAGAGCCTGGCAGCCCAGCTTTCCTGCTGCAGAGAATGCCATGACAGCAGTTGCAGGGCTCTATGGAGCAACTACTGGAAGGGATGGGGGGACTGGTTCAGTTTACGGCTTCCCCCTGTTCTCCCACTCTTCTTGGAAGGCCAGCTCTGCATCCATCCTCCCCATGTGGAAACATTTTGTCCTGACAGCCCTCTTTGTTCCTTGTTTTGTTTTGTTTGTTTGTTTGTGTTTGGTCAATTCATCTCTGTGCCATGCCATTGCCCAGGCTCCCTGAATGGTTTATAAAAGTTCTTCAGCGGAAGTGTGAACATTACCTCCCTGTAATTATGAGAAGATGCGTTTTAAAAATTCATGAAGATGTTTTGCTTCAAAATGTTTGCTAATTGCACAGTATGACAATAGCAACAACAACAAAAGGTTGATCCTGTCTCTGCGACTCCCTCACCATCAAGTTCTGCAGATGCCTCCACTGAACAGAATTTGCTCGCCACTATGATAATGCGATAATCACATGTTCTGGGCTATTATAATAAATGTCACTCAAAAGTTGAACCAGCAGCCACAAACCTTAGCTCAGTATATAGATGTAATCTTGGTCAAGTTACGCTTAATTAAAATGAAACCAAAAATGAAAGTGAAAGTTTCCACAAAGGAATGTTTTGTCAGGATTTTCATAAAAGAAGTACGGTTTCTGTGCATATTCATCTGTTGATACTTGAATATCACCGAGTTTTGCCAAAGGCAAGTTTTGCAAGATCCATTCTGGAGCCATTTATTTGATTATTGTTGTGTTTTTCAATGTATTTCAATGTATTTGATTTCGTATTATTTTTGGCTGCCACCCTATAGCCTCTGGGCATTATCTGGAGGGCCGTCAGATTATCTGGAGCCCCAGCACCAAGGTCCTGCAACCTCAGAGCTGGGGCTTTGAATGTCCCCCTCCCCGGCAACCAGCATGGAAAGTACCACACCAGCTGCTTCCAAAGGGTGCCTCAGACCCCTTCCCACCTCCTGTGTGGGACTTCATCTACATGGCCAAAAATGGCCCTCTACAGGAAATGCATGGTGTGGGGAACATGCGGAAGTAGCTGCCCAGACCTTGAGGATCCTTCTGCTCAACTAGGTGTGGTGGGAAAGTAAACCACATGTATGTGTTGAAAAGCAATTCGTACACATTCTTGAGAAGACTCAGGATGCAGTAAATCACACCTGTCTGTGATAACCCATGATGTAGTCTGTATCTGTCCTTGCTGGAAATGTTTGGTATTAACACTTGAGGAAGGAAGGAAAGAACTATAGAAACTATGGAAAGGACTGCTTGTGGCTTTGAGAATGTTATGTTGCTGCTGCTGCTGCTGCTACTGCATGGCTCCTACACATCACCCAGACACTTTTCGCTGTGAATGGCTATTGAGAGCTGCCTAGAGAATTACTAATTCTTGCTGCATTTGGCTAGCATAACAACTTACCTTTACTTGATTCTGGATCTGGAAGTGAAACGTTTCATTCCACACAGGATCTTTGGTGTCATTCACAGTCTGGGTTTTGGTCCTTTTCAGTGAAGCAGTTGGCATCCAGAGTGTCACATAGCAATCAGACTGGGTTACTGTCCCAAAAGAGAAGTTCTTTAGTGATGTACCACAACTATTTAGTGGACTCTTCAAAGCTGTGTCTGTTTATTACTATAGATAAGCCAAGATCCAAAGAGCTGCTTAGACTCACACTAAAAGCTGTTTTCATAAACCTGACATTCAGTAAATTCAGTTGACTAGACATGTGTCCTGAATGAATCTGGTAAGAAGAGGGAGAAGAAGGAAGGTGGACAAGGCATGGATGGAGTGGTGGTAGCTTAGTGGCAGAGCATCTGCTGTGCATGAAGAAACTTCCCAGGTCAGTCCCCAGTTCCTCCAGGTAGGAATATAAAAAGCTCCTGCCTGAACCCCTGGAGAGCTGCTCCCAATCAGCATCCAGAATAGTGGGCTCAACGGACCAATGAGAACTTTCCATATTTCTTAGACAAGGCTGGTTCCCAACATTTTGCTGCTGGGGGCAGAAGGCAAATGGTGCCCCTACCAACCTATGATGCACAGCACTCAAGGCCAGCTGAGGCAAAGAGCTCCTCAAGTGCATTTTCCTGGCAGCAGGAATACAATCTAGTAAACAAAATAATTAAGATGTGTTGCCCTTTCATGACAGCACCCAGAATTAGCTACCCGATGTGGCCAGTTCACTCAGCATATTCGTAAAGCTGGTCTTAGCATTCCTTAATAAAGTTCTCAGGTGGAACCACACCTGTTGTAAGGGAAGCAATGCATTCACCACCTCTAATTCTGCCTTAAGCTCATGGAATTGATTTCATAGGTCTTTGGATCCTGACCATAACAAGCGTCATTGGCGGTGACCCAGTGAAGATGCACATTATATGTTTTAAATGAACCACTTCCTCTGTCTTAAAAGAAAATCAGTCCATAAAATTCCCAATGACTTTTAGTCATTGCCTGGCTACCTCATCACAGAAATCCAAATGGTTAACATTACAGACTGTGGGGTCAAACCACTCTTCACCCTGGATCGGCCACATTTGAAGCTTATCCGCAGGACCCAAGAAATTAGAAGAACGCTGTGTTCAGACAAGACTACACAATTCTCCTACATGGGATTAAGAGGAAACAGATGTTTTCATAGAAATGGATTCTCCACATCATATCATCCTCACAGGGTATATCTATATTCCAGCTTTTTTTTCCTCTTGTGGGGAACCCAAAGCCGCTTACACATAGAGATATGGACATCTGGGGGTGGACATCTTTTGGGTTTCCTTGGCTTGGCTCCTCAGGCTCAGCCTGCTTTCTCTCTGCCCAGTGTCACCTTCATGCAGAATGTCCACATGGGCAACTGATAGGAAACGAAGCCAAGTGAGCCTGCGCGGCTAGCCCGTCCACCTGCTGCCGCACCACCTGTGCACCTGTTATGCAAGTGGCGTTCTGTTTCCATACATATAACTTGCGGGTTTGCAATCTTTTTGTAAAGCAGTGTGCATCTGGGCAAGGAAAGAGTCCACTAGTGTTCCCAAGTACTCATGGACTTCCTCTTAGCTCTGCTCACTTCTGGCCAGGGTTGAGCACGGGGAGGAAGTCCGGTAAGCACAGGAGAGCTACATTTCAGCTGGATCTTTACTGCCACACTGCTTTATCCTCAGAACAACAACCCTCTGAAGTAGGTTAAGTTGAGCGTGTCTGACTGGCCCAAGGTCACCCAGTCAGCCTCATGGCTTGGAGGGGACTAGAAGCCAGATCTCCTGGGTCCCCAGTCCAATGTATGCTTAGCATTGATACATTTAAATGGCCCTATTAGTAATTTACACTGACAAGTACAATGAATAGAAAATAAATGGAGAATCACAGTATGGGTGCAAAACTTACACTAAGATTCTCAGCCATCACACACACACACACACACAGAGAGAGAGAGGGAGAGAGAGAGAGAGAGAGAGCGCATTCCAAGTTCTCAGACAGAAGCCTTTGTACTTGTCTAAAGATCACTCCTGGGTAACAGTGTCCGCAAGAGAGAGCAGTGTACATTTTATGGCATCACAGCCACTTTACCATGGCTAACAAACAAGGCATTCATTAATCCTCAGGCCAGTAGGGCTGGGATGTAATTGCTGTGTATGGCCAGAAACCTATGACAGCAAAAGCACCTAAGTCCTATGCTGAGGAACACTCTGGCCACAGAGTGCTTCAGCCAGCAGCAAGGAATTCATCTCGAGGAATCACATGTCCTGAGTCCTGCATTTTCACAGCTGCATGACTAACGCATTCATTTGAACAAGCACAAGATTTGTAGTAGACCATCAAGTTCAGCATTTGGTCCTGAGCAACAGCATGTTTTTCTCTTTAAGGTAGCTCTTTCAAACTTTCTGGGGCATATGCGTTTAATTCCATAAACGCAATTAGATTAGATTACAATAGTATAATCTAATACCCTAAATTAATCTAATTTCAGAAAACTAGATTTTTTGTTTTTGCAAAATGGAGAGGGTTAGAAATATTCCAGTGTAAATTTTCTAATACTAGCTGCATAAAATACAAATGCTGTTTCTGAAAATAGATGTATAGCGTCTATCAAAAATGAGCAAGGGGCTTGATCCAGTCCATTGCCAGGCACCAGGCACAATGATCAACTTCTTCACCTGCAGCTGCCAGCTGCAGCAGGTGCTGCTTGTGCAGCACATAGAACTTGATTTCTGGTGAGCACTCCCATGAACGCTGGGTGCTCTCCCCAGGAACTTCGATTCTGCACTACTGCAAGGTGCAGGGGAGTCCAGGGAGCCAAACCCAGGAAATTCAACCAATTCCTACCCCCAAATGGATTCCTCACACATCCCTGCAACAATTCTATCCCTGTCACTTTTTATAGGGCTTATACATTGTGAAATCCAATATACATCACCCCCCCACACACACTGTATGATAGATATAAATCCTGGAAGCAGTCACACAGGCTGGGTCCATGACTGTTGGATGTTATGAATGTGCACACCATATTCAAATATTATACCCACAAATTGACATATCATGCCTTCCAAAGTGGGAGTGTTGCTTTAGACTGATGGGACAGCAGGCAGACTTGCATGTTCCCACAGTGGGGAGAGGAGAAATTGGGGGAACATGGCCTCTGAACCAGATTTATATCACCAGTATACATATAGAGTGACCCAGGTGCACCATATTACCAAATGGGCCTTATAGGATAGGATCTAGGTCTAAAAGGCAGACCAATGGGACTGAAGCAAGCAGGTTTTGACACATGCTTCATGGGAAGATAGAAGAAACAAAATAGAGATAATTACTTTCCAGTTTTCAACCATGTGATGATCCAGTTGTGATCACGCAAGCAATTTCTGTCCACCCATCCACTTCTATGGCTCACTCTTGTGTAGCAACACTTCCTGTTTCCTAATAGCTAATTCTATATTATGTGTCCCTAATCAAGACTGAATAGCTGAAGTGTCTCTTCTCTCCACCACCCAGCTTAACGTGGGTGAACAAAAATATACAAACCAACAGCTAGCAGAAACCAAAACAGTGTGAAGACTTATCTGCCTCCAAGCAACCTCTCAGGTGTAACTGAGCTTAATTGCTCTTTTTTACGAACAGAATTAAGCTGGGTGCTAAACAGGTGAGATATTGCAGAATAATTGTGACCAGGTTAGAATGAGTTTTCTTAGGTGAAACAGAAGAACCTGGGTTGAGGCAAAATTTACACTTCACAGAGGTCCCCCTTCTACACCAGTGTATTTTGACAAGCTTGCTGGTGGGAAGGCTGTATTTACTTTCCTCCGCAGGTGGCTTCATCATGCAGCAGGCCAGTCTGGCCACTAGGCAGCCATTTCCAGCAGCAGATGCTGGAGAGCAGGGCATGAGGGCGAAAGAAGCTGTGCTCCCCAGCTTGCCCCGTATCCCCTACGGTAGCCAGCTGCCCTCAGGGGTCTTGTTGCCCATGCTGAAGTCAGGTTTAGCTGCCAGCCCATGCAACCTTTGGGCACGGAATGGAGAAGCAAGGCCCATGTGCCCTTCCCCTCAGACAGCAAAATACCTTGGCCCAGCACAACTTCTTCATGTTGACTCAGTCAAAATGCGAGAGGGGATCACGTGATCAGCATCCAGTTTATTTATTTGGGATATTTCTAACCTGTCCAATCACTATGCGTCTCTGGATGGCTTACAAACAAAATTCAATATATACAACAGTATAAAATATCATAGAATACCCCAAACAATAATAAGACTAATATCCCACAACTGAAGTAAAACATAATTAAAATCTTTTAAACATTAAAATACTGGGTGAATAAAAAGGTCTTGACCTGGCGCCGGAAAGCATATAACGTTGGCGCCAGGCAGACCCCTCTAGGGAGCGCATTCCATAGTTTATAAATTAGATTTTTTTTCTATTAAATTCTTAACCTAAAAATCATTTAGATTTTCTAAAAAATTTAAATCTGTAAAGCATATAAACTGGTGGTCATTTTGCTGGCTTAATGTGAAGCTGGTCAGAGAGCGATTGGAACTTCTACATGGCACATCTTGTCCTTTCATTGAGTCCTCCACCAAAAAATTTAACCTACACAGACACACAAAGCTACTAAAGAAAACTAGGATGGGCAACCATGAAAGAAAAATCATGTTGTATCAAGTGAACAATAGGCTAAAAATGAGCCAATGATGCGATGCAGTCACCAAAAGTCAAATGCTATTTTGGGATGCATTAACAGAAATATTACTTCCAAATCATGAGAAGTAGTTGTTCCTCTATACTCCTCACTAGTCAGACCTCACCTGGAATACTGTGTCCAGTTCTGGGCACCAAGATTTAGGAAAGATGCAAGTAAATTAGAAAGGGTCCAGCAGAGGGCAACAAAAATGATCCAGGGTTTGGAAACACTGCCCTATGAGGAGAGACTGAGAGAACTGGGCATGCTCAGCCTTGAGGAGAGTTGGGGTGGGGGGACATGATATCCCTCTATAACTACCTCAAAGGCTGTCACAAAGAGCTCTTCTTGCTGATACCAGAGCATAGGACACAGAATAATCAACTCAAGTTGCAACAACCCAGATTCAGGCTGGACATCAGGAAAAGCTTCCTCACTGTCAGAGCAATACAACAGTGGAACCAGCTGCCTAGAGAGGTGGTGGTCTCCCTCACACTAGGACATTCAAAAAGAAGCTGGACAGCCATCTGAGTGGGATGGTGTGACTTGGTGTCCTGCAACAGCAGGGGGCTGTACCCTTCATGGCTCCTTCCAGGTCTACTATTCTATGATTCTAAGTTAATGGCACAGCATTCTGTTCCCACAGAGGCCAGCCACATACCTCCAGGAAGCCCACAAGCAGGTTATGAAAGCAATGGCCACACCCCATTCATGTTCTCCACCAACTGTTCCATAGCAGAGGTACCATGCAGCCATCAGGACTGGAGACTATTGCTTGCCTCCATGAATTTGCCTCTTCCCCCTTTAAAGCCAACCACATTTGCAGCTGTCACTACATCTCATGGTAGCAAATTTCAGAGTTTAACTATACATGATGTGAAGAGGTACTTCCTACTGGTGCTCAGTGAGTCTTTGCTGTCGGATGACAAATAGGAGAGCAATCATGTACTGCCTAGGAACCCATCTGGGGTCCATAGGAAGGTGCAAGTCACCTCCTGTGTGCCTGTACACAGCGATAGGATAGGGGATCATTGCAGGTCACATCTCACGACCTGTCATAAGAGTAGTTGGAAAGGGAGAAAGGGGTGTGTGCTGGTGGATGGGATGGGGAGGGGAGAGGAGGGGAAAGGCTATGATATGTAATCCCTGTGGGCTCTCTAGTCCCCTTCCCAGCCATCCGAAGTTAAGTCAACTAGTTGGAGTTAGAGGCCCCTCTACCTGATCACTGTATGAAGGCCATGTCGAGATTTCTGGGACTGGATGCTGCATTGACTAGCAGAACCGGATGTTCTCGCCATGGTCTTATGATTTCTCCTTTTTCTTTGCACCTTGCAGACTTTAAATTTGGTGTTTGCTGATTTTTTTTTTTTAAGGGAGAGGCATATCCTTTCCAACAAACCTTCTTACTGATAGACATCATCTTAAGTGTGTTGTGCAACTTCTTCCCATTATTTGTGATGCAATCTGGCTTCCTCACATGAAGAGGAGCTTGGGGGTGTTGTTGATCACATGCCTCCAGTTGCAACACGCAGGCAGCAACCTGTCCATGCCTGTCATCCACCTGTTTCTTCATAGCCTCCCAGCAAGCCCACTGGGATCCGAGGCGATGTTGCCATTCTCCAGAAGTCAAAGGCTTGCACGTAGCAGCTGGGTGGTGACTACCTCCTGCTAAATCCTTATGCACAGAACCCACTTCATTGTTGGATATACCATATAGGGAGGCATTTCTGTGCCCTTTCCTAAAGTTGGATAGTTAAGGGATTCCTGAGTGGGATCCAGAAACTCCCGGAAGAGAAACAGAGGGAAATATGGAGACAGCAACAAAATCTGGTAGCATTAAGCATTCCTGTTCAGTGTTCCAGCCAGCCATATGTTTTCTCCAGAACACAGTCCTCTGTTTGCAGATTGCTTCTCTTTGATGAACTGTTCAGGCTAAGTCCAATGTAAAGTCAAAGAACAATAAGGAGACAGAACTTCAACCCTTGAGGTTGCCAATCAACAGGTTAGCAACTGGACATCAGGCTAAACAGGTCACTTGGTTCCATTCTTCCCCACTATAATCAGAGAAATTATTTTATGTAGCTATGTACATAACATGCTATTTAACATCTACATGAAACTGCTGGGAGAGGTCATCAGGAGGTGTGGGCTGCGGAATCATCAGTACGCTGATGATACCCAGCTCTACCTCTCTTTTTCAACCAATCCAGGTGAGGCAGTGGCTGTACTGAACTGGTGCCTGGCCAGGTAATGGGCTGGATGAGGGCTAATAAACTGAAGCTCAATCCAGACAAGACGGAGGTCCTGTTGGTGGGTGGTTCGGGCTCCGGAGTAGGTGACTTGGACCTTGTCCTGAATGGGGTTGCACTCCCTCTAAAGGACAGGGTCCGCAGCTTGGGAGTGCTCCTCAACCCAGAGCTGTCTTTGGAAGCTCAAGTGACTGCGGTGGCAAGGAGTGCTTTCCTCCAGCTTCGGTTGATCCATCAGCTGTGTCCCTACCTGGAGGACGATTGCCTAGCGACAGTGATACATGCATTGGTTACTTCCCAATTGGACTTCTGTAATGCACTCTACGTGGGGCTGCCCTTGAAGACAGTCCGGATACTTCAGATGGTGCAAAATAGAGCAGCCAGGTTGCTGACTGGAACTGGGCATTGTTCTCACATAACCCCCGTCCTCCATCAGCTTCACTGGCTCCCCATTGAAGTCCGGGCCCAATTCAAGGTGCTGGTTATCACCTACAAAGCCCTTAACGGCTTAGGACCTGGATACCTGAAGGAACGCCTGCGTCCATATTTGCCCTCCCACCCCTTGAGATCGGCGGCAGAGGCCCTTCTCTGGGAACCCTCCGTGAAAGACATTAGGAGAGTGAGTACCCAGAGGAGGGCTTTCTCTGTGGTGGCACCCCACTTATGGAATGTGCTCCCCAGAGAGGTCTGCCTGGCGCCATCGTTATTTGTTTTTCAGCGCCAGGCCAAGACCTTTTTATTTAAACAATATTTTAATAATTGTTAATATTATTTATTGGTTTTAATTTTTATAGCATGGGTGAATCCAGATTTTTTATTTTTTATTTTATATGTATGGTTCATATGATTGTTTATTATGTTGGAAGCCGTCCTGAGGCTTATGCGACTGGGATGGCATATAAAAATTCCAAATAAATAAATAAATAAATAAATAAAATGTACTGCATTTACATCCTCTTTCTTCACCCTACATGGAAGCCAAGGCAGCCTACATAAACTTCCTCCTCTTCATGTTATCTTCATGACAACCCTGTAAGGTAGGTTAGGCAGAGGCCTAACCAAAGTGAGCTTCATAGCTAGATTTCCCAATATGCTAACCACTGCACCACACTGGCTGTCAGTGTCTTTCTGCTTACATTCTAAGTAGTTTCTAAGTCCAAATGCAATTTCTCGTGTCCTCTTTTGTTCGTTTTGGTGAAGAATTGCCCTCTTTCTGGTTAGTTGTTACCCTACTAATCTATTCCATTCAACCCCCATGTTCAACCCCCAGGGTTCCATTTTCCCCGCAACACTGAACCAACATTCCGTGCTAAATGCTCAGCCCTCATTTGCATGTTGGGGGCCAAGGGGGAGCTCCTTTCCCTCCCCTGTTTTTTCCTGAAGACTTTTTGCACTTCCTCAAGACCTGGGGGTTCCCACAATCACACCAATGCTTCCCATTGGTGCAGGGACGGAACATAAGATGTTTGGGATTGCACTTTAGAATGCAGACTCCACTTCTACTTCATACACAGGCTCTTGGCCAGTTGCGTTCCTTTTAGTCTTGCCAGTTTGCCTTTTGAAAAACGAGTGTTTTGCAGTTGGCTATACCCACCACGAAAGCCATCTTATGAATAGGCCAATTCCTTCCCCCATGCGATATTGCTGTGCGGGGGCCAGTTTTGATGTGGGTCTGCCTGCAGAGTTTCCTTCACTCCCTCTGCATGCATTTCTGGAGAGGCTCCCGAGATGGCTATTTCAGATTCTGCATCAAGCTTCCACTCCCAGGCTGCAGGTCGTGTTAAATGATGGCAGCACGGTGATCTTGCCAAGTGTTTGACTTCCGTAGCAGCTCACCTAACATTGCTGCCTCATGAATGCAGGCTCAGGCATCCTGGCTGAGCCATCCTTCATGTGACTCTGTTATACCAGCAGGATAACCAGCCCTGCTTATGATTAGCTGACAAACCGGAGTCCTCCAGAACACTTGAATGGGCGCTTAAGCTGTGGCACATCAAACTGCAGGATTCTGCCCACTTGGTTATCTAGTTCTGCAGATGTTAAGGCTGGGTCCACATGTCATGACATGCATATCTGCGGTTACCACAGTTTTTACTTCAATGTGCCTGACAGACACTCCGGCTTGTGGCAGCAACTTTCCTCTTTCCCACCATCCCTTTTCTGCTCAGTGCTCAGGTGGTTTTCCAGGCAACGCCGTGGGGAGTGTGGCTCCATTCTTAGACAGCTGCAACTGCAGATCAAGTCCAGCCGTGGCTGTCAAGCAGCCTCTGTTGTGCAAACAGCAGAGAACGCGAGGGAGCTGATTGGGTCCCCTCACCCCCTGCTCTGGAGGGGGGCGATTGAGCAGGAGGGAGCACGCCTGAGCCACCCTCAGGAAAAAGTGGGGGAATCAGCAGGTGGCCCCACAGAAAGTAGCTGCTGATTCGCCCTCAGCTCACCACACATTTGAGTGTGGGGGGGGAGTCCCTGGGTGGTGGCACCAGTCTGGGGGCAGAGAAGGGCAGCAGGGGAACCAGCTGAGCAGCACCGCTCCTTTCCCAAGCGCTACCTGGATCGTCGCCTGCTGCCACCAGAATGGTTAGGACAGGCATGGGCAGTGTGGGGACTCTTCCAACAGTCACTCAAACTGGCAACTCTCAGTGGCACTCACTGCTGGCCACTCTACCCATGAAGCTCTCTGGCTCCAGCCTTGGTCCTACAACTTGTTGTGTTTCTCTGGTTCAGTCGACACAAGAGGCCATCCTGGTACCAAGAATCCATAGGAGAGACCATGGTTTCTAGCCATGGTTTCTCAAGTGCCTTGCTGAAATACCATGAAGGGGTCAGACAACACAACAGATCAACAATGAAGTTTATAAAAGCCACTGTAGCTTGTTGCATCATGTGATCCTAAGGGGCAAATTCTTAGAGCCACCCTGAATTAAACCAAAGGACCATCTAGCCAAGCATTCTGTCCCCACAGTGGCCAAATGGATGCCCCAATAGAAACTGACAAGTAGAACATAAATGCGACTGGCGGTGGGAGGGAGGTGCGTGTAAGGAATCTGGTTTGTGGTGGGAATCCACCCAGTAGCCACAGCTCAGTTCCTTTGATTCCAGTCTGCTTTCTCTCTTCCCTCACAGCAAGTGTCTGTGTGGATGTCCAGCAGGAAGCAAGTTCAAGCTTCAGCACATGTGACTTATGGACTTTGCATTTTGTGCAAATAATTTCATAATTTGTGTCTTTTGCACAATGACTTATGTATTTTGCAAACCCTGTGCAAAAAATGATGTACTTTGTGACTCTTGCACGAAAAATTATGTATCTTGTGTACTTTGCACAAGACTCCACTATTGTTCCTGAGTGATCAAGCACTTGATTGAGGCTTGGCTCACTTCCATGAGTGCAAGAAAGGCAGACGCCAACCTGATTGTCCCATCCCCACATCTCCTGGTCACTGGAGGTAATATATAACCATCCTGCCTTCTACAGTCTAGATAGTCATACAGAAGAGAGGCATCAAAGATAAATCCATAATTTAACAGACCAGCTGTCATTTGCCAACCATTTAATCCCAATCTGTAAAATGTTCCATCGGGCCCCTTTACTGATAAGATTCCTTTTGTCCAAACTACCCAGCCTCCCCACTCACCCATCCCAAACTACTACCAGCAACAAAAACCCAGTTGTAGTCATGCATGTGATTGGTTTCCTAGGGCCCAAACTGGCCTTAATATTAGAAATTAAACCTTGGTCTCTCCTGCAGCCTAAGTCTTTTGTAGTATGGCTTACAGTTTGTTTCTTTTTCTCACTCTTCAAACTAATATTGGTGCACCTCATTTTTTTTCATGGTGAGCCTTGCCTGAAGTCATGATGCCTGGGCAACTTTGATGTCAGTAGCCTTTTCCTATATTGATCTTTGCAAAACTGGAAGGTTCTTTACAGCCAAACCTTGTACTTGTTTATGTCTGTTCTGTTCCATGGGGCTGCACTCAAGTCTGAGTACATGAGATTGGCACCTTGATTGGGAAAACACCAGTTAACTTGTGCATAATGTTGGAAGATAATGCAACCTATTAGTAGAAGTGAATACCTACTGGGGAAGAACAATGCCAGCTTCATACTTACTAACCACCTGCTACTTTGAAATGCCTTTTACATGCTGAGAGTTGTTTACACCATGCATTAATGGCAACATTTGAGCCAAGTTGGCTTTGCATTTGGAATTCTCAACTTGCCTTGAAATAAAAGAGGACTGCATATGTGCCAGGCTAACCTGTTTTGTTATTTTCATCTGTACTTGACTAAGACTCCAGGTTTCTAGTACCACAAACAAGCTCCAAGAACAATTTAAATACTCACACAGGTCTGCCTTCCGGAGATTTTTCATTTTTATGATCTTAACTGTTAGGAGGCTGCAAGGAGAAGGTTCCGCCTGCAGAATGTGAGCAAACACAAAGGATGGGTTACCATTTAGCCTACTATGGGGATGAAAGAGCCTCACACATCGGGGACATGTAAGTTAGCTGCATAGTCCCTGTCGAGAAGTGATCCCAATTCATGATAGCAGAGATTGCATCCCATGTAGCTCTAGATACAGGTCCATGCTAGACCCCCTTGAAAAACATTCAGAATTCCATACATGCTCAGAGCAGTTACCCATGACCTAACACAAGGAGCATTTCCGTATTTCCATTCCACTTCCGTAAGCACAGTCATACATGCCATTCCTTCTTTCAACTTTGCAGGGCTACCCACATAGCTGATGGTGACCCAACCCTGGGCTGTGCTGGTAAAAGCATTTAATTGTCAATAGATAGAGCCAGACACCTCCTCTTTTCTTGTAAATAATGTATCCTTTAGCAGTTGTGGGTGTGGGTATTACTGTTTACAATGCTATGTTTGCTAGAGCATGATATGAATGATCAGGATGTTAGTAATACCCAAGGAGGGCCAGGCAATCTTTTTTCTCAATTTAGTCATGCTTGCTGGTCCACTTGGCTTGCCAGCATATCAAAAGCACTTTCAGACTAGTCTGGAACCACATTTCCATATCCACTGGATCCAGCTTTGGGTCTCAGATCAGTCCCTCAGGTTAAAATCTGAGGTTAGAAAGTTTGCGCACAGCCACACAGGTGTTATTTGAGTGCCTTCATCCAGCCATCCTTTTACCTAGTACCTCAAGCTGTTTGCCTTGCCAGGGGAGGACAACACCAAGAGTGAACCCCAACCTTGCTTCTATAGCCCACAGAATCACCCCTTCTTTGCTGTCCACTACATCAATGCTCCAGTAGCCCCCGTGGTCCTTCAGGCTCTCTCAAGGAGTTTCCATCAAGCATGTCTGCTTGCTGTGACAAGCCACAAGAAGAGTTTTAGGCAGCACTCCAGTGTCAAGGGTAGACTAGCTGGGCACCTGACAAGGGCCCATAGACCAGAGCCACTAAGAGTTGATCTCCCCTTCGCCACTGCAAGTTCCTTATCCACCTGTCCCATCCTCTGGTTTAGACAACTGAGAGGTTAAGAAGGTGCAGCAAGGGATGCTGCTGCTTACTTGTTCACTGAGTCTCTGCCTATGAAGCAAGCAAATTGTGTGCTGATGTGGAAGGGAATAAGGAACAAGAGACACTAGTGCTATGGTGGGGTAAAGGGGGACTCACAAAGGGGGCAACTCTTTGTCCGGAAGCCTTGATGCTCATCCTCTTCCGAACTCAGAGGCTCATGTGCATCCTGTGCCCAGAGCAAGGCATAGCAGCAGTGATCTTCCACACCCCTATACCTTGCACCAGGTATTTTATCTTGGGAGCCATTTTTGGCTGCCCAGATAAAGCACCAGGGAGGGAGAGTGAAGGAGGCTGGGATGCCAACTGTAACTGGCATAAGTCCTCATCCCCAGTGGTATTTCTGCCACTCTGTACTACTCTGGTGCGCCCACAACTGAAGTATTGTGTTCAGCTTTAGGCTCCTCATTACAGGAGCCAGGTTAGAGTCAGTGCAGTGTAGGGACACAAGGTTGGTGGCTGGTTTGCAGAGGATGGGGTATGAGGCGAGACTGAGGGAACTGGGTCTCTTCAGCCTGGAGAAGAGGAGACTCAGAGGGGATCTGTTGGTGACATACAGGTATGTGAGGGGGTGTCACATGGAGGTGGGCAGAGACCTGTTCTCCCCTGCAGAGGAAGGCAGGATGCACTCCAACGGAGCAAAGCTCAGGGAACCAAGCACTTCCTGACAGTCAGGACCCCGAGGGTATGGAATGGGCTTCCATGGGAAGTGGTTGAGGCCTCATCGGTGAGGGTGTTCAAAGACAGGCTGGACATGCACATGGTGGGCATGTTGTGAGCAGAGCCGACTGGAGCCAGGGATCAGACTATATGGCCCGGGAGGCCCATTCTGACTTTTTATTTATTTATTATTTATTAAAACATTTTTATGCCGCCCCATTCGCTGAAACCTCGGGGCAGCTTACAACAATAAATTAAAATAATTATAATCTTAAATTTAAAAATATAAGCATTTAATTAAAAATACAAAAATACAATATAAAATAAGTCGCCCTGGCCAGATAAAATCCAATAATATTAACAGTTAAAATGCCGCTTAAATAAAAAGGTCTTCACCTGGCGCCGAAAAACAAATAACGACTTGCGCTGTTTCTGTTTCTCTGTTTCCTCCCCTTCCTGTCCCCAGCAGGCCTCTTGTTGCCTTCTCTGATACCCAGTTGTGACAATGGAGGGGTGCAGTTGGCCAGGTTCTTTCCACACTCGCCATGAGGGAAGGAGCAGGGGAGGTGGGCCTATGGAGCCACAGTTCCGAGGTCACAGGACTTCAGAGCTGGGACTCCCAGTAGTCCTACCATCTCCCAGACAATGTCAGGAAACCACAGCTTTGCATCCTAAAGGTGCCTTGCCTGAGGGCCCTCAAAGCACTTTTACCAGCACTGGTGACCACCATGATATCAGAATTCATCTTCACTGGCATTACAAGCACTGTGGCTGAGGGCAAGTCCATTCATTTGTTAATGACATGCATCTTGGGTCTGACAGGAGTGTGTGATGAGCTTTCAGTTCACTAAACTCTTGCATAGTTCTAACCACATAACATGACCCTGCTTGTCACTATCCACTGGGGAGTTAAACATTGTATATGAAAGATATAAACCAGAAGCATAGTTAATCCAGTTCCAATTCTGGAAAATATGAAGTAGGTCCAGCACCAATTTTTACCAGTTCTGTACAAGGCTCATCTAGGTCTCTTAATGCCACTGGTTATTCTCCATTCTATGTTTTTCAGACCTGAATTATTTCCTGGCAGCATAGGAGAAGAAAAGCACTTGCAAAGGTGTGCCTGGAAATGCTTTCTTCAGACTTTCTCTGATCTGATGGTTAAAGCTATAGCCCAAACCTGGCAGAGATGTCCACGGATAAATGCCAGAGTACTCCGAAAATGCCACTGTAAGCATTTTCCCATGTATTAGGATAATTTCTGGACAGAGATTTGTCAGCAGATCCATAGAATTAGGGAAATGCATGTTGCATGCTTTGAAGCAGTGACTAGGGAGAAAAGCTCTTTTAAGAAGAGAGAAATGAGTCAATTAAAAGAGGATGAATTCATTATCCATGAAGCTTATTTTGTGTCATTATTATCTTGTACTTATTTTGTTTTGTAATGCCGAAGATTAAATATTTCCTTAGCTCCACCCTCCTTAGGGGAAAAAACTAAGGGGGAAAAACCCTTAAATAATTATCCCCCTTGACATTTATTAAAATAACTTTTCTCTTATTGGTTAACCCTGCTGAAAATTCTATTCTTATGGGTATATAGTTCTTGGAGAATGTCTACATGTGCACCATGAACATCTTTTATTTTATTTTTTAACCTCTTAATGTAAGTTCACCTATTTCCATGCTAGATTTCTTGTTTGGTGAGCCCTAGGAAAAGCCGGGACACCATTTGTACTTGAAGCTGCAAGATCCTGAGTGCCACATGGTTCCAGTGCAGCTGTGTGGACCAGAAAGTAAGCAGCATCTGAGCCAGTCCTCCAGTGCTGAAGGGCTGGGGATCTCCATTCACTACACCTGGCCCACAGGTGAGAGTCGTGTGAATGTCTTATTACGGCTACACAACACATTTTCTAGCTGGGAAACTGAGACACTATGAGTGTCATTTTCATTTTCAGCCCATCTCTAGCCACACTCAGTTGATCACCATAAAAGAATAATTCCAGTGCATATTCAGTGCAGTCTTTCACTCACATCTGACAATTTTCTTAACCATGACTCCCTGATCAAGGTGAAGGTATGACCAACATTGTTCCAGAGTTAAAGAACAAAAGTTCCCTAAACTGGGGATAGCAGAGAAATATCAAGCTTAGTTTTGCACTGAACTATCATTATGAAAACAAAACCTTGCCTAGGCAGCTGCCAAATAATATGGATTTGAGGTTGCATTCCAAAGTAGCTTACCTGTTGTTTGCTTCCAAGCAACCCCATTGTGGCCCGTGTTGTACAGATCCCACAACAGTTTCCCAGACGACACTGATAGATTAAGTCAATGTTCAGCCTTTAAACTCAGAGATGATGAGCAGGTGTTTTACAATCTGACTCACAGCCCCACCCCAGTTTAATTCCCTTTAACATGTAGCAATCTCTTTCATCAAACTCATATGCTAAGAGCAATGAACAAGTGTGCTAGGTGTCTACTCGCAGAGTCAGTTAATAGAAAAGCAAAGAAACAGAAACTGATCCCCAAGCACAGGGTTACTGGCAAAAAAATGGCTAACTGCGACATCTTCATACATTGCAAGCTGTTATTTGAATGGCCTACCAAATGCCTAATATAGCAGAATAAACACAGTTTGGACCGAACACTGAAATTGCCCAAAAGGATATGGAGAAGATGGACAGCACAATGCCCATAACCCTCTGAATTCAGATGACTGCAGGCACCCTATTCATAGTAGGAGGAGCACATTCACCTCTATACTCCATGCTCTGTGCAAAACGCCTGGGCAGCTGGTTTCTGCCATCTGAGTGTTTGGACTTGGAACATGAGGAGAGGAGGCTGCAGCCCACGCTGGTAAAGTCTGTGTCTTCTATCCCCACAAGCCCATCTCCAAGACCCTCTTGTAAACTTGGAGCATCACCTGATATTCTTCCAGTGTTGGCTGCAAGGGTGCTCCACATTTATTGTTCCAGCTCAGAGCAAATTTCTATGATCACAGCTGGGGATTCAAATTATCCTGGCCATCAAGATGGTCTAGCAGCTATAGGATTGTCCCCACAATATATGAAGATTTTTAGCAGAATTTGAAGCTGAATCACACACCATTACTCTTGCCTCTGGGATCCCACTGGATATTATACGGCACTAGCAATTCCACACTCCCTTATTATGTTTAGAACATAGGTGGGCGGGAGGTAAATCAGGTTTACTACTAGATCTTCAAGGATTGGCAGTAGGTCAACCAGAGTTTCTGGCTCCCAGTGTCTTTAGCAATCATGGCAACAAAAGGCATTTTTTCCTCTTAAATTAGCCTACTGGGACTTTTTTTAAAAGTAGAGTGAGGAGTAGGAGACATAGTTTTGTGCATGAAATGATCTGTTAAGGAGTTCCAATTCTGGTACATGAAAAACAAAGGGTCATATCCAATGTTAGCCCCAATCATTTATATAGGCAGAACTAAAATTGGATGCAAATTCTTTGGCTGAGCATTGTTTTGTTGGTGTGTCCCTCTGTTGGTGTGTTCCTGGATACAGCACTGTAGTAACTTCTTTGGTGGGCAGGTATGTTACTAGTTTCACTGTTTGATTTGTTCTGCATAGATATATCCTGAAGCAGAAGGAGCCTCCCAGAAAACTGACATGGAACATGTACAATAAGCATGTGCTCGAAGATTCCCTTTGCTTCAGTCTTATGAGTGGGTTCACACCCACAGAGAGCCATATGTTTGAAGTACCCAACACACAACTGGTCACATCAGCCAAGGCACACCTCTGAGGTTCCTCACATCCACCAAGATTTCAGCTGGTCATGGCTTTTTGGTCACATAAAAAATCCTGAGATCCTGAAAGCTGCTTTTGTGATCCTGATTTTATAGTTATGAGCAGTCCCTGCAATATGTCCCCACAGTACCTTGGAGAGGCTGCCCATGGTGGCTAAACCCATGAAAATGTTTGCACATTTTAATACATCTCAATATTGATTGTCAGCATAGCTCAGATTTGGATGACTGTAGCTATGTAGGAACAAAGGAACACAGTCCAAGAATGGGCAATGAGGTGGGCACTGGTGAAACTGGGCATGCTGGGGCCAGAGCAGGGAGTGGAGGAGGCCGGGACTGTGCAGCTACACCAGGTCCTATCCCAGCCTCTGTTCCTCCCCTTCCTGCCACTAAATCTAGATGGCTGGAAGCTGCCATCCAGAGCAAATACCTGGTGCAAAGCATGGTAGAAGTCCAGGCTGTTGCCACCGTGCCCCACAAAGGGCACAGGATTCCTATCAGTCTCTGAGTTTGGAGGGTTTTGTGCATCTGCCATGGGAACAGTAAAATTGCACACCGTGTCCCTTGTTCCACTAAGCAATGTTCACTGTGAATGCCACTGAAAGAGACACACAGAGAAACTATCCCAGCCCCTGCTTCTTTTCTCTGCTACTGCCCATTTCAGTTCACTCCTAACTGAAAGCTCATCTGAACAGCCATGGCGACCCCCCACCCCCTGGTGATATAAGATTGCACTTGACAGGTGAGGAGAGGATGCAGGGCTGAAATGCAGCAGAGGACACTGGAGAAATGATTTCTAGCTGAAACCAGATCTTGTTCTTGGTATCCAGACTTCTGGAATAAGGGCCAATGTGCCCAGTGTGATGAAGAAAAGTCACGAACGCTTTGCAGGGGAAGAAACATTTTCTTTTGCTATAATGATGCAATTTCTGACCTAGCGGTGGGGTGAGACTGATTATGCCTTGCCTTTGCCTGCCTGAAAGCATAGCTCTTCTTCTCTCCACCCTTGGCCCATGAATCATTCTTGGATATCGAATGATTTTCATTGGTTTGGCTGCATGATAAATTTAGAATGCCTGATCTAAAAAGACCAAGAGGTACTTTCTATTTTAAATAGGTTTAAAATGTGTAACATGTGTAAACAGGAATTTACTAGCAGGAGAAAAGGAAAAGTCATCTCTTAATACACATAGGTAGTATAGTTGTAATTTCACACTCAGACACACAAACCTTCACCCCACATCATTCCCTTGACAAAAGAACAGTGTCCCAATAGCAGGGACAAGATCACTTGGGAACACTGTTGAATCACTAAGGCCAAAACATACATAGAAACATAGAAACAGAGCGAGTCAGAAAGGGTCTCCCGGGCCATCTACTTTGACCTCCGGCAACAACCGGCTCCGCTCACGACATGCCCACCATGTGCACGTCCAGCCTATCCTTGAACACCCGCACTGATGGGGCCTCAACGACCTCTCGTGGAAGCCCGTTCCACACCCTCAGTGAATACAAAGGCATTCATGTCCTGCTTCCCATATGATCCAGTTTTATAGGATCTGGGCAGGAGGAAACCACCAGGAAGAACCCACCAGGATGCACCGGTGGCATTTCTGTAATGCAAGAATTGGCTCGCTGATCATTTTGGAGAAGGTCACCAAGGCAAAGCAAATGTGTTGCTTGCTTGCTTCTCCATGCAAGTTGTGAGAATATGGTAATAAAGATGCAGAGGGATTATCTAATTTTAGCTGACCTAGAACTTTAGTTAAGCAACTGCCATTAAGAATACAGCTCTGAGGGTAAGGAGAGTGGTGAATAAATACAAGAGTTTATTTTGCTTTTTGTAGGCTAGAGACAGAGAAGAGTTTCAGAGAAGTGAAAGGCACAATCATCCCATTCTCACCTACATGCACAGGTTTAGAAATTTTGTAGTGCTTCAAAAATCCACAGAACAAGTTTGTCTTGGACTAATTTTGAGACAAAAACATTCAGGATGGGTGAGAATTTTGTTTCAGTTTGGGTTCAGTAAGAATGTTCAACGATTCACAAAAAAATTTTTATTCTACAAACAGCCTTGAAAATGCAAAACTATAAGAGAAACCAAAACTGTAGTTTTCATGTTCTTAAAAATCTGTGTTTGAATCCATGTGGATTCAGCTATGTTAGTGTTTAATTAGGAATGTCAGCTCCTATTTCTAATAGAGTCCTCAGATTAACAGCTTTCTGGAAAGCATGTGTGTTATGGCCCACTCTGTGCTGGGAATTGCTGTATTTATTGAAATTGGCTCTGAGAATGTCATTTCTGCTAATTTTTATAAGAGTTTACCAAAATTCACAATGTTCTTCATATTCAGGAGAGAAAGAACTTGAGATTTCTATGAAAATTGAATCTGAGAAAAAAATGAAACTGAAAGACTTCCTGTACCTAAGTTTTAGGATTCATTCCATGCTCAACTCCCCTCAGGTTGGCTCTTTGACCAGCTGTTCTAGGATAGAAAAATGTAAGGCAGCTTTTCCCACCTAGTGCCGCCAGATATTTCACACTGTAATTCCCAGCCATTGGCCATGCTTGCTAGGGTTGATGGGAAATGAAGTCCAAATCATCTAAAGGGGACCAGGTCAGGGTACTGTGAAGTTTCTTTGTTATGACCGGAACACATGAAATTTTATAAAAATTAACTTCAGGAGAGGGCAAAACTGCCAAATTTACCACTTTAGAAGTTATGTGCATAGCATCAATACATGGCTTGGTCACTAGGTGACATTGGACTTTGGTCCTATCTGAAGGAACTTCCTGCATCTGTTCTGTTCTTGTAGGACAGAGACAAAGTTGTTTTCTTGCTTCCTGACTGGTGCATCCTCTAAATGCAACAGGACATCATAAGAGAAGTCCTGATGTGAGCCGCCTTGAGGCTTTGGCGAATGGGGCGGCATAAAAATGTTTTAATAAATAAATAAATAAATAAATAAATAAATAAATAAAAGTCTTGTTTAAACCAACAGATTCCTACCAAAGCAATGAAAATGGCACAGTCCTCTGCATCACAGGATGTCAGCCTGTGAATCCCTCTAACCCAGGGATCCTCAAACTTTTTCAATAGGGGGCCAGTTGAAAGACGCCAGCTACACATGCAGGCCAGGGGTGGGGGGGGGGCAGGGTGCGCAGCCTGGTGAGGCGTCGTCAAGTGCGCACGAGGTGGCGTTGGGCATGCGCGGCAGTGGCTCTCTCGCTTGGAAATCTTCCAGCGAGTTCAAAAACATCTCCGAGCAAGTAAGCCACCGCCTCCAGCCCATGCTGCAAGACAGAGGCGAGCACACATGTATGGGAGGCAGGCGGCGGCGGCTTGCTCACTCAGAGATGGTTTTGAACTCTCTGGGAGATCCTCCAACGAGTCTAAAAGCATCTCCAAGTGAGCAAGCCTCCACTTCCAGCTTGCACAGCGCGCTCACCGCATGGGTGGCAGGCAGCGGTGCAGGCCAGATAAATGGGCATGGAGGGCTGGATCCATCCCACAGGCTGTAGTTTGAGAACCCATGCTCTAACCCTACAGCACAAGAAACCTCAGGTGCTTTTCTCATGCTCTCCACTAGCTATGTGCAATGTGACAAACAGTTCTCAGGCCAGGTGCAGTTCCATCCTGAAACACAAATTTTGCTGATTGTGGATACGAAACAAAAGGTGGCAAATCTGCACACCCAGTGTGCTCTGCACCCTCAGCCCAACGATTAAATCAGAGGCTTCATTTTCAATTGCAATTACAGCTTTTATTTATTAGCCTATAATTGATAACAAGAAAATCCTATTCGAGCTCGCTCAGGAGCAAGTCTCACTGCTCCCTCCCTAGTCAGAAGTATTTAGAAATGCAGCTGAAAACTTGCAGCACTGCGGCTGCCGCTGTTGTTTTCTTCGCTCCACTGCCAAACGCAAAGCGTCAAGGATCTTCTTCTCATTGTTCAGGATGTTGTATTCAGTCAGGTTCACCAATCTGTTAAAGTTCTTCTCTGAGAAACTGACCTCCCTTGTAGTAAATGGGGAAAAAATACTGGAGACATCTACATTGCCCTCTGCCATATTTGCAGGGCTCCGTTCCACACCTGTGGAAATAAATGCAGTAACTCTGAGTTTCACCAGCAGGCCTTCTGTTCTAGGACATGGTAACATGGACTAGCCACATGATTCTGTAAGCATAAAAGTATTGCTTAACTGCTATATTATATACCTGAGTGTTGTGATATTATTGATGTTCTGTAAATTATTTTTCTTGGAGGTAAATAAATCTCATTATAAGGTCACACCAACATTTGCCCCAAATGGATATGAACCGCATTAGTGGTCTACACATTGGAGCCTCCATAACACACGTGCTGTTTACATCCAAACTGTACTGCCAAAATGCATTACTGATATGGCCATTTTAAAGACACTTTGGAAATGAAACCTTTGTAGCTGCAGAGAGCTGGCAGAAACCAGATGTTTAAAACACATTACACACCGATTCTGAAAATATGGCATTGACCACCTGTTTGTCTCTGGACCCAGTTTTAAAACACTAGTTTTGGCCTTTGGTGCCCTAAATGGTTCAGGAAGGACTGGACTGAAAATCTGTCCCAATACTTTGTTTGACCTTCTTTGGTGTTGATATATCATTCACTGTGCTCGCCAGTCTTCATACTTCAGCACACACGGACATTTCACTGCGCTCCCTCAACATCTGAAAGCTGGTCAGTAATGACATTGTAAGGCGAAGAATTGCATGGTGAAGCCATCAGCAACTACCTACACCCATCAAGCCATGTTTCAGGGTACTTCTACAGTCTTGTGGTCAAGGTAAGAATAGCTGTTCACCCAAAGAAATGCATAAGGTCATTGGACACAGGATAGTATTATTGGGGTGTGACTAGTATGGAACATTGCAAAGCTCAATGGCATTTTACAACCTACCTGGAGATTCGTATTTTTTGTAGGTATCATTCGTTAGTGGGAAAAAGAGCACTATAGGAACTGCTGCATTGTCTTCATCTTTGAACACGTAGCACTCCTTCAGGTTTTCCCTGTCTTCCTCACTTAACTCAATGTGGGGAAATGGGATTCCCTGTTTGGAGGCATATGCTGAAAACTGGTCCAGATTCTAGATAAATCAACCAAGCATAAAAAGGGGTTAACAGTCAAGTATATGACAACATTATTGATGCTGCAATAGATGGCAGTGTAGCCTATTTCAGTAGCACAAACAGGCGTTTTCACTAAAACCCTAAAAGGGGGCAGGAAAAGCCTGGGAATTCACAGCCTTTGCTGGCAGCCCCAAATGCAAGGCAGCAAACGTGCTCACTGTTTTAGTGCTATTGGTGGCAGAAAAACATTGACTGTTCTGGGGTTTCTAGGGCCTCCCCATGCAGCTCCCTTAGCAATTCTGCTGCTGTGTGTGCATGTGTTTAAAGAAGAGCACTGCAGAAGACACCCATTGAGACCCTTGGGGCTGAAAAGTTTGCGTGACCCTGATCTAAAGGCCTAACACTACACATGGCAACTTGGCATGCAAATAATGCATAAGAAGCCCTGCATCCAATCACAAAAACTTTTATAAGTACATGTGGCGTTTGTATTAAGCACTTGTACAATATTCAAAATACAACCAGGGCTTTGTTACCCTGTGGAACATCCTTTTCAGAAAGGCCTGGTAAAGCCTTAGCATGCCCACCTTTTGAAAGCTCTGAAAGACAGAAAATCCACAAAGTGCACCTGCTGCATTTTAGCCTTTGCCTGCAAATCCCACCCAAAAGCAATTTGTTATTTGTTATATTTATATCCTGCCTTTTTCATTTCAAGGAATTCAAGGCAGCTAACACAATTTTCTTCTTCCTCTCAATCTTATCCCCGCAACAACCCTGTGAAGTAGGTTGGACTGAGAGTCTGTGACTGGCCCAGAGTCAGCTCCATGGCTGAGTGGGGACTGGAGCTGAGATCTCTGGGCCATATCCACACTCTTAACCATTGCAGCACACTGGCGCTGGCTTGTACATAAGAAATGGAGAGCTGTTGAGACGGCAAAATACAGTGGTCACTTAAGGATTGCCAAAAAGGAGGAACTGCATCATGCAAAAGGTTAAGGCAGAAGATAGAGATTTGCACAACATTATCCTGATATATAGGTATTGATGCAAATTTGAAATAATTACCATAATTTAGGCAGAAATGCGTCTCACCCAAACAGGGAAGACTATGAACAAGTGACCTGCATGTTCAGTCAGCTGTTCAGGTGCTAGCTGTTGGTGGACAGCTGCAGCACTCAGCTGTTCTTCCTCCCTGTGGTTCTTTGATTTTAAACCAGACTTGGACTGGCCAGCATATCAAGCAGAAAAGAACTTGAAATAGAGGTCCAGCCTCAGTAAAGCAGAACACATGGCTGCCCTAGTATAACATGACATGCTGCGGAAGGTCCATTTGCAGTACGCTGCATGGCTTGCCAGCAAAACCATCCTGAGTGCATTCCACTCAGATTCCATGGCATGGTACCTTGTAAGCTGTCCAGAGACTTTTTTTTTAGTAATGTTTGGCATAAATTTTTTTAAATAAATTAATAGCATGTTCCAGGCAGCACTCCAAATCTCTACAGCCCTACTAGGGCAAGAGCCATCTTTTCCGTGCAGTAATATATAAAGGGTTGTCTAGACTCTACACTTTAAAAAAAAATGTATAAACAAAACCATGAAAAGAAAATCCAAAGTCTGTCCCTGGCAAAGCTGAAATTTGCAAACTATGTAAGTTATGTCAATTGATGACATAATTTGTATCATGCTGGACATTATCATCATGTTGGACATTATATGAGTGGAGTTGACTTGTGCTGGGGGTCAGACTAGATTGCCCAGGAGGGCCTTTCTGACTCACTATGTTTCTATGACTGCAAGTAAAGCAAAATAAACATCTTTTAAAAACTGTTTACTCTTCAAATATGAGAAAGTTGTATTGCAGCTGACAAAAGATAAGCTGGATAAGCTCATGTGTCTCACCAAGGTCTGGCCACCCCCACTGTAATTTAAATGTAGTATAACATCCACTTTTCTCTGAGGTATCAGAAGGGGCGGGTAGCTGGTGTTGATGAAAAACCCAGTATCCACCAGAGACAGTGGATGCGCTCCTGTTTCCATTAGCTTGTCAGGAAGAGAATCCAGCACAGTGTCTGAAAAGAAAAATTTTCACGTCAACTTTTTAACAAAAGCAGGTCCCTTTCACAAAAAGAAAGGAGCACTTCCTGCATTACTGCTTTTCATTCTTGTTTAATCCTCTGCTGTTCCTAATTTTTGTAGTGATTTTATAATACAGTTATTCTTATTTTATTTCTGTACTGTTATTAGTGGACTTGTATCTTTTGGAAGAAAGGTAGGATAAAGATGTTTCAAATAAATAGCTAAATCCAGGGCTTTTTTTGACATAGAACGCACCGGAACTGTGTTCCGGCAGCTTTTTTTCCAATGGATTTTACGAAGTGATTTTGAATCATAGCAGATCAGCAGCAAACATCATTAACATTAACAGCTATCTGCTATCTGATAGTGAGATAGTGAGGGCACTGCTCTGGCTGCTCGGCTTGGGATTGGTGTGTGTGGTCGCGCGCTTACTGCCGAGGGCGACGTGAGTTCCGGCACCTTTTTTTTTTACACAAAAAGCACTGGTTAAATCTGTGTTGGCATAACAAGAAGATGGCAAGTCAACAAGCTGTGTTTTTAGATTGATTGCCCATTAAGGGTTAATGCAGACTAGTATAGTCTGGTTAAAGAGCATATGGGGAAACCAAACTTCTCTGTGGATGGTCTTACTGTACTTACTTTTAAAAAGTCTACTTAGAAATAAGTCCCGTGTGGGGGCGTTTTTTGGATGAATGGTACAGTTGTTGTGTTCTGTCATCTGTTTGGAAGGGATGTATAATGCATCTGAAGAAAGTTGTCCTTTCCATTAGTCTGCAGACAGAATGAGATTGCTTTGCTGCCAAAACAACAGTGACTGATTACCAGGCACCTCATGGCACTGGGCTTGGACAGTCTACACACCTCAGAGTACTCTTGGGAAGAGTGGTGACAATATCAGGCCACACATTAGTTAACAATGTAAGACCTCTGGACTGATTGTGCTTAGAGTAAATCCTAGGAGGTGAACATTTATCTTTTGTGGGCATTCCACTTTGCTCTACACCTTCTTTTTTTCCCCATTACTCCAGCTGTTCACAGGACTCCTGGGAGGAAAAACAACTCTCCACAGGGCTGGCCTAAGGCATCTGGTTATCAGAGATAAAAGTTAAATTGTCTCTCCATCCACCCACAGTCCATGTACAGAAACCAGGAGGACTGTTAGTTGAATCTTACTTTGACTCTTGGCAATGAGACGGCAGCTCAACCAGATAAAGGCATGGGCCATGGGGAAGTGAGATAACTTAGGGAACACAAAGCAGTTCACAAGGGCATACATTTGTGTCTTCCAAACTGTGCAGCTTCCCTGCCACACCATCAACATCTGCCACCTCCAGCAGGGGCCTAATAAACAGGCCAGCCCAAACCTTCTGAAAAGGAACTGGATGCAACTGCCTATGGTTTGATCTGGCCCTGCCAAATGCAAAAACTGAAACAACAAGAGTTGTTTAAAATACCATTAGATGTATACTGAAGAAGTTCTGTGTTTACCTGTCAACCTGGTGGTCCTTGGGAACTCTAATAATACTGATTTTTGTTACCAATTTAAGAAGCATATTGCCTCACCATGTTTACAGGTTTCAAGTATATACTACTTTTGTACTTAGTATGGGTGCCTATCTCTTGGTTTTTATTATTTCTTCATTTCAAAATGTTTAGTCTTTTCATCTTTCAAAGTGAAAATAATATACCTTCACTAACAGACACCGTTCTTCAGTCCTGAAAGTGTTGGAAGGTGTTGTATGGAAAATTTAAAAGAAGAAAAGAAATTTATGTTATTTAAAATGTGAATGTTTTTATCGGGTCTGAAGACATAAGGCAAGAAAGGTGGCAACACATCACCTGCATAACCATGGTAATGACATGTGACCAAAGAGGTGTTTTAAAAACTGCATAGTGTCATGTTGCACAGGTTGTCCACATGCTTTGAACCCACTTTTTACCTTACAGAAAAAAATGTGTATTCTTTCAAAGTATCTTTGGTGGAGCCAATTGCCAGATTCAAGTAGAAGTGGCACTTTATCCTTGCGGAATTTAATGAATCCTGAGTTCACTTAAAGCAGAACTAGATTACCTATTTTTGTTAAGTATTGAAAGGTACGCCCTTCTCAGATTGTGAACTGAGTCAGCTAGATCCTGGTCATGAGTGATAGCTGAAATCACTATATACACCTAACAAGATATCACCAGAAATGTAGGTTTATTACTGTGCCTTTCCATGTAGTAAATTGTGCATTCTCCAAGTATCTGTCATGAAATTGTAAACCCTTCAGGAAATTGGGATATTCTGACATTGTTGGGCGTCCTGTTAAGACATCTCGGAAAACAGAAGCAAACTGGCTCTGGGAAGTGACCAGGCGAGTTTCCAGATCATGTGGTCTTGAAGGTGAAATGGAATCATCTGCAAAAGGCACAAAGAAACTTTAAAGTGCCTTAACTGTGCTCATGTTTATATGCTTATGTGTTCAAACAATATTGCACCCACAGGAGGCCCACAAGCTAACTGAAGGAGCACTGAAGGTGGAAATATACTTTTTGTTTAATTTGGTATTTTACACACACACTTATATGGCTAATATTGATTAGCTGCATAAATGTGTAACAAGAAACGGCCTTCTATTGAGTCACATCATTAGTCTATGTTGTCTAGCATTTTCTCTTCATACTGAAGCCTGATCAAGTTTGGGACAAGTTTTTTCCAGCCTAGCTTCTTGCTCTACGATAACCAGAGATGCTGAACTGAGTGAACTGAACTATTTAAGTGCCACTGCTGCTGACTTGATGCTGGTGATCCTAAGTTCTCCAAGCCACCCAGCTGCATGTTTTGCCACCCAGCCACAACTTCATGTTAAACATGAAGGAAAAACCAAATGAAGAATTCAGCCCTTGCACCAACTTATAAAACAGCTACTAAGTACTAGAGTTCTTTAACCTCAATTTTTTCCTTTCCCAATGAATGCCTCCTTTTCAATATCTTTAGGTCGCTATCCCTGCCAAAGAAATCCCAGATCCATGCAACCATGTTCATATGTGAACATTTGTGCAGCTCTACATCTTTATGAAAAGGATGGTCTCTTAGGGCACAATCCTATGCATGTTCACACAGTAAAAGATTCTAAAAGTTTACCTGTCAAAGGGATAGGAAGAAATTTAGCTGCCATGCTCTGTGCTCTTCCTGATCAATGTGCTTTCCTATCTCTGCTCACTTTCCTCAAGCAAACAAGTACATTTTTAATAGAATCTTACACGATTATACCCTTCCACCTTTGAAAGGAATGAACTCATTCACCTATGCAACTGTAAACAAAAAGGATATACAGTTTATTTTTTTAAGAGAGGCAAGAAAGAGGAAGAAAGCCACATTACCAATGTCATGTACTCTGTCTCTTGTCCACTTGTACCAGAAATCTTCTGAGTCACTGGCCAAACTCCAAACATACATAAAATCCAAGGAAAATATACTGCTCCACATACCTGTGGAATGGAAGAGATTTTAAATGACTAACCTCTAATCAGGTGAAGTCTTATGGGTGGTTTTTTTCCCTTGCACTGAAATTCAGTACATAACTTGTAATATTTAGATGAAACTGATTATCTGGACCCATTTCAGTCCGGCTTCAGACCCGGGTATGGTACTGAATCTGCCTTGGTCGCCCTGTATGATGACCTGTGCAGGGAGAGAGACAGGGGGAGTGCATCCCTGTTGGTTCTCCTGGACCTCTTAGCGGCTTTCGATACCATCGACCATGGTATCTTCCTGGATAGGCTGAAGGAATTGGGGTAGGAGTAGGAGGCACTGCTTGGCAGTGGTTCCGCTCCTTCCTTGACAGCCAATCCCAGAAGGTGGTGCTGGGGGACTCTGGCTCTGTGCCATGGTAACTCTGCCATGGAGTACCACAGAGTTCCATTCTGTCCCCCTTCCTATTTAACATCTACATGAAACCGCTGGGAGAGGTCATCAGGAGGTTTGGGCTGCGGAGTCATCAGTATGCTGATGACACCCAGCTCTCCCTTTCTTTTTCAACTAATCCAGGTGAGGCAGTGGCTGTCCTGAACAGGTGCCTGGCTGAGGTAATGGGCTGGATGAGGGCCAATAATCTAAAGCTCAATCCAGATAAGACAGAGATTTTGTTGGTGGGTGATTCGAGCTCCTGGGTAGGTGACTTGGGCCCTGCCCTGGATGGGGTTGCACTCCCTCTAAAGGACAGGGTCCGCAGCTTGGGAGTGCTCCTCAACCCGGAGCTGTCCTTGGAAGCCCAAGTGAAAGTGGTGGCGAGGAGTGCTTTCCTTCAGCTTCGGCTAATCTATCAGCTGCGTCCCTACCTGGAGGAGGATTGCCTAGCAACAGTAACACACACATTGGTTACTTCCTGGTTGGATTTCTGTGATGTGCTTTATGTGGGGCTGCCCTTGAAGACAGTCTGGATACTTCAGATGGTTCAAAATAGAGCTTCCAGGATGCTGTCAGGGACTGGGCATTATTCTCATATAACCCCAGTCCTCTATCAGCTCCATTGACTTCCCATCGAAGTCCAGGCTCAATTCAAGGTTCTGGTTATTACCTATAAAGCCCTAAACAGCTTGGGACAGCCATTGCACCATCACATTAATTTAGAACTGGCAACCACCAGCACTGAACTCCATGAAATGCACTTTTGAGTAGATACTCATACAATGGCACTGTAGCAAAGTAACTTTCTCCATATGCTCAAATTTCAACAACTTTATATGCAGTGGGTTTGTCAAAGAGTTAGAATTGTTATAAATATAATAAATGAAAAGTAAAATCTATCATATGGATTCAACATTATATCCATCAAATTAAGTCAAAGCTGATATGAGGCCTAAAATGAAACTTTTGATAAAAGGTATATAATATTATTCCACAAGGAAGGCTGAGCACCGAAGAATAGAAGCCTTTGAATTGTGGTGCTGGAGAAGACTCCTGTGAGTCCCTTGGACTGTGTTGTGCCTAACAACTCGGAGGAGTCGTTAGTACGTGTAAGAGAGAGAGAAACTCCCAGTGAGAGTCAGGCTTTAGAGCAAGAAGACTTCTACTTGGTGCCCATAGCACAAACGCCCCCTGCCCTCCCTCCCAGCTGCCAGACTCTGACGAAGTTTTTGTCCAGCCTGCAGGAATTGCTGAGCAGACGGTGGGACAGCCCGTTGCCATGGAGAATGCCCAGTGTTTGAGCCAATTAGAAGAGAGACAAAGTCAAAGAAGGAGGGAGAGGAGTTTATCTAACATTCACATAGGGTTAAGAGTGTGTCATAAATCTGAGATAGGTCAGAAAGGAGGGGACAACTGTGTTGCTTAGAACTACCATTAACGACTCCTGTACTATTCATCATCTGTGTATCTTTGAAGTTGTTTAGAATAAAAGGCTTTAAACTTTTATTGCCTGTATCTGTGTGAGTAATTAGGAAGAGTGGTCCGGCCTCATGACAGACTGCAAGATGATCAAACTAGTGAGTCCTAGAGGAAATCAACCCTAACTGCTCTTTAGAAGGATAGATACTGAAGATGAAACTCAAATACTTTTCACCACCTAATGAGAAGGAAGGACTCACTAGAGAAGACCCTAATGCTGGGAACAATTGACAGCAAAAGAAGAAGGGGATGACAGAGAATGAGGTGGTTAGATGGAGTCACTGAAGCAGTCGGCGTGAGCTTAGGTGGACTCCGGGCGATGGTGGAGGACAGGAAGGCCTGGAGGAATGTTGTCCATGGGGTCGCAATGGGTCGGACACGACTTCACGACTAACAACAACAACAAATATAATATTATTATACATATTTTTATTTAAATCCTGCTTTTTTCCTTTCAAGAAACTCAAGGCAGCTTATATAATTCTCCTCCTCCTCTTCTCAATCTTATCCTCATACCCACAGCCCTGTGACTTAGGTTGGGCTTAGAGTCTGTGAGTGGCCCAAAGTTACCTAGCAAGCTCCATGGTGGAGACAGATCTCCTCAGTCTCAGTCCTGCACTCTTTAACTACTACACTACACTATACATAAAAGCTTCCATATAGCCTGAGTGCCTGATCTTCTGTAATTTTGGAAGCTAAGCAGGGTCACACCTGGTTGAAATCTGGATGGGTGACTTAATGTTGTGAACCGCCCAGTGGGTATAGCAAATGAATGAATGAATATCTTAACAATTATAACAACAAGCAGTAGACTACTTATTCTGTATTTTAAGTAATTATAGCTAAGACACACACATATACATGAATGCATAACTGAGCAAATCTACCATTATCCAGAGTAAGAAGGTGCCTTATATTAAGTCAGACCATTGGCCCATCTGGCTGAGTACTGACAATATGGACTGACATGGTTTCAGGAAGCTTTTCCAATGCCATCTGGAGATGCCAGGAATTGAATTTAGGCACATTTGCATACCAAGCCTGTGCTCTGTCACTGAGTTACAGTCCTGTTCTGACTGAGGAAGAATCTGAAGCTTAGCAGGCTCACAATCACAGAGCAGAAGACTGAAGATATTTTCCTCAGTGATTTTCCTATTGTGCAGGTTGAGGGCATAGAGGGATGTATAAGAAACTCACTTCAGTTCCTTTTTTTCTTCTTTTTGAATGAGCACAGACTCAGATAGAAACACAGAAACAGAGCGAGTCAGAAGGGGCCTCCCAGACCATCTAGTCTGACCTTTGGCACCAGCCGCCTCCGCTCATGACATGCTCACCATGTGCACGTCCAGCCTATCCTTGAACACCCGCACCGATGGGGCCTCAACGATGTACTTTGACAAACTCTTTTTTTTTTTGCTTATGTGCTATGTGCATATTAAAATGTAATAAATACAGCACCACAATTCCCAGCATGCCCCAGCATGTGCATCAGCTGACTGGATCAGTGGATATAGAGAACAAGTCAAATGCCTTTTTCTTCCCTTCATTCTTCTGCCCCACTTGCAGCTTCTCTCACGCATGTCCCTTTCCACACCAGGAAAAAAAACCCCAAAGCTTATTATTTCCCCTTGACACATGAGTTTACCTTCCATGAAGCACATTCGTGATTCTGGGAGCTTCTTCATCAGTCGTCCCATGAAGTATTCACTACCAAAATCCTCTGAACGAATGTAGGCTCCATACTTGAAGCTTCCCACTTCATAAGGAGTGAACTCCAACCACTCTGTGAACACAATGAAATGGAGATTTAATATGTACTAAAGAGTCTCAGTAATGAAATTACCCAAGGCATATGGACTATTGTTCCTTCGTGTGCGGTAGTCAAGGGTTAGGGTATAAAGGAGGAACAGAAAAGACAGTCACAACAACTGCAGACGAAGGGTTAGCGTGAGGTATCAACAGTGGGTGTTTTTCCTTTCCCCTCTCAGAGTAAGAATGAGAACGATAGGTTTGTGTTCTGTTTCAGCTGGTGAGGCTTGTCCTAATGAGGATCTAGCTAGATTGACCATGATAAAGCCTAGTTCGCCTGAAGACTTGAAGCAAGTCAGGTTCAGTGGATTTTAACCAAACCAGAGTCAGTTTTCCCAGAAAGACAGAAAAAGAGATCTCAGAGTGATGCTTTAATTAGACAAGCTTGCCTGTATGTTGCTCCAACAGGTGGCAGATTGTGACTGAGACTTAAATTTGGTGTTTGCTTCATTAGGCTTGTTAGCCTTATTGAGTAAGAACTTCTTATCTGTTCAGTAGGTTCAAGCTGTGAGGACAGCAGAAGAGGCTGCAGCATGATGTTAAAGTCCTTAGACTCTAAGGAGGAAAACAAGATGTCTCCAGGTCACAGGAGATCTGGTCCCTGCAGACTACCTGGAAAACCAGGACCCAAGAATGTGGGAACTTCATAATGCCCATCTGAAATCTAGCCCTCTGCCTCATCCAGTTCTTAACTCTGGAGTCCCATCCTCTGAGGGCAAAGGATTGCGTTTCTGGAACATAACAGCCAGTCCCTGAAGCCTGGCCTTTCCCTGCTGACTATCCTATTTAAGCAATATAATATAATCCAGCAATATGATGTTGGATTTCACCATTTACTTCTAGACACTTACTGACTTGAAGATGTATTGTGCCTCTTAACTAATGCCTGATCTTTTCCTGTTATGTCAAACTGTGGATGATATTTTTAAAAATAACAAATTGTCTCTTTAAATAAGCCTAGCCCTTTATTTAGGATGGTGGCCAGATTGCAGGGAAAGCCATATGAGGCAAGACTGAGGGAACTGGGTCTTTTCAGCCTGGAGAAGAGGAGGGAGGGGTGTGTCACGGAGGTGGGTGGTCTCCCCTGCAGAGGAGGGCAGAACACACTCCAATGCAGCGAAGGAACCAAGGTTTAATTTGGATGCCAGGAAGTACTTCCTGACAGTTAGGACCCCAAGGGTATGGAATTGGCTTCTATGGGAGGTGGTTGAGGCCCTATCCATGAGGGTGTTCAAGGATAGGCTAGACATGCGCATGATAGGCATGTCATGGGTGGAGCTGGCTAGAGCTGGGGCCCTTCTGACTCGCTCTGTTTCTATGTTTCTGTGTTTCATTTAATGGTACCAAAAATTATTAGCAAGAAAAATCAGGGAGGTAACTTTACTTATATACACTGAAACACTACACAACTGAAACAAAAAACAAAAACAAAAATCTGGATCTCTGCATATAGAAAAAAATCTACTCAGTCTAGAATCTTGCCTTTCAAAGACAGTTTACTGGCAGGAGTGGACAATTTAGTATGTAATTTTTTTATTGAAATTCCTTCATCTCATATCTTATATTTGAAAGTCAAAATACGCTTGAATTTTGGTGGGATTATTTTATTAATAAAAAGCAGGCAGAAATTGGGTGCCACAAAAAGATGATCAGCAAAAAATTCCCATGTGTTAATCTAAAGAAAGACTTCTATAAATGACTTTATTGTTGGTACAGGAGACCACAAAAGTTGGTCAGGATATACTGTATGCCAATGTTCACAGTACATGTTGGAAATGTGCAGGAACTGACCATGTTTACTTGTAAATTTATGTTTTTGTTTTTAATTTTGGTTGTGCCTTACGCTGTATTTTTGGATGATTGCTTTATATCCCCCTCTCAGCTTATTCATTTATCATTTAGCTATTTATTGTATATATTTAATTTATTTTATTATTATAAGTTGTTTTATTACTAATAATTTTATTGAAATTATTTTTATTGCATTGTTGATTTTATTGTGTTTGTATGTAAACAGCCCAGAGATCCTATGGCTAATCAGGTGGCATATAAAATCAAATGAGAAAAGCAAATCTGAACAACTTTGAATGTCATTTATTATTTATATGAAACAGCAATTTGAGTTGGACATCAGGAAAATTAAAGCTTTTGCAACGTCAGCATAAATTTTTGAGGATGATATTGGATGGTGTTTGCAATGTATCTTGGAAAATTAGGATTAGTTTGCATGGTGATAGCTATTGTTCAGGTTTTCTTTGTAATTACAATTTTTATGTAATTGATATGGCATTCTGATTGTATATTTATAATAAGCAATAAAAGTAGGCACTCACAATTTATTAGTATGGAGGAAGAAAAGGTATGGTAATAAGACAATTCATCATACCATTACCTCTAAAATCTTGAGCACTGTATTTGTTTTTAAGGTTGACCGCCAAGTAAATGGGCAAGGGGTTTTGCCCCTCACTTACAGCCATTTGCTGTTCTGAGAGGGTATGACAGTTTTTCTGCAAAAAAGAGAGAGAGAGAGAGAGAGAGAGAGAAGTTTAAGGTTCAGCTAAAAGCTGGCTGGCCTGTGTGTATAAGTGCCTACCTATATTACACTTACTACATTTAAACTCCACCTTTCTTCTATTGTGGAACTCAAGGTTCTTATTAAAGAACTCCAAATTCTCTTGGAATGTTTGTGTTAGGTAAATCTGGTGGCAACTGGCAGTGATGCAGATCCTGCTTCATGGACTACAATGCCCTTGCCAGTCCTGTGCTCATTGTTGCCTGACTTGTGGCTAGACAGAAATATGCAGAGAGGGGAAGAATCACCTGTGTAAGGTGTGTCTGAGGTTGGTGAGGAGTAGATGAGTCTTGTATGCATTCATATTAAAGGGATGTTAAAAGAGCTCTGCTGTGTTAAACCAAAGGTTCAACTAACACAATAACCTGCTTCCAGTAGTGGCATTGTGTGCTTCCAGAAAGTCCAGAAGCACAATATGAAGGCAATAGCCCAGTTCATTGTTACTGCTGGACAAACTTGTACCCAGCAGCAGCATCTACCTCTGGTTCCATACAGCCACTGTGGCCAGTAACCATGGATAACCCTAACCTCCACTAATTTGACAACCATCTAAACTTGTTATCCCTGCATCCTGAGGCAGTGTGAAATACTTTCTTTTCCAACCAACACACTTCAAGCTGATTTGCCATCATCATGTTTTAAAATTGGGGCGGGGCGGTGGATACAGCCATTACCTCATCATGTAACATGGACTCAATGACAAGCCCCCAGAGGTCAATAAAGGAAGTGTCATGTCCTTCTTCAGTTCTTTGTTTCAGTTCATTATAATAGTACTTCAATTTATCCATGGAAAAGCAATTAAACTTGGATTTGACTACTTGCTTCCGGGCCTCGCTAATGGTTTCTTCCAGATATTTTTGTGACCAATAAGCATCTTCATACAATTTCCCCATAGTCCTGAGTATTAAAATATGTTAAAATATAAGAGTGACATACAACTAATTGCACAAAACCTTAAGTTCTCAAAACCTCCATGCCAACTGTTAGAGGGCGGCAGATGGGATAAAGCTTTAATACCCAGCTCTGAGATCAGAGTACTGTCTCAGACCTTAGCACTGGGCATCTAAATTGTCCTATGGCCCACAGACAATGGTTCTCTTAAATCTTTTAAAATAAAATAATCTTGTTCATTTATTACAAACACTATAAGCCTAAACTTCATGAAGCACAGAATATGTCTGTGAACCTCAGCCATGAATCACTTATTAAAAAGTGATTTTCATTCACAACAGAAGCAGGACTGGCAGCGTGGATGATGATGGTGCTGGTGATAATGATAATGTATTTCATGTCTGTACCACCCCATAGCTGAAGGTCTCAGGGTAATTTCAAACAATGCATAAAAAGAGTGCAATAAAGTACAATAAAAATACAATAACAAGAAGGATAAAAATAACAGACAGCTTAAAAACATACAGTGAAGAATGACTCTTCATTTTTTTTTTTTTTTTAAACTGGGGGGGGTAATTCCTTCAAGCTTCTGGATAAGCAAGCACATCTTTAAAATCCTCAGCATAAAGGGAAATCATAAGCTGGCACCAAAAAATGACAAAGTTGGAGCTACGTGGGCTGCACTGGAGGGGTGTCATTCCATAGATGGGGTGGGGGCACCCTAGAGATGGTTGTCATTCTTCAAGCCTCCCTTGGAGCTGGCACTTAAGAAGGCCCCTTAGTAGCACAGTGTCCAGGTGGACTGTCAAAGGGAGAGATATTGCGCATTGCAGTTCCAAACCACATGAAGCTATATAGGTTAAAACCAGCATCTTGAATGGAGCCCAGAGGAATACAGGCAGGCCTTACTGGTTTGTATGTAACGTCCCAGAGATTAGTCTGGCTGATGCATTCCGCATGAGCTGCAACAATGCCACATAGAATACATTGAAGTAATCTAATTTAGAGATTAGCAGAGCATGGGTTACTGAAACCAGGCTATCCCTGACCAGGTAGGGGTGTAGAACAAGTTGAACATGCTCCATCCAGTCAGGAGACCCACCCGGCAACAGCATCCCAGCCTTGTCTGGATTGAGCTTTAGTTTGTTAGCCCTCATCCAGTCCATTGTCACAGCCAGATATCTGTTTGCATAGGCACAGCCTTACCTGCTGACAGTGAAAAGGAGAGAGGTGCAGCACTCTCCAAAACTCTGTACTTTAAATAGCATGGGGGACAGAGTAGACCCCTGAGAAATTCCATGCTGGAGAATCCATGGAATTGAACAATATTCAATTCAGGAAGCCACAGAGAGGTACAGGCATACCAACAGGACCAAAGCCCCTCTATTTTTCTGAATAATCATCCTGTTCTGAATCTGTTCTGCACAATTGTAGTGCAGGGTAAACACTGAACTGAATCAGGCATGCAAAAGACAGTAAATGAAAAGAAAATCCTCCTTACCATGTTGTGCCAGATAAACCTGTGATGTATGTAATGCAGTCTAGCAAATTCAGTTTCTGCAAACCCAGAAGGCTGCCGTACATTGCTGTGAATGACCTGGTCCCACCACCTGTTGTCATGATTGCCACCACAGGTACCTGTTTAGCCCACAAAAACAATGGTGGTAGCCTCATAGTCCTTATCCAAGGGACTATATGAAAGAACACTAAGCAGATGTTCTACATCACCAACACTTTCAGTGCAATAAAAGAACTTCCACCTAAGGGCATTAGCAGAGACTTAGGGGAGTAATTTAATGGTCCAGTTCTCTTGTTAGCAGCCCAGATGATTATGTGTGTAGAATACAGGAACTGCTTATTATCTTCCATTTGTTCTTCCACTGTCCATACAAAATGCATATACATTACACAGAAAGATTAGTCTTTGGCATCTTTGTGCCAATGTTGGCTCTACCTGATAAGACCACAAGCCTTGCTAAACCACTATGCTTGGAACAGGAATTCCTGTACACATGTTATTATAAGGCTTATATCATGTGTGGATTACCATGGCAAACCATTTTACCCATCTCCTCATGCCTTAATTTAAGTGGTTGATATTCAAAGAGAGGTATAAAAGACAGAGAAGACAATATTTTAAGAACTATCAGCCATAAGACAGCTGACTTGTTTTTTTAAGTAACAGCTAAAGAATTGTGCACACCATCTACAGAGTTATATTATCATTTAGATTACAAGTTTGTCTTACCTAGCTCTTGAAGAGATTACTAGAATTTTTTATATGTCTACTTAGAAGTAAGGTCCACTTCATTGCCACAAACTTTGTCCAAATTAAGTACATGCATAGGATTGCAAATTGTTGTCCTTAACAAACAGTCTTAGGACTTAGAACACATTGGACTTCAATATATTGCTGTCTGTGCATCTCCTTGGTCTCCTCCTCCTATTCTGGAATCTTTCTTTTTTTTTTTTTCCTTCAAAGATTCCCCCACCCCACCCTCCACACACATATACCACACTTGGTAAAAAGGGACTTGGTGCATGTATCAGATATGTTTACTTCCTGCAGCATTCTGTCATGGAATGTCTTTTGCTAATGCATTAAGGGGACTATCTGACCATTCTAGTCATACGGGGGAGAGAGGACAAGCTCCTGCTTCACATACCTCATCATCCTGCAGTACTTCCTGCAGCTGAAGAGCCTTCTTCACACTAGCATGAACATATTTCCTCCTCTTGTTTAGGAAACTCTTTTCCTCTGCACACAAGTCATATTCTATGCGTACATCTAAGTCTTTTGGCCTGCAATATAGTATTTTAGCATCCTTCAGATTTTGCACTTAATATAATTCTATAGCTGGGCTAAGCTCAAAGCATGGCAATATTGCATGTAACTATGGCTGGACACAGCCTATGGCTATGCCATCCCTCTGAAAATTATTCCTTAAACAGTTGCCTCATGCTACCTTAAAATAAGACAGGCTGCTTTGGACACCCAAGTTAGAATAGGTGGGACATCTTAAAGCCAACTCAAGTATTAATTCAGTGACATTTTTACCAAAATAAAGAATCTTTCATGCTTCCTTGATGGCCATCCACACTCCACAAAATTAAACATAAACCATATTCCATCATGGCAGCTTTTGACAACAATTCACGCTAGTCTATAAGCATAGCTAATTAATTAAACCATGAATTGCCAGGCTAAATGCTGCCCACAAGCAACTTCCTGTTGTTTATTAACCACCCTCGAATGCAGCATTTCTATGATACCCAAACCTAGGAACATGTGGTTGTTTGGGCCAAAACATCTGGATGACCATAAGTCACCTACCTCTGATAAAAATGATGCCATTTGGCCAAGCAGATTTGGTAAAACCAGTTTAAAAAGATAACAAGAGAAAACAAGGTAAATTAATTACCTGCCCAATGACAAAAAGGTTCATAGATACTTTTTGATTTGCCAAAAATGTTCCTGAAATATATTACTCTGCTTGGCCGTGAGCATGACTTATTTATCTTTTTCTTATCAATGGGATTTGATCATGGCTAAATTTATCTGGATTGGGGACCAGGAATTTGGCTTTATTTTTTGCTTCTTAAGCAGCAAATTGTGCAAGACTCTTACGTGATGTAGAATACCCTTCAAATGCTTGCAGGCACTTTTGAGAATCAAAAGAAGACAAATGTGGAAGTGGTTGTGTTTAGAAGAAACTGTCACAGAAAAATAATATTTTACCATTTACTTTCCTGCACTTGCAGATTAAGAGCTTGGTTCTGAAAAGAAAGAAAATTAATAAAGTCTAAGGCATATCATAAAGTATCTCACCCCATCAAGTTTACAAACACCCCACCTTGTTACTGATAAGGTTGAGCTGTTCTATGCTCCCCCTCCTACTAGTAGAATTGAAACAATGGTTAGGAAAATAGGAAGCTGTTTTATACAGTTTCAGACTAGCTTAAAATGCAGTCCTATGAATTCGAAGTAATCCAACTTAAGTAAGACTGATGTTAAGGTGCTGACTATACTTGTTACAGCATCTCTCAAAGGTTTCAGACGTGGGTTTTCCCAGCCCCTCTAAGAGCTGCCAGGAATTGAAATCAGGATCCTTTGCATGCCAATTATGTGTTCTGTCACTGAACTAAGACCTCCCTCTTTTTCCTAACAAATATTTGCATTCAGTACACATTTATTTTCTTAAAGATAAGGAACTCACCTCTCCTAATATTATTTCCTCTTCTATGGGGAGCTCAGTTAAAGGCAAAATCACAGTAGCATCTCTTTCAGAATTTTCTCTGAATGGAACCAGCTAAATATATAAACATATATATGTATTATTATCACATTACATTTTGCACCATTTTTCTTCATCTTGCAAGGAACCCAAGATGGTTACAAAGTTCACCTCATCTTTATTTTCACACTATAGGCATGTCATAAGTGGAGCCAGGGGGTTAGACTCTATGGCCTGGAAGACCCCTTCGGACTCATTCTGTGTCTATATTTTTATGTTTATTCAAAAGAAGGCATGGAGATTTTGCCCATACATTATATAACATTAAACATACACAGACTTGGACTGTAATAACTTGAAGGAATAATTCATTGCAAATATGAAATGATTTTTTAAAAGAGGAAAGCCTGTATCATGTAAACAGATTTCCACCTGTGCTCTGGGTCTTTCCTTTCAGCTTTCCTGCATTCCTTCCATCCCTCACCCAGAAAAATCTTCTCCATAAAGACTCCCAATCCTCCAGAGCAGATTTTAAAACTGGAGTGTACTCAGGAGTAAAAAGAAATTGTCTCTTTCCCTGTTTTTCTGACAAAAACTGTTCTGTCAGTTGGAGAGGGTAACTGATTGTTTTTTTAAAAAAAAAATCAAATAAACTATATTCTGTAAGCAGTTTGAGATAGAAGAATTTGATACTTCCCCCTCTCCCATTTTTTCAGTCAAATAACCACAGGTGCCACGTTAGCAATGGTAACTTTGGTAACATACATTTGACCACTGTGTCTTAGGTAGTACGACCTCCAGATTTGATTGGTGATTCTTCATACAGTGAAAATAAGTAACAATTTGGTTATTAATTGTAGAGTCAGGATCCAGTGGAATCTTCTGCACTTCCTCATAAGAGCCTCGAACTGTGAGTATCAGATCACCTTCTAAGTGGGAAGGTGGAGAGGGGAAAAAAAACAAAGAGAAAGGGGGAACATTAACAATGTGGGCTGACCTCAACAAGTGGTGTAGCAGCTTGTGTGTGATCTTTCTGTAATAAACTGATCTAGCCACCACCTGGGCGGTAGACCGCCAAAGCTAGCAGGCTTCCATATCCCTTCCTAATGCCTCAAAAATGACATTTCATCAGGATATGGCATCTGCTTGTAGATAACAAGGTATGGTTGCCCCTTCAAAGCAGCTTAAAGAGCCACAGTTTGTACTCATGTAAGAGTACAAAATAAATTCAAACACTGTCAAGCGTGAAAAGTGCATCCAGATAAAAGTTCATATGCATCCTTTAAAACCAAAGACAAATAAATAAAGCAAGCAGAGAAATTCTATAATCCAAGGCTGGGCAACTTGGAAGCTGCCTAGGGGCAATTTACACACACACACACACACACATCCCAGGCTTCTCCTGTGGTCTACATGGATTCACACACAGACATCCCCTCTGCAGATGCCCAAAACATTTCAAATGTTTTCAAATTCAAATAATTTGAAAACATAATTTGAGGGTTTTCAAATAATAAAACCATAATAACAAATTAGCATCTGTAGTCACTATAGAATGTCCAACAATGTCAAATATAAATACAGAATGTCAAGTAGCAGCTACAGAGGGTCAAAAATAGTTCCCAAACAAGCTAATTTGACCTGTCTGGCACTTCATTCAAATTCTAGCAGCTTTTGGCTTTTATATATATTTGGGTCAGCCTGAATTTTAGGGGTTAGCAAGGGCTGCACACTTCCTACTCATCTATATTCCTTAGGAGAGTCCAGAGGAAATGGCAGATTTCCACTCTTGAGGCATTAGACACAAGTATGTCCTTGGAAAGAGAGATCCAAATGGGGATTTTTCTTACCTATCCCAACCCCATTTCACCCCTCGCAGTCACAACAGCTTTGTGCAAAGGGGTGGACCCATGTAGATGCACAAGTTCCATGAGGTACTCCATCTCCCAGCACCATCCCCAAGTTGTATCCAATTCTAAATAACCAAATGTATGAATGGGAAGCTTGAAAAGCTTCTAGCTCTGCCTGGCTCTCCCCAAAAGTGCACAGGATAGACAGAAGACACCAAGACTTATCTATAGAATGACATTCCTAGGACTGTACTCTTAACAGACAGGAGTATACAGCTTCCAGAGGTTTCTGTGTCATTTGTCCAATGTAACTCATACAAAACCAGTTAAAGATTCACTAAGCACGACCCGTAGATCGAGCTCTGCCTGGCTCTCCCCAAAAGTGCACAGGATAGACAGAAGACACCAAGACTTATCTATAGAATGACATTCCTAGGACTGTACTCTTAACAGACAGGAGTATACAGCTTCCAGAGGTTTCTGTGTCATTTGTCCAATGTAACTCATACAAAACCAGTTAAAGATTCAATGACCTCACTTGTGTATTGTTGCTTAAGCTTCTCAAAATCCACTGTAACTTCCAGACATGAAATGTCACGTGCCTGTAAAAACAATGGGATGTCAATGGTACAGTGACATGCTTACAGCTCAGCAGCCTGATCCTGCTGCCTTCACTTTTCACAGCTCAGTACCTCCATTCTACTCCACCCAAAAACAGTTCCAGAAAGTAAATGCAGTCTCTATCCCACGCTGACTGTCCCAAGTGTAAGTGCATTTAAAGTAAATGTGATTTACTTTTGAGTATGTCCTATTGCAAATAATATTATTTACTCCAAGGAGACATGTAGTTGTTCCTTTTAGGATAAGGGAATGGGGAAGCAGCTTTGCATTTACTCTCCAGTACAGTGGGCAATGCAGAGAGAGAGAAAAAGAAGCCAGGAGGAAGTGAGTCAGGCAAGAAAGCAATGGAAGTTTGACCAAATGTATCTCTTTCTCAGAGATGCTGCTGTTTTGTTGAAACCTGACAGGATGCATTGCATCCTGGTCCCCCAGTCTACTGAAGCCACTACTCCCCCCCTGCTCCCGCAAACAGTACCACGGGTTTAGCACAGACTGGAATAAGTGCCTCAGAAAAAATGCATCCTATTCAAAAGTTGTGTTCTAACTGGTCTAAAGAAATCCAGAAGAAAGTGGCAGAAGCAGTGCGAGGAGAGCACAGAGGGCCCCCTGGTCAGTGCAGAGCAAGATGGCTTACGTCTTTCATCTGACAATCATTTTTAGGAAGGAACTCTGAAAATAAAGAGTGATTACCACCAATGTTCCATTTGTGACGATGTTTTCAGGACAGTCTGGACTAAAAAAAAGGGGGGGGGGAAATAAAATGATGAATTAAAATGTTATCATTTGTTATTGGTATTTGCTATAGCACCTTATAGTCATTTTTATAATTTCATCTATGGTTGAAGTCAATGGTCCCTTCTGAAAGAAGAAAAGATAAATCCCATGCAGGTACAGTGAAGATGAAAAGACATGAAAGTTTTAGAACTCTGAATCTTAAGCTATGAAATCAGGACAAGTGTTGGTGGTGATCTATCTAGCCTCGGATATGTTGTAATGGTTAGTGTTCAGAGAATCAGTTGAATCTATTCCTGTCTCTCCACGGAAAGGAAGCTTTTTGATCCAGCAAAAACTTCTATCAGTGGAATGGGAATGGTGTTTATTTTTGCCAATTCTATTTCTCCCCTGCAGTCCTCCATGCCAATTCTCACACTACTCCAAAGGATCAACCTCTGCAGCAGATTTAGGAAGGCTCTAAGAGCTTCAGAGTAATCAGTCTAATAGATGGAAGGTTGGCCAGGTTTTGTATGAGAGAGAGGCCTGTATCCCAATCTAGGGTGAAAGTCTGGGTGGGAAAAGTTGTGTGAATTAGACCCCCCTTCACTAAGAGACAGCAGGAGCAGTATCCTGGATAAACTAAATCTTCTGAATGTCAGAGTGTGAGATGTGTCCCTCTTTAGTGGCCCTAATTTACCATCATTGGACTTCACAGATGTTTTTTGTTTGGTTGGTTGGTTTTAGTTTGATTCCATCTGTCAGATATTTGGAGCAATGTTATTTGTTGTTTTTCATGGAGCAAAGCTCACCCTGCTGATTAGTGTGCAAGAAAGTGCTCGTCAATCAATATGTGCCTGGGTGGGCAAATGAATGACATAGAGAAAGAGGGTGACCCATAATGAAGATGAAGATCAAGGGCATGTCGGAAAAGGGTTCTCATTGTCATGTATTTGAATAATTCTGAGCAGAACTGTATCAGGTAACTGAAACACCATAACCACCACCCCCAAACTTAGAAATCGATTGTGAAAACAATCCTCAGAAATGGTGGGTTCCTCAGACAAAATTAAATGGCAGGAAGGGAGTAAGTTCTATTTTTTCACTTTTATTATTACAAACTAGCACAACATCTCTTGCAAAAAGTAATCAACATAGAAATGAATCACACATTAAAACCTTATGTCCTTCCTTTCTAATAAGTCACTGGCTTCCTCATTTAGATCTTGCAACCAAATGGCAGGCATAGTTAAGTAAAATAGCTCTCCCTCTCCTCATCCAAGTCCCCTTTTTTCAGCTCTTTCTTCATTCTGTCCCTTAGGATTTCCTGGAAATAAGCAATAATCTCAGTCCCCTGAGCCAGGAAATTCACAGTGGAAATTGTGCGCTTACATTTCTCTTGATTGAATATTTACTGCCATAGACTTAAGTGTGGAAAAGCAAACTTCTTGAAACTTGAAAGCTTAGACCAATGCACTTGCACCTGTGCCAGCCACCATATATTCTCCTGACCCTTCCCAATCAGTATTTCTTCAATATTTTTAATCCTTATACAGTCCCTGCTGCCTTGAAGGTGTGGTTGTGGCCCCTCCTGGGGAAAAAACTCCATAGATACATAGATTTATGCTAAAAATTATCTGGAAACAAAAGAAAATCCTTTTGGGGTTAGGTGCTCGAGACAGTGGTGACATCTCAGTTGCTGGCACTCTTGCATTAATCTGATGATCTCAGTCCACTGAAGGCCTGATAGCTTTTGATACCATTGATATCCCCCTGGACATAAACATTTGTAAATTGGGAGCCCCATTCTATGGTGGTTCAGTTCTTACTTATTTTTAAATGTATTTATTATATTTATATCCATTCAGAGAATACATTTCCTACAACTCCCTATGAAGGAGCTTAGGATGAAAGTCTGTGACTGGCCCAAAGTCAACCAGTGAGCTTTGTGGGCATCTGGACACTGGAATCCAGATCTCCCGGACTGCAGCCCAACACTTACTTTTGGAGATTCATTCCAGAAAATAACACTAGATGACTTTATCTCAGTCCCCTTGCAGCTCAAAGAGTGCCAGAGAGGACAATTTTGTCCCCAGTGCTGTTTAACATCTATCTATATCTATATCTATATTTTTAAACAATTTTTTAATTGTTATACTGTTATTATTTATGTATTTATGTATCCTTTGTGAGCTGCCCTGAGGCTTTGTTGCGATGGGGGTGGCATAGAAATGTTTTAAATAAATAAATAAATATCAAAGGTGAGCCAGATGTGCCCATAGGCACCGACAGTCCACACTAGCCCCTATTGCAGCTCTGCCAGACACACTGCGTTCCATTGCCTGCCTAATTTTGTGGGGCGGGAGTAATCTGTAAGAGTGATGGACCACCCAGTGGCCTGCACAAATAGCCTAAAATGAGCCAAATGTAGCCACTGTAGCATTTTATAGCTTTACAGAGTGATTTGCTGGCAAATTTTAGTAGCAAACTGGCGATTTCAACTTTTCTTCAGGCGTCACATACTGCCCATGCCTGAGGTCTGGTGGACAAAAAATGACAATTATGGGCTAGATAAGGGCTAAGAAACTGAAACTGAACCCTTATAAAGACAGAGAACTTGTAAGGGCAGGGCTCCCAGTTGCAGGAATTTGTTTATATGCTCCGGAATGGATTTCTCTCCCTTGGAAGGAACAGCAGCACGAGTGTGCTCCTGGAGGCATCCTCGTCACTGGAGGCCCAGGTCACTTCAGCTGCTAAGAGTACCTAATATCATCATTGGTTAATGTACCAGTTCCTGCAATGGTAGCCCTGTGACAGACTACTGTAATTTGCTCTAATTGAGGTTGCTCTGAGCCTGTCTTGGAAACTTGCAGCTCCTGCAGAACAAAGTGACTAGGATGCTTGGCACACCTTCTAGCTAAGCACATATCATAGCTGTGTAAAAAGAACTATACTGGCTGCCTTGTAGCTACTGAAGCATGTTCAAGATCCTACTGCTGACATACAAAATCACTATTTCTGATATAACCATCTGCTGGATATTCTGGCATCAAATTAAGTTGCTGCAACCTGATGATATGGACAACTTGTCTGCAAGCGATTCAAGGCCTCTCAATGTTTCCCTTCCTAGCCAAGAAGACTTACCCAAGGAGGTATCACCAGTTGGGTCCAGGAAGTATAGCGAGGAAGTATGGGGAGTATAGATGTATAGATGCATCTGTACTGGAAGAGGTGGTTCCTACTGTATTTAAAGAGACAGTACTTACCAGGGTGAAGGTGAAGCAACTGCAGGCACTCTTGGAAGATACTATCTAAATCCATGAGTTTTAACCTGGCTGTGGGATGGAATCAGCTTTGATTGTCCTGATAGATGGTCTTTATTGGGACAGAGACAGGGGAGTGCCAACCTATTAGTTCTGGTCAATCTGTCACTGGCTTTTGACACCATGAAACATGGCATTTCCTGGACTGACTCTGTGGGCTGCGCATGGGAGGTATGGTTTCTAACTGAGTCCTCTCTTATACTAGATTTGGATATTCCTTTGCCTGTCAATCCTGAAACAAAGATAATTCTAAGATTTCACATGATAAGAATAAAAGAATCAAAAACACAGTTATATTGATTTCTACAGTTCTCCACTCTGTCCTGAATCTTTTGAGCATCCAGTGCAAAGCAGGGGAAGCAACAGAGGTGAACAGAGGTGACCTCTGCACTCCACACTTCAGCTAGTCAATTTCAGCTGTCTAGGTGTGGTGCTTCAGAGTGGGAGGGAAGGAGACTGGAATGCCATTCATTTCCTAATGGCCCCAATCTCCTCCCTTCCCGGCCCCAAACCATCACCTTTACTCTCTTTCTGTGGACAGTCTTCCAACCTCAGAGAAGCAACCATCATGTTTCTTTCCACATTGGCTTCAAGGGTGTGGGGAACTGGAGTGAGACCTCTGTTTCTGACCTCAAAGCTGAGAATCCAAAGTAAGATCCTCTAAGATTAGTCTATCATGAATCTGCAAGGAATGGGTACAATGGCACAACTTGAGCATAAAAGGAAAGAGGAAAGAAAGAAAGATTCGGGTCATGAAAACGGAGGTCCTCAATTTCACAAAGTTTGTGTGAGTATTCTGTGTAAATGAAGTAAAGTGTTCAGAAGGTACAGTACCGTATCTGAGTAGTGCTGTATGGACTATGAAATTTCCTAATCTAATTATCAGCTGCAATTGCATAATAAATGCCGGTTCAGCTATGAACCTGAAAGACATTGTTCTAAGAAATGATAAATGCAATTCCAAATGCAGCTGGAAAATTTATAAAGTCTGAAAAAAATATGTCCAAAGATATAAAGTCTTTGGTATTTCATAAAGTCACTAGCTAGCAATTCCCCATGAACCTCTTTACAAGAGTCTTATGAGGTTACATAACACAGACGGTTTCCACTGAAATGAAATGAATGCGTGTGCTAGTATAGTCTCAAAAACTGTCTTTTAATTTACATAGATTCATTCACAAAATAAGAACAAAACCACTATAATACTATCTTTTTTTCTTTATTGTCATTTTAAATATATAAATTACACATCTTTTTACACATTTATTTACACTTTTTTCTGTACTTCTTTCCCATTGTTATTTTCACACAGGCTTCTTGTTAGCCTAGGAATACAAATCTATTGGAAAGAGAGAAAGGAATGTCAAATTAACCAGCACCCACTGCACCATCAGCACATTTATCTGGAGCTAGATCTGGGGGTCTGAAGTGCTTGGGGATCCAACAGCCATGAATTCAGGGTCATGAGCTGGGCCCACACAGTTTTCCCATCCATCTGCACAGATGGAGGAAGCCAAAACAGCCAGGTCTCCCTCCTGGATGAAAGCCTCCAGAGGGCATACCCTGCTCCTATCACAGATCTGAGGCTGGAGAAAATCGTGCGGATTCTCAGTGGCATGTGCCAGCAGCCAAACCCCAGTTGTTATACTTGATCAGACAGAGTCGTAGGGAACGAGGGTCAGGAAATATTGGCATCAACCTATGCCTAAGAGTGTGCTCATTCTCTCACCAAGAAAGGGAAAATCCTGCTGCCCTTCAAACCCCTCTGCTGTCTCCACAGGGATGAAGGGTGGCAGGACCAGAGAACAACCTACCACCAGGGGAAATAGCCACGCTTGCTGTGTATGTGGGTAAGTCCCCTGACCCTTAATGCACCCTGCCTGCTTTCCACAATAGAGAAAGGATGCAGGGCAGGGGAAGCTGCTGAGCTTTCTTCAGTGCCCCATCAGAAAGCAAAAGGAGCTCACCTGTTTGTCTTTCACATGCCCTGCCTCCCACTGTGGGAGGAAGGTGGGGCATAAAGAACAGGGCAGAAGCAATCTAGTCCCTGTCTCTGGAAAATCAACAGGAATTAGATTGGCTTGATTTGCTGTGCATGGGGCATCCCTAACTGGGGAAGTCTGTGTTCAGTGGAGCTGGTCCTGACCATCATTTGGACCGTGGAGCAAATGATGTCATGTAGTCGGCAGAAGGCTGGGGGGAGTGTCATCTGGCTCCCCACCCAAAATTAACTCTGCACTCATGAGCTATAGTATTCTCACAACACAAGTCAACTTGCTACCTATTCTCCAACTATCTTATTTCAGCCACAGGCACTAAACTCTGAGCAGAATAATATCCTATGTAGGCTTGCCTTAAAAATTAGACATTTTAAAAACATGACATACCATTTTGTTATCCAGGATCTACAAGAAGCCTTTTAAGCACAGGTCTTGTACTTATTAGAAGCCAGGAGGCCTAGGGATATTGATACTGCGGAACCAGCTGATCCAGCGAGATCCTAACGCAAGAATACCCTCACTAGCAGGGGCCCTGGCAGCGCGAGTCCCGGCAGTGCGCGTCCTAGCAGTGCGAGCTCCAGCAGTGCAAGTCCTTGCAGTGTGAGCCCCGCCACCTTGCCTTTGGCCCCTGTGAGCAGACAGGAGAAACAGAGAAAGAAATTGATAAAGCATAACAGAGTGTACCATGAATGAAAAACACAGCAATTAGTTGCCTAAAGAACAAAACTCACCTTCTCGACCTTTGCCTGCTGGGGTATCACTTGTCACCCTTATGCAGACCTGGTGTACATATGGAGTCGCTTAGCTCAGCTGAGGATGGCTAAGCATTCCATGGACCATCCTGTGTTTGGCTGCTTCAGATGGTCAGTATCGACACCACTGGCTTGGTGATGTTGCTGAAGTTCATATATATCTTGTTCAGAATACAAACTCCCTAGAATGTTGTGCTCCACTCATGAATAACGCATTCACAACCTGTGAAGGTCTTACTTGACTTAGAAGGCTTCTAAGCATATGCAATTTTTTTTAAAAAAATCACTCAACAGGAATGTCAGGGGGCTGGCAAATTACATATGTAAGAGTTTGTGACACCTGAGATGATGCCAAATGTCTCATAACTGTGCCCAGGTGCCTTAAGACATATGGTTTCCAGTGGCATCCCTATTGATCTCCTACTCCTACTACTTCAGTGTGTAGCAGGAAGGAGCAGTCACTGCATCAGTTGCAACAAGGGAAGGTTTGACTGGAAGGAAGGACCCAAGACTCAGGGGTTCATGGTGTGAAAATGGGAGCAGGGAAGGGGCTTTGAAAAAGCATCTGAAAAGTAGTGTTGGGTGCAATCACACTCCCAGTGATGTGAGAAATTAAACAGGATTTCCTGTTTTGGAACTAGGCTCAGAAAAACAAGAACTATTTTCCTATTTAGTAAATTTGGAAAGTAGCTTGGTTTGCTGAGTCCAAACTGAGCTGAGTTTGTTTATCATTTATCTAGTTGAAACACCATGCCAGTTAATAGTGACAACAAAGAGAAAGTCCTGTACTGATGGAAAGGAATACAGGTGTGATAACTGCAGACAGTTGCAATGTACATCAGGACACAAAACAACCAGACTACCACACTTGTTAAATCCGAGAGAATGATAGGGAAAGTCAGTTATGTAGTAACTGTTATACACAGACAGCGAGTTGTGCTTTGTACAAGAGATCTGCTATCTTTATTAAAATGATTGTGTCTTATTGTTTTATTCATGTATTTCCATAGCGGTTGTGGCTATACCTATTGTAACCCAACGTGGTATCTGTAATGATGAAGGGAAATTTAAAGAGGGGACCGGAGGAGGATACTATGCCCAGCACACCATTGTGCACACATCTATCAATTATCATCTCACAGGAGGATGTCTGATAATGGACATCAGACATCCATACAGGGTTTAATACAGAGAGAGGGAGAGAGCGCGAGAGAGGCAAAGAGTGAGACTGCAGTGGAGTGGCGGAATGTGCCACCCTGTGGGCACTCTGCTGGCCTTTCATCTATAAGACTCAGTGATGCACTTAAAGTAGAAAAGTCCAGGGAACTCTGGCTGACAGCGTAGTAAATATAAACCATATTATTATGCTAGATTTCACTAGTATGCCACAGAATTTTTGAAATCTGGGGTTTTCATTTCAGATTTTCAACACAAGTCATTTCTTTCAAGTATCTTGACTTATTTTAGAGCACTAGTTATAGACACAGGGTTCTAAAATAAGTTTGTAGTCTGTATCCTATCATGTGGTTGCAATCCAGCAACAAACAAAAATGGGGGGGGGGGATTAAACAGAAGCTTTACATCTTCGTGTCTCTACTTTCTGCCAGACAAACTCACTGCAGCTGTCACATCCTTCAACATATCCTCCAAGATTACCCAGCCAAGCCTCAAGAGCAGTGTCTCTGTTTTGCCAACTAGTGATAACAGCATAGTCTGCTCATCACTTATGGGCAGACAACCCAGTCTGTTCAAGAAGTTATCATTGCAGGACAACAAATTTTCCTCTGCCTGCCCCTTCAGCCCTCAGACAACCCAGTCTGTTGTTTCATTGGAAGCCTTCCTCTACTTTGCACTAGGTCCCAAAAACATTCCGCTTGTCCTTTTATCTATATTCTTTATACACTGATATGGTCTAGTACATACCAGTTACTTTTCAACTGTAATATTAAGAGATCTACTCACATGTACTGTAATGAGAACTCTACATCCAGTTCTTCCTGTGTCTAGAGAAAAATAAGGAAAATTAGGATTACCCCCTTGTCTGTTTTCAAATATTGATTAAAAAAATATTCTTTTGGCATTTTAGCCAACTTGAACCTCATAAATATAAGATGAGCAATATGAAGCCAAAAAATTATGTTTCCTCCACTGTTCTTATGTTTACAGATACATTTTTCTATTTTTGCATCAGTGCTAAACACACTATACTTCCTGAAAGTTGTCCTACTAAAATACCTTCCCTTTTCTTCCTCTTTTGCACATGTGAAATCAGAAAATTTTGCTTCAATGATTAAACAACTCAGAATCCTCCATGATATCCAAATTTTGTGGAGAAATTTATATTCCCAAATGAGCTCCAGTGCATGAAAAAAAGAGGAGAGTGAAGAATGCAAAATCTGTTGCTTACACAGGCTAATTCATGGAACAGAAATCCTTGGTTTTCCTGGTGGTTGAACAAGACCATTGTGAATTTGATTTTAATTGTGATTTCATATTCTGAGAACAATTCAATCAACACTACCTTCCATTCCAAGAATATATGCTTCACATACATGTAGAGCAACTTCTGTAGCAATATGTAATACCATGTTCTTGTCTTGTTTGTCATAACCATGCTAACACATGGTTTCCCCAAAAATAAAACTGGATCTTATATTGATTTTTGCTCCAAAAGACACATCAGGGCTTATTTTCAGGTGATGTCTTATTTTCCAGTTAGGTCTTATTTTCAGGGAAACAGGGTATGTGGGGAGCTGCTTGAAGTTCTACTCATGTTTTCCTATTGACAAGGTGCATTGAAAAGTGCATAATTTCCAATGTTTAAAGGCAGGAACCATTCATTCTACTTCAGTCCAAATAAACTTACACTTTGAAAAAAGAACCCAGTTTTGAGGCTGACTGCCAATATTCTGAGAAAAAGCAGAATACACATATGGGGAACCAAGGACAAACTTCAATTTCTCTATGCCAAAGTTGCTGAGATAGGACTGTCTGTTCATTATTATAGCAGCAGGCATGCACAGGAGGTTTTTTAAACATATATTCCAACCATAGTTTAAGTGTCAATAGAGGGCGTATCTACTACAGGGTAAAGTTCAGAAAGTCTAAGCCAGCATTTGTTTCACCATATGTGCTTCTGTGTAACTTCACCACTTACTTCTCCATTCAATTTGAAGTTCACACGGCTAGTTTGGCCGGGATGCAGTTTAGCAATATCAAAGAGGACTGTGTAAAGGTGATCATCTTTGGTAAATGTATCTTCATCACAGAGTTTCAGATGTAGAATATTCTGGCAACAGAGGAATATTTTAAGAATAAATATTGTTTAAAAGACTTGATTTTGAATTGTACAGAACCAAAAAAGGAAGCTACAGAGTGGCAGGTGCATATTCCATTTCTTTCGGTGCACCAGGTGAACATTCCAGGGACCATAGTTAGGATGGTGGAGATTCTCCTCTCCAAGTCAGAGACAGCACTGCAACTTGGGAAGGAGGAGTTGGAGATCTGACCCCAGTTCCTCACAGCTAGTATGAAAAGAACTCTCCTGGCTGCCTTTCTGAAGTCAGAAAATAAAGCTCCGAAAAGCGGGGAACAGGCCAGGGAATGATACAATTCATCTTGAGCTTCTTCTAACCTCCCTTCTTCACCCTCCAAAGCACCCTCATTAAATGGGTTTAAAAGCCAATCTAGCCAAACTACAACAACAACTAAGCTCAGAGGATGGGGGACGAAAGATCACATTTGCTGCTGCCCCTGCCCTGCCAGCTTCAATCTCACAAGGCATAGGAATATTGGAAAGCCCCAGGCTCAGGTACTTTTGATCAGGAGCTCACTCACAAAGCCATGCTGGACTTAGTAAAACCTGAATGGACCTAAAGGAGTTTCCTGTGGCTTTTATGTTCTTCACCAAAAAAGACAATAAAGTTATTCTCTAGTTTATTTAGCTTGCTTCCATGCATGGCTCCAAAGGTCTGTTCTGGACCCACAGATTTTAACATGACAAAGAAAATGGCACAACTCCCAATACCTGAAGCCATCAGCATTAATAATCCTGCAGCAAGGTGTGTGTGCTTTTGTCAGGCCACAAAGCACAACCAAAGAGAACCAACAGTGCAGGCATGATAACTGACTTGGCTGATTCCAGCTGTACCATACAAGAAAAAATAAGAACGCACCAATCATATTCTGTGGGGTGTGGATGTAAAATACTTAACAGAAATTGATGACATTTCTGAGATGTTTTAACCACTAAATGCATGTGTGGTACCTGAAAACCAATGTTCATCTAATGAAACGCTGCCTGAGCCATCTTTAGGAATGGCACTGTTGTTACTTGCACCAATTGGGGTGAATGGGCTTTCATAAGCCATTCAGTTTAAGAGATGAATGACTGATTACTTGAACTGCTAAACATAATGACTGCTTTATTTCATTGTTGTTCTTTTAAATTAAGGATCTGGGACAGTAATTAATAAGTGGCATTGATCTTGTCAGGAGTTTTCTGGCATTAACATTTTTGTGAGCTTCTTGGCTGGTGTCTCCTCTGCCATCCAGGTCTTGTCCAAGTGGTTTTGTTGCCTAACACAAAGGACAAAATAAAGCCCAGTAGCTAATTCTTTTTTCATCACTGGAGACACGATAGCATCTTCCACTGCATGTGGAGGCAGAAGGCTAGGTAAGATAGTGCAAGAGGCACTGCATCAGGTAATAACAGTGTATATGTTTACATTACTGTAGGTGAAGAAATGAAGAAATGCTACTGTCCCTACTGTTTTAACATGGAGGATGAAGGTGTGGACAATACTTATGAACAAAATTACTAGTTATAAATATGCATAGCAATGAAGAAGTAACTCAACACCTTTCAGAGGAATTAGTCAATACTCATGCAACATATTTAAGACAGACCAGACATATTAACAATATAGATAGCCCAGCATTCAATTATTAATATTAATTATATTTTTACCACCCAATAACCAAAGCTTTCTGGCCAGTTTGCAACAGCACTTAAAATACAATAAAAATAGAAAATGCAGGTAACAATTAAAACATCATAAAATGTACACTATACAATTTAAAAGCCAATTGAAAACCAAATTAAAAATGCTACAATATCTTATACAAATTAAATCATAAGACCTGTTAAGCAGCTGTCTTAATGTAATTAAACTGATATACTAATATGTATGAATGTAAATGAACATGATAGAATACATATGCATCCTTTTCCTTAGTGCAACATTTAGTTTATTTGATTTTATGCTGTATCATATTCATGAAACAGAGAACTGATTATACAATAGAATCTGAGAAAGGCAGAAAAAAATAGCCTGCCACCAATTCTTATAGAAATTTTAGCAATTCCAAATCTAATACTGAATAGTTCAAGTCAGTGTACATGAATGTTTCCTATGCACACAATTCTCTGAGATCATCTACACTAAGAAAAAAAATGTTGGATACACTTGCAGCAATAACCTAAGGCTTTGTTTTGTTTTGCTTTGTTTGTTTAATTAAACTTAGTCATAAACAAGCCAGCATGCTAGTTCCCCTACTGCTTAATCAATCTGGCTTAGCTCTGCCTGCCACTGAGATTGCCTAAACCTAGTGACCCACATCACTAACTAAGAAGGAAATTCACCTGGATAGTTTTTGTCCAGTCCCACAAAATCATCTTTGTTGATTCCTCCTCCACAGTTTAGTTGTTGATGATTATGATTTGGTGCTATATGTAAAGATATTCACTAGAAGTTTGGTGTAACGTGTATCTCATTTAGTTTACTTGCTGAATTTTCCAGCAGAACTAAAACGAAATGTGAGCAATGTGGAGTTCAAGGATAGGCTGGACATGCACATGGTAGGCATGTCATGAGTGGAGCTGTCTGGAGCCGGGGGTCAGACTAGATGGCCCAGGAGACCCCTTCTGACTTGCTCTGTTTCTCTGTTTCTTTGTTCAAGGTTCCAAGCAGCCATGCCCCCTTCTCTTCCTTTCCCATGGCTTCCTGACTCTTCCCCAATAATCAATCAGTATTTAATGCCCACTGAGAAACTTTCCCGACACGTTAGTTGGATGGCATATAGAAGATTTAAATAAATATAAATGTGTTGTTGTTTTAAGAGAGCTGCATCTTTGGAAGGTTGCCTAAGTATCTTTTACTCCTGCTAACCTGAAGTTTCCCCAGAGCTGTGGATGCCTCTCTCTTCGCTACAAAAAGATCCATACTGGGGGAATGAGGTTGCTATTGAGATAATATTCAATCAGTTTTGCCAACTGATAAAATCTAAATGGAATTTGCTCACCTTGACACGTCTATCAATCCTGTAGCAAAAAGCTTGATTCCACACTGGATGTTTTGAGTTGGGAATTGTTATTGTCCGCACCTTTTCACTTGAAGCAGTAGGCAGCCATAAACATACATAGCAATCGGATTCAGTAACTGTAGAATGAAACAATAAATTATAAACATCACGGCAACTAGAACAGTCGTATGCTGGAAGAACAAGGGCAGTATATGTATAACCTCAGGGACATCATTTGCAGACACTGCAGAACAGTCAGTTCAGCAGGAAAGGTTCCACAAAAGGGAACGTAGAAAACAAACCTTGTAGCCTGGGGTTTATTAACTGAGACTTGGCCCTAATTTTACAGGTTACAAGCCCAAGCTGCAGTACCAGCAAGAGGATTCTTCTTCAGCATCTGTGTGGAAGAAAAGGACTCACACTGAGCTGAAGATCTGTAAAGCGCTTGGGCGGGGGGAAGGTCTTGCCTTGTTGCTCCGGTGGATGCCACCCCCCTTCTGTTTGTGTGTGGTGTATTCTCAGAGGGTATTTGTGAAACTGGAAATGTACAATTAAATAGATGTAACAAACTATTTTGTTTTCCAGAGTGCTGGTATAAGATTTACTTAAATGTTTGATCTGACTGATCTTTCTCCTTAAGGCAATTTTATGATTTTAGAGCTACACTGGGTAAAATATCTGAAACTGTGGCCTGCATTAGCAGGTTGTCAGGGTTACAGTTGACCAAGCCACATAGGTAGCATTAACTATATATTCACAAAAGAATATGGTGTAGTGGTTAAGAGCATGGGATTGAGACTCAGGCGATCTGGGTTCTAGTCCCCGCTCGGCCATGGAGCCAACTTGGTGACTTTGGGCCAGTCATAGACTCTCAGCCCAACCTACCTCACAGGGTTGTTGTTGTGGGGATAAGATGGAGGAGAAGAATGATGTAAGCTGCTTTGAGCCCTTTGTAGGAAAAAGGCAGGATATAAATTGGGGAAAAGAAAAAAAAAGCCAATGGTAAGCTCTGTGCAGGCAAGGTTAACTGAGCTGGGCAGGGAGGTGGGATTATTTCCCCTCATGGTAGGAAAAGAGATGCCTGCAACTTCCACACAGGGCACAGTAGGCCTCAAAACTCTTTCTGGTATCAAGAGTCACCTATCACTATGATGTTATTAGGGCAAGCAGCAAGGAAGAGGCCTAGCATAGAGGGAAATGAATGCACAAGTTCAAACCAGCTAGAACAAGAATGTTAAACTGTAGGCCTGGCCACTCTGCCCAGCTTCCATGCTCCCAGTGGCATCCCCGTGCTAACTGGAATTGCAGCACCACACCCCGGATGCTGGTTACACTGAACAAGCAGATGTTAGAGTTTTTGCCTAGATCGGCAGACAAGGAGGCCAAAAAGAAAAGGCAAGACTCACAGAGTTAAATATTGGCCCACAAAGAGAACAGCATCTGTTCTAAGTTTAGGTGAAATAGTTCTAACAGTTGATCTTTCCTGTACAGTGATACCCACTGGGACTTGTGTGTATCCAACTAGTACCACACAGCAGTGCCACCATTTCTAATTAAGTATGTTCTGTAATTTTCTGCTTAGCAATGACAAGCCCTACTTCCCTCTCAATCACCATGTTTATCCACCCGCCTTCCACCTCACAAAGATGATCTTGCTGATTACCCTAGAGCCAGCTGAAGACATTTTGCTTCCTGTGGCGAAATACAGGGCACTATCCTCTTTCCAGATGCAGATGTCAGACTAGTGGGTGAATCTTACTTCCACAACATCCTCTACCAGGTTAGCACAGACACATGCCTTGCAGCATACGCAGCTCCATCCTCCAGTTCCTCTCCAACACTAACTTCCTTCAGCCTTTGCCACTTGAGGCAGCTGCCTTATCCACCTAATGGCAGGACCTTTGCTAGCACTAAGCTTCACGTAATGACTGTGCAGACATAGGGCACAGATTCACAGAATAGAACAGAAGGGTTGGAAGGGGCCAAGTAGGCCATTGGGTCCAAGCCCCTGCAGGTGCAGGATGCCAAGTTGCACTATCCCACTCAGATGACTGTCCAGTTTCACCTTGAATGTCTCTAGTGTGGGAGAGCCCACAATGTCTCTTGGCAACTCATTCCACTGTCATATTGCTCTGACAGTTAGGAAGTTTTTCCAGGTGTCTAGCCTGAACCTACCTAATCTTCACATGTAAGGACTGTGGGGAATGGGGAACAAAGGTGAAGTCCTATTTTAGAGATAATAATGCATTGCAGTGTGGTGCTCTCACATGTGTGAGAAACTCACATATACATGGGAATCAAAGGTCTCAGATGCAAGGCCTTCAGCATTTTTGAAGGCAAACAAACAATAATGTGACAGGCCTCTTCCAATTATCATTTGGAGGAACACCAAGTTAGCAGTTCCCAGTGTGGTCAGCAAATCTAAAGCAAGACTAAGAGACAGAATGTGTTGTATGGCCACAAAGGGCCTAGGCTTCTCTGCCTTAATTCTCTTTTTGCCCCACCCAGGGCTGGTTTGCTATACAATGGGGATTCTAGCCACATATTCCTGACTACCACCTGTAGCAACTAAATGTGGCAAGGCCTTCCCTCAGGAAATCATGAGGCTGGGGAAGGGTGGACTAAGTGATTAAAAGTCTTTGCTTCAACATGGCGGCTTAGGACACAATCCTATACATGTTTAAAGAGAAGAAAGTTGTACAGCTGCCACCTGCCTCAACTAGCCATGCTGATCTGGGCACAGTGAGAGTTGCAGAACGTCTTTCAATTGAAACATGCGGTTTGCTGCTGTACCTTTAAGCAATTGGTGAGGTCATTCAACCATTTAACTTTGGTTGAATGAGATCCTCTTCCTGTATGCTAAACAGCTTTGATGATAGGATTAGATATTCCAAGTATTTATCTTGACCCTGCCCTGCTGATGAATGCTGCTAATGTTAGGGACCTTTGTGTAACAATTTATGAAAGAACCATGAGATGTTTCACGTTCTTGTCATGCCACAGTCGTCTTTCATAATGGCTATTGATCATATCACTTTCATAGTTACAACGGATAAATGATTATGTGGAGCCATTAGAAGGAGGCACAAAGTGTGACAGGGGCATGTGTCATGACCCTAAGACCTGCCTGTTTGGCAACACGCACTAAAATGAGAAGCAACAACAACCTTTAAACATGCAACATACCAAAGGGAGCACATTCTCTACAGATAATAAACACAACCTAGTAAAACATTCTATAAGGAGAGTGCCTTTTGAGGATCTATTAAAACAGTGATGGGCAAATGGTGGGCCACGGTCGTCACATGGCCCTCAAAGGAGTTGCATGTGACCTGCCCTCACATCCCATTTTCCCTTGCACCACTGCTACCACACATGCACAGCTGTTTGGCAGGCTAGGAAAAACCTGATTCTGCCCAGAAACAGCATTCGTGAACCTGACTCTCTTCTAACACTTCTTCCCACAGTGATCCTGCTGGGAGCAGCAGTAGCGAAGCAGCCATCTTCCTTCCACTGAGATCCCCAAAGGTGGAGTGGTAATTGGATTTTTAAAAATAGTTATGGGTGCTTAAAGGGACACCCTAAGCAATCAAGTATGTTTTTAAAAGCATGACAGGGAAATACAGTTGGAGAATTAATGGAAGTTGATGGACAGCATAATTTCCTTTATGCAATGGATCACTATGCAATGGAAACATAATGGGAGATAGCACTTGAAGCATGGCGAGCGTGCTCATAACTAGTAATGTATCATTGCAGGTGTTATCACGGGGGTCTGCTTTTACAATTTCCTGCACTCTAGCTGCAGATAAGGTATAGTTAGATAAAAATCTAGACATTCCAAAGGTATGGAAAAAGAGCAAAATCAAATTGGCCCCTGCTGTCCTCATATGTCACCTCCAATTTTCTAATAAACCCTTTCAGAACAGGGTCTATTTACTCTCCTCTGAGTATTTACCAACCCCTGCATGGAATTGTTATATTGCTACATGCTGTCAGGTCAACTCTGAATGAAATCCCTCCAAAAAGACCCTATAGCCAGCTCAACACTGCTTCCCAACTTGCTTGATTAGGGAAGCCGCAGCCCAGAGCAGTATCCTGCCCACCTGCCTTGAATTTTAGTTTCATTGCATGATCCTGAGTTCTAGTAAGCGACAGGACAGAGAAAAGCTTCTTTCTATCAATTTTCTCCATGCTATGCCTGCCCCAGTTATTTGCTTTTTTTTCTGAACAACCTAGCCCCAAACATTATAACCTTTCTTTGGAAATCCTCCAACCCACTGATTCACTTGGTTGCCCTTTTCTGCACTTCCATATCTGGCTGATAGAGTATATATTCCCTCTGGTAAAAACAAAGTGCATAAGGGAAGCCTATGCAAACATTTTGTACATTCTGTTCACCAAGACCAATAGGGAATACAAAAATATTTCTCTTAAAGCTTTTCTGTGCATCCTTCTACTTTTTAATGTTTTTTTTTTGGGGGGGTGGGGGGGGTTAAAGTGTTGTACCCAAGTACAGTAATATAGGCCAATTCTCCATTCAGGACTTCAGCCAAAATTGGGAACTGGGTATCCGTGGAATCTCATCACTTCATTAACATCTAGACCTGCATAGTCTAAAATTCTCCTCGTTGCTTACACGTTCCTGGTGACTCTTCCATCCGTTGTGTCTCTTTAAGCATAGAAAAGTAACAAACATTAAACTATATTTTCATTTTCCATGCTCAGTTTCCTTGTGGCAAGCTTAATCACATTTCTGTGATTAAGATATGCTTATAATTCTGTTTTATTTGGCATTATTCTCTATGATAGTTGGACTGTTATGTGGAACCATAGCCTAGTTAGACAGGAGACTCAGTACAGGCAGGTTTGACATTTGCTAGCTGAAGAAGACTGGAAATTCCACCTTCTAATGCAGGACTCTTGCTCCCCATCCCTGCTCCAGTGGCCAGCTTCTTGGGCAGAGAAGAATCTTTGATCACCACTGAGAAAGTGACCATGAGAGCTTAAGGGGTGGCAGGGAATGGAAAGACAGCTTAGAGACACATCTCTATGGTCTCTCTGTAACAAAGACATCCATGGACAAAAAGGTGGACAAATGCTAGTCCCTATAAGTGGACCACTCTAGTGGGATGTTCCAGCTTACAGCCATTTCCTTAAATTCACTATGAAGCTCAGTTTGGCTTACTTCCATTTTCACTGGTGATCTTTTTGTGAATTTGTTTGATTAGAGAATGTGTGCATTTCTGCATTTTTGAAAGTACATACTCCACCCTCTTGCATTGACTAATGTCTGGAAATGCGTATTTCTATGCATTTCAAATATGTTATTTTCAAAGTGTACATTATCAAAAATTATACATTTCTCAAGTTCCAAGTTTGGGAATGTGCAGATCTTTTATTTTCAAGAGTACTCCTTTTTGTGTTCAGGTGGCAAATGGGGTGTGTCTGAATGTCTTGCAAACTGAAACAAAATTCTTGATTATCCCTAGACAGAAGTGCTTGTCTGGAGTGGTTTTTACCACTGAAAAAAGAACACAGGTAAGCAGAGTTATTGCACTGTGCCCAACATTGTGTTGAAATTGCTTCACTGCAGGGTGACAAAATCTGTCAATTCTTAACCATGATGCCATTTTCCAAGAATATGACAGATTATTTTTTCATTAGCGTCCACGCAGAACAGCTTGAACCAAGTACTCTAATTTGTTTTTGAATGGCTGTTGTGTTATATTGTTTTTGGTTATATAAACAATTTGATTATAATTGTTTGATTATTCACTTGGTAGAAAGGTAGAATTAAATCCTCTTTAAAAAGGAGAGAGAGAGAATGAGAGAGAGAAATGATAACTACTCATTGGGGATAGGCAAGGGATAGAGTACTTTGACCCTGCTGGATAGATTACGCCAATGCTTGAGTCAGGTTTGCTCCCATAAACCTAATTTTTTATGGTTTTTCTGACATGTAACACTCTGTTCAAATCCTTGGACTTTCTGTTAATGAAAGAGATACTCACGTATGTCTGCCTTCTGGATATTTCTGGCTCTTAGAATTCTTACTGTGAGAAGTTGAAAAGGAGACTCCTCTATCTGCCAATACAACAAGAAAACAACACATAAGTCTCTATTTGTGTGAGCAAGGATACATGAATATTCAAATAAAACAGATAGTGAATGATCTGGTAAAGGGAGGAAAGGCTTTGTTGGTGCAATTGGGCAATTCCCAGGTTACTCAAAGTTGTTGTGAACACAACAGAAATATTGTTGTATTACATATATTAGAAAAGTGCTACAGAGTTGTACAAATAAAGGAGCAGCATTTTATAGAAACAACATAATGCTGCAAGTGCCATTTCCAGCAAAGGTGGGACTGTATGAGGCTTCTTTGTGGGGAATTTATTTATTTAGGAGATTTATAGGCCGTCCATCACTGTCGTCTCTGGACGGCTTACAAAACATTATGAATCCTAAACAAAATAAATTAGCTATACCACGAACTGAGCATAAAAATGACATGGTTAAAATAGATTAGATAAATATACAATTAAAATTGATTAACATTAAAATATTGATCAAATAAAATGGTCTTGACCTGGTACCGAAAAGCATATAATGACAGCACCAGACAGACCTCTCTAGGGAGCACATTCCATAGTCGGGGGACCACTGCAGAGAAAGCCCTCCTCCAAGTACTCTGTCTCCTGAGCTCTTTCAAAGAGGGTTCCCAGGGGTGGGCCTCTGCTGCTGATCTTAGGGGGCAGGAGGGCATATAGGGAAAAAGGTGTTCCATTAGGTATCCTGGTCCCAAGCCATTTAGTGATCTCTTCCTATCATTTGTTACCTTGCCTCCTTCTCTGAGTTAAAGTTTTGAGAAAGGCAAGATAATTGGTGCTGAAGGATGAGATTATCTGGGTTTTTTGGACATTTCTGTCAAAAAAAAAAAAAAAACCCTGCAAAATTTAAGTTTCCTGGTCCCAAGCCATTTAGTGATCTCTTCCTATCATTTGTTAACTTGCCTCCTTCTCTGAGTTAAAGTTTTGATGAAGGCAAGGTAATTGGTGCTGAAGGATGAGATTATCTGGGCTTTTTGGGCATTTCTGTCAAAAAAAAAACCCCTGCAAAATTTAACTTTCTTTCTGCAGGGGGATAGGGGAATGTTTAACATGAATGTTTTAAAAGCCCAACTAATGGGAGGAGGGCACTTGAATCTCATTAGGTATGCTATTTTTATAGGGGACATATGATCTGACACCATGGGCAGCGTTAGTCAGATATCTTTATACACACAATAGGATGAACACAGAATTTGCAGATGGCTTCACTGTGTGCACACCTGTCACTCCACACAAGGGGGTTTCTCTTCTTCTGTACCCATAATACTCAGAGTATGGTCTGCATATAGATCAGCCCCACCAAATCAAGCCAGTGGTGCCCTGCTCTTGCTTACTATCCCATTACAGGGATTACTGCACTGCTAGCTGCAAGGACAGTAGGACAGTAGCTAGCACCTGACACCAGCTACTGTAAAACAGAAAGGGCACTGAAGTCACAGTTAAATGCTGGAATTTCGTTGACTTCAATGAGGCTTAGGATGCTCAGAAGTCCATACGGATGATGAATCATGAAGGAATTTGTCAGCTGGTTTCAAGTATCCAGCTTCATCTTGTTCTACCACTTTGGACTGAATGTTAATTTGATGTGCTACTTAAAATCAGCATGGGAGGATGTGCTAACCATGTGAAATCAGAGGGATGCTTGTAATGCAGCGCATCCTGTAATGTATTAGGAAACCGGGATGAGCCAGGAGAGGATAAGATTTCAAATCCTCTGACACCTTGCTGAAAGCACAAGACTGGGATTATTCACATCATGTCCAATTTGTGATGAAAGGTGTTTTTCTGGAAATGACCGTGTGAATCAGCCATAATAGCTGTATCCCATCACACAGGTTGTGACTGAATACCACAAATATGAAATATGTGAGGCAATAAAGTACTATCAGTGCGACCTGAGCCAACCAAACATACACCTAAGTTGAGTATGTTACTCTGACAAAGGAACAAAGGGGAGAAATGGAAAAGGGCAAAGCAGGGAAGACATTTGGACAGCCAACAACTGAACTCTGTTTTGCCTACTGCATGTTAGCTATTGTCAGTGGCTCTTGAAAGGTTCTCAGGAAGGGACCAGTTTTCATCATTAGCCTCTCAAAATCACCCCAGTGGTGGTTCTTTTCAGATGAAAGATCACTGTTTATTAAACTATTTATCTTTGGTCATTAAAAAACAATGGAAGAAAGCAGTAATTATCACCACCATCCTTTCTCTGCCCCTGGTAAGAGGAAAGCTGCAGAGTTCCTACTGATGAATACAAGCAAGCCACACAACAATTCCTCATTAACCCTCCAGCCTAGATCATGAAGCCATGTAGTGGGCTAACTTGCGGAAAAAGATATACTGGTTTCATTCCTTTCATTTTTAAATGTCCGTTGGTGAGGTAATTCAGTTTATAAGCCTCAGAGACACAAAAGGTTTGAATAGTACGTGGTCTGGCCACACTGAACAGGTCAGTGCTGCAGTTGTGTTTGTGTCCCCACAAAATTGCCGTAGATCAGATCTGAAGCAACACAGGATTACTTAGCACGATTCCAAGTGCAATTTCTGAAAGTCATTGGGGGCACAATCCTATAGGTTTCTATCGGTGGCCATAGGATTATATGGACTCTCAGAGCTGGGACACCAAAGACTGAGCCGCTCCCTACCCCCCTGCAGCTGGCACAGAAAGGACCATGCCAGCCGCCTACCTCCTGAGGTCTCAAGAGGCCTTGTAGTGGGGGAAAGCAGTGTGGCAGGACAAGGAGAGAAGGAGGCTGGGGTTGTGGGCTTCCACCACTTCCACTCAGCAGTTCTCCTCCTTCCCTCATTGGTGCTAAGCCTAGATGGCCCAAAACAGCCATCTAGAGAAAATGCAGGGTACACAGTGCAGCAATGGCAGGAAATGCCACCGCTGTGCCTCACCCCTCCACTGATGTTCTTAAGCATCTGATGAGCATCTCCTCTGGGGGCAATAGAATTGTGCCCCTGGAGAACTAATTCTAGCAGTATGTGTAAACAAATTAAATTAAGCTAAAATAAAAAGGTGGCCCATTTAGCTTCTTCATGCCATCTTTTGCCACATAGAACTGTTTACATGTGAGCACACAAGCACTGGTCACCATCCAGCCGAAGTTAAGTGCTTGTTAAGATAATAACAGAAGAAATTTAAATATTTGCTTCATTTATATCAATGGATCTTTCAAGTTCTTATTTCTGCTGGCTAACACCAATTTAAAGGAAAACATACAACCACTTTCTATGAAACTAAATGAATTGTAAATTATTAGACCTAACCTGTGCTATGCTATGCTTTCTGAAATGGCAGGCTGAAAATGACTAGTTCAAAAAGAGTTTGATAATTAATACAGTTTTAAATTTCAGCAACTAAAAGCATAACTGAACCAAGAAACACCCCATCAGACATTTAGGATGCTGTTGACTTAACCATGTAGGGAGAGTGAGCTGGACATCTCAAACCCTTTCCTCATGCACATCCGTAATACGTGAATGGATGCAAAGTACAGAACAAACTACACCATTAAAAGTAAATAAAAATATGACTAAAATGAAAGAAAAATACAAGCAGAAGTAGGCAAGCTAATGCCCTCCTGATGTTTTGGTCTGTAATTCTTATTATCAGTTATTATTGGCTGTCCTGACTTGGCTCAAATGGTAAGAGATAATGGTAAGAGATAATGGGAGTTGTAGTCTAAAACATCTGGAAGGCCCCAGGTTGCTTATCATCAAATAATTGCCATGATGCCAGCATAACTTCCACTTATTTGAATGGGGATGGTACGGAGTTCCTAATTATCCTATGGAAATAAGTGAGCCAAAGATGTACAGAACTTACACCACCTGAAAATTAAATTCAAGCAAAGGTAGCCTTTGGGACACCACACATCATCTAATTAGACTATATTTCCATAAAAGACACAAGAACAAGAATCTCCATGGATAATAACTCCTTATAATCTCCTCAAGGTATATACTAATGGTTTTACTAGGATGTAGAAAGCTTAGACTCTAATAACTTATTTGACAAACAGCCTTAATGTAACATATGGTTCTGCTTTACAGAAATGAAAGAAAGCTCTAATGGAGAGAGAAATTCATGAGGGTCATTGCATGATGCAGAAGTTGGCTTGAAAGGTGGGAAAAGACCTAATTTTCATCCAAAGGTATACTGTTTCTTATCTGACAGAATGCCTGCACCTTTAAACAGGTGTGTGACAGATTGGAAACACAATACTTAACACTTTTCCTAGCATTGAGATGCTGTGATGGAGGCCTGCATTTCTTGAATTTCTGCATGTCATGCATGCAGACTCCCCATTCAAATACAAGACTGGGCAATCTCACATTGTGCACCCCTACTCAGCACTAATTCCCACCGAGCTAAATGGGACACATTCACTGGCAAGTGTGTCTGGGACTACAGCCTTACATGTCAACTTGGGCTTGTTCTGGATACTTCTAAAATAATATTTGTTTGCTTTTTATGAAACTTATGAACAGCACCTTCATCTCAAAAAGGATTTCAGGAGGTATACATAAAAATACAACATTAAATACAAATACATTAAGCAACTTAAATCAATCATCGATACCACAAAAACAGGAGGCATAAAGTTATTTCAACCAGCTTTAAAAACATTTTTAAAGTATTTTGATTTTTTTTAATGACTGGGGAAATTAAAGGGTAGAGCAGTGGCTGGGATGGTTCTCCACCACTGACTCCCCCTCTGCAAGGATATGACTCCTTTGTAGCTGTGCAGGCAGCTGAGGAATTTGCCATGCTGGGCTCAGGCTCAGGGCTGTGCAATGCTTCTCTGCAAACACAGTTGGTGCAAACCAAATGTCCTCTCTGTGGTGCCCTTCAGGCGTTTTGGACCTTAACTGCCATTGGTCCCAGCCAGCATGCCCAACAATCAGGACTGCTGGTGGTCATAGTCCAAAACGTCTAGAGGACACCAGGTTGTGGAAGCTGTAAACCAAAGTTGCCATAGGGAGGCTGCACAGAAAACGGCGGTTATCTCATGGCTGCAGTGACTCTCTTGGGGAAAGTGATCACACAAACAACAGGGTCTGCATGTACAGTCCTTGCACGGCAGTGATGGTTTGTACAAATGGTAGCGCTCCAGATCCTCTCACACTTGGCCCAGTCCTGCAAAGTGAGCCAAGCAAAGAGGAAATCTGCAAGCATTTGCAACCTCCAGTTGTGCATCCAGCAACCTTCCCCATCAGAGGCTCCTGAGGGGTACAGAAAAGGGGCCCTGCCAGTGGGCACACCAGGCATCCTTCCTGGTGACCAACCTTCTCCTTTGCTTGCTGTTGGCAGTGGCAGCAGTGACACACAGAGGGTACATGATTTCTGGGTCCACTCACCAGGAATTCAGACTCTGGGCCTCTGCTGAGCACAGGGAATCTGACCCCAATCAGATCCCTCACACACCCCTAATGAGCCCTGAGTGGCCCTGAACAAAGCACAAGGCAGACACACAGGACAGGCATGCTAGCTGCTATCCCATCTAGACTATATTTAGACTCAGTAGCCAAAACCACACTACCCATTCTCCGCAAAGAGAAATTGGATGACTTGGGGTTTGGAGATGCTCAAAAACACCCTTAGGAGGAACAAAACCCCTAAGGGGTAGCACAGAAATAGCCCATAAGAACTTAAAAGCAGCAGGATCATCCCTCCTATGACCCTGCTCAGGCAGTGAATTAGGAGAGGCAGTGGAGCACGTGCTCCCATGGCAGAACCCCTGATACCACATTGGCATGACTCACCCCCTACAGGAAATGCCAGAGTGCAAGCAGAGCTCCTGGGAAGAGCACCACTCCCACCTGCCACTCTGAGCTCTCCCTAGAGGTGAATGAGCAGGCGGACAGGCTCTCCAAGGAGGCCACCCGCCTGGGTTCCTGCTTTTGGAGAGTGCTCAGAAAGATGGAGAGGATGACTGTCTGCCTGAATTCCTAACTTCTCTGGAAGCCCACCCACCCCCTTCCTCGGAAGAGTCCCTCCAAACAAGTGGTCAAATGGGGAGCCTCTCTAGCAAGCGAGGCTGGCCTTAATGTCACACTTGAGCATCTTTCTTCCTCAGAGCAAGGCTTGGTGAGGTTCCCTGGTGACAGCCTGTACAGGAGAAGCTGCCTGCCTGACCTCTTGTTCCAGGGAAAAATAATAGGGAGCAGGCAGGTAGTGGGGGCATGGAGGGGGTGGCCTCCCTCCTCATGCAGTAGGACATCTTGTGCACAAAGAATGACATGGAACCCTGACTGAGTGAGGAACAAATCTGACAACTAGATGGGAAGGGATATGGAATGGAGTATCTGGAAAGGGAAGAAGATATAGATACAACAAAGGCAGAATAGACTATTTCATGTTTTGCATAGGAAACTTCTTTGCCCCATTTAGACACTGGATGGGTTTTCGTGATGCAGCAAGCCACAGTAGGGTTTTCCCATTGTTGTCCGGCATGTCTCCCAAAGCCCTTCAGCATGGTACATTTGGTCTTTAGAAGACACAAACAGAAACAACGGTCTTCTCCATGTTTTCTCAGTACCATGTTAGATTGCTGTGTCATCCAAACCTGTCCAATCACAATTCTTCACAGTCCCAAGACCAGAACCAGAGAACCACTTGGCAAGAGTGGCTGGTTGCCATTTCCTGGGATACCACCTGGAGGACTGAGAGGGATGGGATGGCAGGAGAGTTAGTGTCATAAACCTGATTGTCTGCCAGGTAGATCAAAGAAGAAAACCATGAATCCTGGTAACCAAACAGGGCTGCTTGGTATGATGTGTGCTATCTTTAAATGTTGCCAGGGATGAAACTGAGAGCTGCCCATAGACATCAATGGAGGAATCAATTATTTAATGTATCTGAGACATTGGTATGTCCACCTCATTATATCATTGCCCCAAAATTTGAAAATGGAGTGTGAGGGACTGGGAGAACAGTCCAATAAGGACTCCATGTACTCACTGAACTAGGAGAGAAGAAAAAAGAAAGCAGGGATGGCAGGTTAGGGTTAGGGTTCCTTGTAGGAGTATATGTATATTATACATACTCTCTCTACATTATGAGTTTTATTCTTGCTATTTTGTGGTAGGACTTTGGAACTTGTCATGGGGAAAGCATTTCAAACACTTTATGAAGAAAATAAAGATTAGCTTTATTTCAAATATATTTACAAAGTCAAAAAAGATAAAGGTTTTTAAAGGCATTTTCTGTGTCATTTGTCCAGCTAAGGCACACTATAACTGTTTTCCAAGTCCTTTAAAAGACATGCTACTCCTATTTGTGATCCATTTTTTGGCAACCCTTAGGGTGCACTCCTATACCTGTTCAGACCAAAAAAAAGTCCTACAACTAGCTAGGGTGTGCTGGCAGCTGTAGGATGTTTGTCTGTCTAAACATGCATGGCTTTGTGCCATGAGTGTTCTAAATATTTTTCTTAAAGACACTCAGGCCTGCCCACAACCGTAATTCATCTTATATATTCGTACAAGGCCTAATATATAAACAGATCTCAGTTTTCCATGAAAAAAGCTGAGAAAGACAGGAAAAGAGAAGAAATTCATAAACAGAAACTTCAGTTATAAGAACAATTGGTGTGAAAAAAGTGAGGGACCTCGTTTGTGGTGCAGGATAGCAGTAGGCAATGAGAATTGATGGACCAGGATAACAGTAAGGATTTACCTATTCAGCACATTTTGTATTTGCCAGTTAGATTTGTAGTGAAGCTTTGTAGAAAACTTTTCTCTTTATGTTCTAGCACCTTTTCCTCAGGCATCATTTATACCACAACTTGTGTTCTATGGCTGTGCCAAAACCTGTTCACCAGTTTCTCCAAGTTTTCTCCCACTGCCTGATCGTTTATTGTCAGGTGACCCTTGTTTTCCTTCCTGTTACACATCTGTCCATCACTCTGCTGCCTCCCTGGCTGTCCACACTTCCTGATCTGAAAAAACAATAAGGTATCGTCTGGGCCTGAACTGACATGTGGGAAGTTGGAGAGCACTGAAAACTGTCAGGGAGATTATTGTACAAGCAAAACAAGACATTTGCACACACTGTTCGTGCACCTCAAAACTAAGATAAGAAAGAGAACTCACAGTCCACCCACAAGAGTTTCACTGATTTTCCCCCCTTGAAAATCATATCTGAAAATAATTTATTTTTCTATTTGAATAAGAACGGTCAAAAAAATAGTCCTTTGACCCAGGACTATTTGACTATGTACATACCCGCCTTGCACGATGATCTGGATAGTTGTCTAAGCCCTAGAGTAAGAAGAAAATAAAACTTTAAAAGAGCCATTCGATGATTTCATAAGTTCTACATCTAAAATACATGCATTTCTACAACTCTTCAACTAAACTAGTAGGGTTGCCTGTTGGATTGCTTCCTTCCTTAATTGTAAGGGCATTTGTCTAGTTGTCTGGATTTATATACTACAAGAATAAAAAGTAAATATCAGACATCTATTAAAAGCCACAGGCAAAAAGCAACTATTCCAGGTGAATATCTGAGCACTTATCAAAACACCCAAAAATATATTACTTACATTTCATATACAATGAAACTGGCATTCTACATGCTTTGGTTGTGTTACTTTTCTTAGGAAGTTTTCTTACCTCGGGTGAACTAGAATTGGCTCCCATGCTGGTATCTGATGCATATAATCCAGTTGCTTAGAGTGATGTACAACTGGTACAATCCACAGTTGACAATGCCTCCTGGCTGAAGTCAGCAAGCTGGCTTTTTTAAACAATGACTCATGATGCAGCCTCCTCAGAACACAAACCCTCCCAAGGTCCCTCCTCCTTTTCCTCACTCTGTTGAAACTAATCAGTGGACTTAATTGAAGCTGAAAGTATTGACATTGCCATTGCTGTGCTTAAGTGACTGGACCACTGTTACTGGACAACTTGGTCACCTGAGAATATCCATGTAGCTATTTTATGTGCAACTCAAAGCATAGGCCAATTCTGCAGCTCAAAAGGATGGGGATCAGAGAGATGGGGGGCAGGGAGAAAAAAGCAGCAGGAGCTGTGAGTTGGTTGAAAGCGCTGTGCCTTGCAATGGAACACCTCACTTTCAGGTTTAACAGAGAGTTTGATCTATTTCCCAAAATGAAACAAAAAACCTGTAGCTGCTTTGCTCTGTGGGTCTAAGTACTTAGGCAACTAGATGGATCCCAATGAGTTCTTGTTTTCCAGCACCTGGTTTGTTCTATCCTAGTTTCTTATGGGGCTTTTTTCCCCCAATGTGTACATATCTTGTTCATTTTTAAAATGTTTTCAGCTTGATGCACATTATTGAACAATATACCATCCAGAAAGCTGACTAGCTATAGGCATGGTATAGACAGCTTTTAAATAAACAAACAAATAAATGTGCATTTTCCTAAATATTGATTAAATCATATTTGTGTGCATTGTAAAATGTACACGATTTCCTTTGTGAGTTTTTTCAGATGTACACATTAACAGACATACTCTTTTTGGTTTGTTTTTTATCTCAGAATACATTGCAAACTTGGAAATGTATGATTAATGATGGCAAATTGCATTTGGGTCCATGTTTATTTCAACAAGGTACAACTCAGGTTAAACCATTAACAAAAACCCTCAGTGGGGCTAATTTGTCGACAACATGGGATCTTCCAGCCATGTGGCCTTCAACTCCAATCAGGGCCAGCCACCTTGGTCAGTCATCAGGAACTCTGAAAGTTGTTTCCAAAAATGTCTGGAGAGCACCAGTTGGGGAAGGCTGCTTCTGACATAAGCTTTCATGGATGGATTACACTTGATTTCAAAAAAGATTTATGAAGTGTTACCAAGAGTTTCAGGCATGTATCCAGTACATAAGACTGATGTTGGGTGAGTTAGCAAACAATGAGAACAGATTGACATTAGCTACAGAAAGTAGGGACAGTACTTTGTGGTTACATTATTAATCACACATACATACTCACCCCAGTTGCTACTGATACTGCCTAACTTCCTGGCATTAGGTAAGCCAATTAACACATGTAACGTGATTTTAAAATGAGAGCAAGACCAGTAATCCTGAAAGCTTTGATGACAGTACCAAGACCATTTCTGTTAGGTTGCTCCAAATCAGTATCTTTGTCTCACAATCTGATAACTGTGAGCACATATTTTGTCTGATGTCCAGGATGGAAGTTCATATTTTTCTGGTGAACATGGAAATTTTTTAAAAAATAGAAAACACATTTTGACACCCTTTCAGAATGTTTAGAGAGTCAGTGACAATTCCATCCTAAAGTTACACATTTATCAGGGAAGTAAGCACGACTTAAAAATGGGATTTATTTATTTACAAGGAGACATGTATAGAATTGTACACTGGAGGGAGATTATGAGAGTCCAGAAACAGCTGGGGAAAGCTGATCCCTAGATATTTTCCATTACTAACAGTGCAATCCTATGCATGTCAGCTCAGAAGTAAGTTTCATTGAGTTCACTTTTATTCCCTCCCAGATACATAGACATAGAATTACTGCCTAATTTTGTTATTCCGCACCTTTCTCCATAGTTTAACCTCCTATTTTATTCTTAAGCCCCTTGTGGTTCCTTCTATCTATTTATACATTCATTGCTTAGCGTAATTTTAGACCTTCAGATTCCAGCTTCTGCAGCACTGTAAAAAGTAACAATTCAGAACAGGTAGGCGAACCAGCTAAACATCTTTCTTATCCAAGAAAGAAATTACAGGTGTATTTAAATAAACTGCTTGGGGCACTTTTCACCTCCAACTTTATTTATTTCTGCTGCCTGCTTCAGAGGCTCACCCAACTGTGCATTTCTCATCTGAAGACACAAATGCTATTTACTTGGAAATAGGACCCTTTTGCTACAGTGCAACTTCCTTTCAGGTGCCTTGCTCTGGGACAAATTGGGAAAGGATTAATCCAAAATCTTAAAAGGTCAAGACCTTTTTATTTGACCAATATTTTAACATAAAGTAATTTTAATTGTATTAGATTTTTTTAATTCATTTTAATAGATTAGTTTTATAGAGACCTGTTCTCCCCTGCAGAGGAAGGCAGAACGTGCTCCAACAGAGCAAAGCTCAGGGAGCCAAGGTTCCGTTTGGATGCCAGGAAGCACTTCCTGACAGTCAGGACCCCGAGGGTGTGGAATGGGCTTCCACGAGAGGTCATTGAGGCCCCATCGGTGCGGGTGTTCAAGGATAGGCTGAACGTCCACATGGTGGGCATGTCGTGAGCGGTGCCGGCTGGTGCTGGAGGTCAGACTGGATGGCCCGGGAGGCCCCTTCTGACTCGCTCTGTTTCTATGTTTCTATGCTCAGTTGTGGATGAGTTGATTTATTATATTTAGGATTTGAAATAATGTTGTAAGCCATCCAGAGATGACGGTGATGGATGGCCTACAAATTTTCTAAATAAATTAATTAATTTATTAATAACATATTTATTATAATTTAGCATATCTTCAATCATCAAATATGAATATCACCACCTGAACTACAAAGGTGACATAAAAGTGTCAGGAATAACCAAGCCACCCCAAGGAAGAAGCATGACTGTCCATGCAATAAACCCCATTTTGTCTATTTATGAAATAAAAGCTTGACAAAATTATTCTGATTATTAAAAAAACATTGTGGCATGAAAACTGGTTACTAACCCACAGCTAGGAATGGATGAAGCCATTCATTTCTAAGTGCATATCAGTTCCAGATATGTGGAATCATAACTTTGTTCCATTCTGTCTTCTGCAATTTACTGTTAGACATGCATTTAAACTGTATGCATGTTTCTCCAAAATAAGCATTTCTGTACATATTTTGAAACCAAGAACTAACATTTGGAGGAGGCTCTAAAGGACAGCTGCATGTCCACCTGCAAATTTATCTGGGACGTGCAAATTATGTCAGTTTGCTTAACAATGTAAGCTGAATTAAATTCTGCCACATTTTAGCTCACATACATTTCCATGCATTTCCTTTACTGATAGGCCTATGAAACCTTAAACCTTAAAATGTGGAATCATAAACCAAACATAAACAGACAACTTCCACAGATCTATTTGCCTGCCTGCAAAATTGGGGAGATTTTTTACTTTCCAGGATGGTGTATTTTTTTCACAAGGTGACTTACCAGTCTGCCATATAAGATAGGGGAAAAAAAGAACGTTTGCTTCTTCAAGAAGTAAAACAACAGCCGGGCATTATATAGCATCATTGTGTTCAAAATGAAGGTGAAATATTGCTGGGCTTCTCTGCTTCCATTTGAACTGGGAAATGCTTTTAATTGGGAGATGGAATGGAAAGCCATTATCCTGTTCCACCCCCCCCCACCCCAAATACACAATTTCACAAGTTTCCAAAAATTATTCCAATGCATTGGCATAGTTCTCCGTGTATTATTTCAAAATTCAATCATTGTTTTTCCCCAAGTCCGAATTGAAAAAAGAACCTGGGTTGAATATTTTGGTCTATCATTAACTTATAGAGAGAAGCAGACTGCTTACTAATAGCTGGGTCCATCTTCTAGTAGCAATATGATAATTTCATTATTTACTGGCAGGGAATGAAGCAGGTAATTGAATTTAAATGGGGTTCATAGACCTCCCTTCTTCTGAGAGCCCAGAAACTATAATTTTGTGAGGAAAGCTAGACTTGTAGAAGATCCTAAGGTCAGCAGTTCTTCCAGCACCCATCAAGCGTACAAGATGGTTCAGTAGCAACCTGATGATTTGACATCTCACTTGTAAATTGTTAAACTGCAATGGCACCCAAAAATACTTCTGGGCATTTCTGTGCTAGGAAGGATTTCATATCCCAGGAGACCATTTCCATGCCAGTTTTTCCAGAATCTGAAATCCAGTACAGAAAAGGCTGAAACAAAATTGCAGTCAGGAAAATAAGAAACTGGGCAAAAGCAAAATGGGTTGATATGCCCATCCCGGTTCAGAAGAAAATGAAGATAGAAGTTGTTGCGATGACTGAAACCACACTCTGCACAGTAATGGACTGCCTTTCTTGCTGCTTGCTTATACTCAAGGCAGGGGCTGAGCAGAAGGCCAAAAAATAGTTTTTTCCTAGACCAAGGTTTTCAGAGATTGTATGGAGATATTTCACAGAAAGCAAGCAGGCTTGTTTTTTAAGCTTAATTTTCAGAGAGTCCAAATAGAACAGGCCATGTGGTAAGATGATTCCTGTGAGGGCCATGCCTCCAACCCCAGCCCCACCATATTTCCCCAATTGCTGATCATTTGGTAAGATCCTGGCCTTTGCAGTTTTGTGTTGCTGTTCTGATTCTAAGTGTTTGAAACATTCCTTCCTGTGGGTTAGTTACTGGTAGTAAGAACTTTAAGCTTAAAATATGCTGGAGTGTTGGGCCTCACCCATTTGCCTTCAGCTCTGCCCACCACAGGAATGTGGCCTGAGAAGGTCTCCAAATTTGAGAGGAGACCATGAGCTGAAAGGTACAGGCACGTCTGTTGCACTGAAAGAGATGAATTCCCATCAGAGCAGCCATTTGAATGTTACGTTCGGCTCCTACTGGCAAATGCAAAAGTGTGTAGTGACCACGACTGCAATCACACCTGTCTTCCCTGCATGATCGTGCTCAGCGGGGGGGGGGGCTGGGGGGGCCACGATCAGGGTCGTGCTCGTGCAGGGAAGACGGGCGCGATCGCAGTCATGCTTGTGGGGAGGGAGATGGCTGCGATCACGCCCGTCTTCCCTGCACAAGCACGATTGCGATCGCAGCCATCTCTCACCTCCCCCAGCACGGTCACTATCTCATGATTATCATTAGTACTCTCTCTCCAAACAATAAGCTCTTCCCCCACCTAGGTTAGTATTCTCTACTATACTGTACAATACTTTGTTACTTTGTTGTTCTTTGTCACTTTGTTTCAAATTTTTGTGATAAAAAACGGGCTATAGAATGGATTAACCTTATTTACATTGAACCTTATGGGGAAATTTGACTTGGTTCACAACCAATTTGGGTCACGACCAGAGTCCTGGAACAGATTAAGTCCATGAGCCAAGGTACCACTGTAGCTTCCCTTTCCTTTCTTTCTTGGGACAATTGATCCATGTGAGATTAGCAATCAGTTTCTAATTTCAGTCAGTTGGCATGCCTAGAAAAGGGATGATCATGAGCCAAGCTCATTAATCGTACATTTTCTCCCTTTGGACAACCAGCTATGGAGGTGTTGGTGTCTCATGCAGATGAGGAAGCGTGTGACTGTGGGCAGGCTGTTGCTGCAACACTCCATAGAAATGATGCCTCTTATTGCCCCATTTTAATTGCTGATGTAATTGAATGCTACAAAGCTGTATTTGCCAACTCCCACCCACAGTACCGCCTTCCCAGCCACCTCAATGTCACCTATCCAGATAGAGTCATCTTGCTACATAATCTGTGCTAGCAAGAGCCAGAAAAGCTTCACTTGTTTGATTTAATTGTTTAAAATTAGACGGGATTTACAGTGGTCTGGTGCAGTGCTTATTGGGTTACAAGGGGTTTCTGGAGAACTGGTTTAAGAATAGAATGAATGGAATAGTAATTAGAGTTGGAAGGGGCCCCCAAGTCCAACCTCCTGCTCTGCTTCCACATGTGTCACCCATCCAGCTGTATGCCCACAACTTTCCAGCTTAGCAGAGGTGACTCAACATGTTAGCTTGATGTATAGCTATGCAGGCAGGGTTCTCGTTCCCTCTCAGCCATGAAGCTCACTAGATGCTTTTGGGCCAGTCATTGTCTCTCAGCCCAGCCTACCTCACAGGGTTGCTGTGAAGATAACATGGAGGAGGGGAAGATTATGTAAACTTGCATACTTTACAGGAAAAAAGGCAGGATAAAAATACAATTAACAAATAAATAAAGACTGTGAATGGAAGTCAGCAGCACCATCTTTCTCTCTCTCCAAAAATCCTAGAATGTTTTTAAAAGGGCATAGTAAGTGGTTGGCCCACCCACATTCCAATAGGGAGCGGGTATATGGGACTGGGGAAAAAATTCCAGAAATATCAGCATGTTTTAGCATAAACCTCCTATTTTTAAGGCTCTCTTGTTACTTATGAAAAGTAATGCAATCTTTCAGAATAGGCCATAAGAAAACCTGTGCGAACACGAGGAAACTGCCAAATGATTAGATGGGGAAATGGGGAAGGGATGTTCATCATATCAGGAACCTAGGCGAGCCAGCCTTGGCCCATGGGATTAAAGTTCTTTACTTTCCTGTAATTGCTGTTCTGTTTCCTCTGCTGATCTTGCTTTTCTATAAGCAGAAATTTGCATAATGCCTATATGGATTTGCAAGTGATTCTCCCTCATCCTCTAAATGCTCAGATTTCATGGAGACCAAAATATAACTGAAATTAATTTAAGAGTAAGAGTCTAAAAAAAGTTATTTATTGTATCACAGCCACTAGAAGGAAAACATGTATGACAGCAATTTTACAAAGTCAGTGCAAAACAATCAGATAACAAATTAACAAAGTAATCCTGCATATAAGACACATTGCCTCAGTTTCAGATTGAGAAGTACTTGCTGGAAAGTTGTTGAATCACACCTCACCCCTATATAATGCCACTGGTCCTAGATTTGCAGACCAGCATCCTTTCCAGCCTTTGGCAGCCTGATGTGCAACAGATATTTTAAGCCCCAACTCGCAGAATTCCTGACTATTGACCTCATTGCTAAGGGGCTGATGGGAGCTGAACACACAAGGTACTAGATTGGTGAAATCTGAACTATTCCTTTGGTCAGGAAGGTCGGTTGGTTTTAAAAATTTGCTTCATTGTATATTACAGAAGAACCAACAAAAGAAAGTGTATCTATAAAAAGGAAAAAAGTGAATCCCCTCCTTGCAGCTGCATGGTATTAACTGGGTGCATTGTTGCTGCAATGACAGCTTTGCCCACATCTGCCAGGCTTCTCTGAAGTATAAAGCTATTCAAAATACATGTTCCTTTTGAGAGTGTATGAATAGCAGTCTTAGCCATGACACCTAGACTACCACAAGCCTTGCTTGTTCTGAAGTTCTTTGTCACAAGCTATGTAGCCCACAGGGAAGGCAGAATCACACATGCAGGCTCATCAGTCCATGACAGTTTAGATTACTGAGAGCCAAAATCACTCCTCTGGAGGTCATTAAACATTCAGTGTGTATATACATTGCTCAAGGACACACCAATCTCAGTCAATGAATCACAGATAAACTGGTGAAATTGAATTTTCTCCATTGAAAGGCATTTGGATAAATCAAGGTCCCGAGAAAGCTCTGTTCTGTGGTGTATGTTCAGTGATGGTCACATCATATACGCCTGTCATCACCTGAAAGGTTCATCTTCAAGTGATGAGTATACTTTTCTAAGCTAAGCTCTGAAGCTTTTGCCACTAAACAACTTCAGCTGCTGAGTCAATATAATTCAGCCCTGCAGTGCCTTTGTAGTGCTGGACTGGACCCAAAGAACATGTTCCAACCCCACTTGGTGTTGGGCACTATGTCTCTGAGCTGGCAACTGATCTGCCCCCTGCTGTGCTGTGTGAAAGTGAATATTTGAAGGCACTTTTGCTCATTTGGGGTATATAAATAGCAAGGTATACTAATTACTTCTCATGCATGAAATACTGACCCTGATAGTTTCCTGAGTATGAAAACAGGGAAAGTACATTTTGAGGGTTAAAAGGAGTATAGAGAGCGTTTCTTCTGCCACTTCTTTCGTACTATTGCTGTACGCAAAGCCTGAAGAATCAAATGTTCATTGTTGAGAATATTGTAGCTGGTCAAATTCAGCAGCTTGTTGAAATTTTTCTCTGAGTATTGCACCATGCTATTAGCATATGGAAGACTGCTAATATCAACTTGGCCTTCTTCCATCTCACTAGGACTCCGCTTCACACCTATAGAAACAAAGGCAAAAGAAGGAATCTAGCAGATTTTATGGCTTAGCCACTACAGTAATAAAAAGATAAAGAATAAAAAGATTCTCATTTTATTTGCCCAGTGAAAAACAGTTTAGGGAGGGAAATTTGTGCCTAATCACTTATATTTTGAATTCAAATGTCATTTGACCCTCTATATGGCCTAACAATAGCCATTGGGTTGCGTATGCCTTGTATAGGGAGAAAAGACCTAAGCATGTCCAGATGTGCCTTTGGAGAGAAAATCATGGTTCTGCTAACGGAACTCAGGATCCAGTATTCAAAGATCTATATAGATGAGGTTCATGGCACCACACAAAGCCCATATGCATTTCCTGGTACTGCTGCAGCACTTGCCTCTGCTAAAGAGACAACTTACTTCTAAAACTGAGCAGTGGCTTACCTCTTTGGCAACAGTGACTACCATTACCAAAATGGCAAAGAAGGGTCTGGATGTGCATGCAGCTCACTCACTTTCTCACTCTCAATCTCACTCTCACTCTCCCTCAAACACATTCTTTCAATTCCAACCATGGACTAAAATATGATTTTCTGCTGGATCCAGAAATGAAAATCAGCAGATAGAGAGGCCATGTTCTCCTCCCATGTGCAGGTAGAAGACTGCTATGTTCAACTTACCTGGTGCTTTGTACTTTTGGAAGGTGTCACATACAAGGGGAAAGTACAACAAGATGGGAGCTTTTGGACTCTCCCCTTCATCAAAGAGGTAGCATTCCTTCAGATGCTTCCTGTCTTCCTCAGTCAGCACAACCTTGGGGAATGGGATGCCCTGATCTGCATAATACTTCGTGATTAAGTCCAGTGGCTAAAGCATCAAACAGGAGCAAAATCAGAATGACTTTGATTTTACAAAGGTGAGCAGTTCCACTAAAAGGGTGCTGAGGACTGTAATAGCCAGGGATACTTTGGGAATGAGATCTCTTATCCTGGTATAAGGGCAGGATAAGATCTGTATCTGTACAAGGAGGAGGAAACATTTAATGATGACCTAGATTCAGCCACTGTCATCCCCAACAGTCTACTTTTCTCTTTCTTTTCCTCTCTCTTCCTCAAGAAAGAGTGCCAGGACCGGAAAGCAAGGCTATCTTTTTCCACACACTTCCTGTGGGAATGCTGGGAACAACATTTTGGGGGAAAGGAAAGAAATAGGAATCCCTAAGTGGTACTATGTACAACTCAGTCGTATTTGAATTACACCCATTGCCAGCATTTTGACATATGTAACTATACTGAATCACAGTAGAAATTAATTTGATTGTTTTCTTATTTAGAAGTGAAAAATTAATGAAAAGACAAGTGGTGACAGACAAACTGCTAAAGATGATAAAGAATCTCCTCACCAATGTCTGTGATCCTCCACTGTAATTTAAATGCAAAATAATGTCCACTTTTCTTTCTGGCCTCAGAAGGGGAGGGCAGCTGGTATTGATGAAGAAAGCAGTGTCTGTAAGTTCCAAGTATTCCCCTGAATCACTCAGTTCATTGGGGGTAGAGTCCAGTACAGTGTCTGAAAAGCAAATGGTTTATTTGCATGTGCAACACTGAAAAGCAGGGGTGTGGAACCTGTGGTCCTCCAGAGGTGGTTGGTTGGGGCTGCTGGGAGTTGGATTCCAATACCATGTAGAGGGGCCAGTTCCCAGTTCTGTCGCAAAGGAAGCTCATAGATCATAAACATGAGAAGGATGCTGAGAATCCAGTGCCATTAACATTTCAATCCCCTTCAATGCTCTGTCTCCCATATGGGTGCTTCTGATGGACATGGGCTATTTATATGGCCATTTTCAAGTCAATAACAAAGCTTTTACAAACATAGTTTATTCTTCAAGCAACAAAATATTAAAGGAAGATTGTGTCTCTCCTGTTCCAAATTATTCTACTTATGCCATATCCTAACAACTCTGAGCTAGAAAAACTTCATAGCCTGCTGGAGGCGAGGGGAAAGAGTCAGTTAAACACAGTACCTCTTTTAAATAACACCAAAGAACCTAAAGTCACCATGATTGGAGTGAGGTTGTTCTGCTATTATTCCTTCCAACCAAACCCATGCCTTTCCCTCCCTCACCATTTTCCCCTTTGCCATCCCAATACCTGCAAAATCATAACATCATAGAACAGTAGAGTTGGAAAGAGTCAAAAAGGTTGTTAGGTCCAACCCCCTGCTGTTGAAGGACACCAATTAATGTCATCCCAAAGGACAAACAGGAAATTTTTTTGGAAAACATAAATCTCAAAAGAGGAACAATTCAACAAGCAGTGTAATGAATTCTGTTTACACAATGATCAGGAAAGGGAAGGGCAAGGAAAGGAAAACACTTAACTAGCTATGTAAGTTCTTGATACACAACGAGATAGCATACTAAGTCCCACCACTCTTCTGCAGCTTTTCAGCATTCACCAGATGCTCTTCTAATCACAAGAACCATGAGATTCTTAGGACACTACAATCAAATATTGCAAAGCAGCCAGCATTCAGTCCTGGGAGGTGGGGGAGGGGGTGTGCTGAATAAGGCAGCGAATGTGTAATGCAACAAGCTGTGGGTATCTTTGGACAATAGATTCCCTACTCCTCACATGTGGCAACATCCAGAAGGCACTTCTCTCCTGCCAACCACTAGTGTGGGGAAAAGCTGATTAACTGAAGCAAGAGCAGACCAGGAAGAAGTGGAGGTTCACCAATTCGGAGGCAGTAACTTGAGGTTTACAGAATGTAAACTTAATACGAGAAACTGACTTTGTCTTTCTTCCTAAATTGGTCAAACAGCCAAGTCCAGCCCTGCTGAAAGCCAAATATGTTGTGTCCAACATACACAATTGTGATACCGTTCTGGAAAATGTTAAGAGAAGGGATGGAGTAAAGAGATCTGGAAGAATGAGTGCTTAGTGTAAATTTCAGTGTATTACCTTTCCAGATACAAAACCTGTCATTCTGCAAGTACTTGTTATTGAGCTGGAGGCCTTTCATGAAATTGTGAAAATGAGAAAGCACTGGACGCAGCGTTATAATATCTCTAAGCGTGTCCGTGAGGGAACCGCTAGGAATGAAGAGCTTAGTTGGCAGCGCATGTGGCCTCTTAGGCCTGGTTGGTGGAAGATCATCTACAAAACATAAGAGGGCTTTAGTTAGCTGCTTTGTCCAAGTTTTTACATTTCTTTTTAAAAGCAGTCATGAAAGACAGTTTTGAAGTGCAGCAGTGCATGATTGGTATTTCAAAAGGTTAAATACAAAAGCTGCAGTTCTGTTAAAATCTGGATTTGTTTAAAAAAAGAACAGTGTAGCAGTACCTTTTCTATAGTCCTTGGATATTAATATTAATCATCATGTAGCTATGGGGGGAAACTGCAGTGCTACTAAAAGTAAACCCTTCAAATCCTTTTGGGGGACTCAGGTGGGAGCAAAGTAAGTTGACCCAGAGGATTCATGCCATGGAACATGCTTCCTCCAAGCCACATTCCAACATTCAGTCTCACAATAAGGAAAACAAAAGGTGTGTTTCATTGCAGCCTATCCAACTTCCCAGCCTATTGGTTGGCAGTTGATGCCTCCTGTTACCCAAAATTCACCAAAAGCAAGGGAATATTGAACATACTCCATGAGTATAATTTGAATGGAATTTAGGCATGTTTAGAACAACGAACACCAGTGGGTGTGTCTCAATTCATTTTGCACTAGGAATTTTAACAAAACAAGAAAGAGAGACAGGAGGGAAGGAGGAAGGAGCGAGCAAGCAAGCTACATAAATGTGAATATATCAGTTTCATTGCATATGAAATGTGTGCTCATCCATGAAAAATCTGCTTTCTAAGAATTATAGACTTTTACATTACTGTTGGGCATTGGCAAAACAGATGGTTAAAAGAAGCATTAGCTGTGTTAAACCCAGCAAATAGCCAGCTCTTGTTAAAGAGAGATTGTGGTATCCAATGGACACAGAGCAAGAGTTTTACTGAATGTGGCAGAACCTGACACCCACAGATGCTTCAGTTACAAACATTGAAACAGCAATCCATTCTCTTGTACTAGTGGGACTTCCAGTAGTAGGAGAGTCAGTCACTGGCTGCTGGGTTTGTGATGGGTATGTAGGGCACATGACACATTGCCTGCCCAGTGTGGATGCCACACACCACCCATATAGGTTTGTAGATAGTGTGGGGATGGAGTTTGTGGTTGTGGTCCATGTCGGTACCTATGACATAGAGAAATGTCATGAGGTCCTAGAGACCATACAGGTTGCTAAGTAGAATGTTGAAGTCCAGGACCTCCTAGGTGACTTTTTCTGGAATTCTACCTGTTTTACATGCAAGACCAGCTAGACAGGCACAGGAGAGGGGACTTGGTGCATGGTTGAAACAGTGATGTAGGGAGGAGGCGTTCTGATTTGTTAGGCCCTGGGGAATATTTTGAGAAAAGCTGAGCCTGTACAAAAGAGACAGACTCCATGTGAACCAAAGTGGAGCCAGACTACTGGCACAAAAGATAAAAAATATGGCAGAACATCTTTTTAAATTGCCCCATGGGGAAAAGCCAACAGGGGATAGGAAGCATCCAATCTGGGTGAATCATCCTGAGGGAAGAAAGAAGAAAAGGCTTCTCATTGCCCAGATGTAAGAGGGGAGGAAATAGGCCATGAGAATATGGTGAAACATGATAACTAGTCAAATAAATCTAAGTGTCAAAACAGCAGTTGCACATGCCAAAGGCATCTGGAGAGGTACACTGTATGTAGGTGCTTTTATGTAAATGCTAGAGGCCTCTGAGGCAAACTAGGAGAGCAGGAATGCCTGCTTTTAAAGATGAACCTAGATATAGTGGGTGTTCCGGAAACATGATGGAATTAAGAGAACCGGTGAGATACGGTCATCTCTGCCTATACACTCCATAGGAATTGCACTGGAAGGCATATTGAAGGAAATGTTGCTCTGTACATCAAAGAGGGCATTGGGTTCAAAGGGGGAATTGTGAATGACAATACCGGTCTCCAAAAATAGTCCTAGGAACATGCTATCATCTCCCAAACCAGAACACTCAGTGTGATCTCAAGATGGAAAATGAAATCAGGGAGGCCTCAGTAAAAGGAAGTGTTGTAATAGTGACTGACTTCAAGTAACCCCACATTGTTTGCATAAACACATGCTGAAGTTCTGACAAACAGATTAAATTTCTCAGTGTCCTAAATGACTATGCCCTGGCACAGGAGGTGATGGAACTGAGCAGAGGAAAAGCGGTCCTGGATTTAATCCTAGGTGTGGGTGTCCAGGACCTAGTATGATATGCAAAAATTGTTGCACCAGATAGAAACTGTGACCACAGTTCCTTCAGATGGAAAGGAAGGAAGATTGCTAAAGAGGTTCAACATAGTCATATCTGACTTCAAAAATGGATGCTTTGTGAAATGAGGGAGGTTGTAAAAAGGACATGAAATGAGGAATCAAAAGGGTTAAATCCCTATGTCTGTGTGCACCATTTGCTGCACTCACACCCTGTGGTTTCCTGTGGTCTGATCCTGCAGGACTCTCACCACATTTCTATGGTCTTTTAATGAGGCAAAAGGGGATTATCCAGTTTCCTCTTCTATTCCAGTGTATCATATTTACTCACCAATAATAAGTATTTATAAACATGCATTGTTGTCAGTATAACTGGCTAGTCTCATTAAAAAAACCAATTTATCCATCCAAGTCTGCCATAAGAACAGTTTCTTACCAATGTTTAAACCTGGATTTCCCCACAGAATCAATTAAGCATGAAAAACTGGATCAGCTGATACCAATGGTAGGAAACCTTGGGGAGCTGTGGGGAGTCTGTATCCCCTCTCCTCTTCAACCCACTGCGGCTGTACCCTTCCTCTGCTGTGGCTGGATGTGTCTGCACATCCGGATCTCTAACATCTGCTGGTAAACAAGTGAAGGGGAACTAGTTTCCCAGCCGCATCACACTCTCTCCATACATCCCACCTGTCAAATCCCTGTTTGGCAGGCTGAGAAGAGAACAATTAAACTGGGATAAAAGGCATGCCCTTCTTGAGCAACTTGTTTTCCAGAAAAAGCAATGGGAAGCCAGCATCACAGGACCCAACACACATACAAAAAAAAACAAAAAACCAGAGGAGTCTCATGTGGTCCATGGCCTGCACATTGCCCACCCCAGCCTATATGCTCATAAATCTTTCTGCAGAGGTGGGGTGTCTAATCATCCATTTGTATATAATTAATATTCTTCCTGAGCATTTATTTCTAGCACTATGCAGCCTGCTGTACACAGAGCATCAAACTGACAGGGCTTACTATCTCTATTCAGTAAGGTAGGCGGGAAGAGACTGAAGGTAAGTGATGGCCAGTCAGGAATCGATGATATTGAAGAAATGGATATGGCAGATTTACAGGTTCACAAGCATCCATTTCAAGCGAATTAGCCTGGATGCAAATCACCTCCAGAATTCTTAGCAAAGGTGAATCAATTCAAAGTTGATTAACTAAAGGAGAAACAACACTCTACTGACCAATATCAACCACTCTGTCTCTTGTCCATCTGTGCCAGAAGTCCTCTGAACAGTCTGCGAAATATAAGGCATCCAGCACATTCAGGGAAAAGATGTTGCTCCACATGCCTGGCAAGCATTTAAAAAATTCAACAAAAATCAATGAAGACACATTTAATATTGGATTTCCTAAGCCTCTAAAAACAGTGTTACTGTAATATCCAATCACATTGTACTCAGAGTGTTGTACTCCTTTTTTAATTATCACTTTCAAATTCAAATCATGGTAAAAAGAAGTTTACCTTGTTCTCCTCACTACTATCACAAATGCATGAATGTTGGAAGTGTAGTGACTTTCTTACCATCTCGGTATCAGGAGGTAATTTCAACTTGCATGCAACTAAAATAATACTGACTTTTGGTTGTATGTTTAGATCAGCCACCTTGCATGAAACAGAGCCGAGATTCTGGGATCTTCTTCATCAAGCGACCCATAAAGAACTCACTTCCGAAATCTTCTGCATTAATGAAACCTCCATATTTCAAGAAGCCAACTTCGTAGGGTGTGAATTCCACCCACTCTGCAAATGACCATATGAAAATCATGGTTACTTGCCTAGAAAATGTGACCATTTTACAGCTGAGGAAAATGGCAATGAAGCCACATTCAACCTGCCAGTGAGGATAACACTTTATCATGTCAGAGTATTCCACATTAGTCCGGCATGCCCATCATGAGAACCTCACAGAGTCTGACTGTGCAGCAGACATAACAGTACTGTGTGAATCATCCTCTTTATACAGAGATGCTGCTCCTAGCAAATCTGCTTCTGTTAATGCTGGAATGGAAACTGTTTGTGCAATGAGGGCAATTCATGTAGCAAGCAATGCTTGAGGTTACCAGAGCGTCAAGAAAATTCAATTCAATTCCAGCAAATTCAGTTCAAAATTTCAGTTCAAACAGTTTCTACAAGGATGATTCTTGTAGAAAGAGGGCAATCAACACAGGTTGTTACAGATGAAAATTCTATTTTTATGTTATTTTCAGACTCTGCATAAATATTGATCAGATGCTATTTATTTTATTCTTTGATGACAAGAATTGGTTTTAGGCACGTAATAAACTAAACTTGACTTAAGCAAATAATTGATTCAGCACCTTTCTCAGTCAAATTATATCACAGTGGGTGCAGTTATTACTTGCTTATTTGATAAGAGCCAAGAAGTTAGAACAAATTTCTGATCTTGAAAAATTTATACAAATATTCTCTCTCTCTCTCTCTCTCTCTCTCTCTCTCTCTCTCTCTCTCTCTCTGATATATTAATCAGTCTTACCTATCCAGCCAGTCAGCCACAAATAGATGTCTTTTTTCTCTGTAGACTTCTGGAACCTGACTGGGCAAAGTGTGAGGAGGAGAACAGACCCTGTCCCAGCCTGCTCTCTGGTTGCATCTGTCCCCCTTGCTTTCTCTGTTATATTCACAGAAGGTCACTGTCTAAAGAGAAGAGGCTTCTGGGTCTATGGAGGCTTTACACATAAACCAGAATGCTGAAATGTACGCCAGAATCTGTGAATAGGGTTTCTATCCATCTACCTACCTGTTCTTTGCCCCTCTGCAATTTTTCATCTCACGAGAGGTTGAGCATGTATTTGCAGAGAACATGAGTCTCCTCCTGGCCCATCTAGAACCGAGCCATAAAGTCATATCACCTGTGTCTTTGAAGACTTGACTTTACCTTTAAAATCTAGAGTGCTGTATCTTTCTCTGAGGTTAAGAGCAAGGTAGATGGGGAGAGGGTTCTGACCCAGATTCACTGCCTGCCGTTGATCTGAGAGCTTGTGGGGATCTGGCTATTAAGAGAAGAGCAACAGTTAACAGAAGACTCAGGAAGATGCTTTACACATAACCCATCATCTACTTGGACTCCTGGTTCTATCATTGACCCTTGGTTACTAGCTGGTCCAGATTCGGCCAAACGATTATTTGCAAAGCAGACTCATTTTTATATGTTCAGAAATATCTCACATTGTCCTGCTGTGGGAAAGTACATTTCAGTGAGAGTTCTATGGTAGATAAATGCATTTTTAATCTTTCAATAAAACATATTGCATCATTGTTTTTAACTTTTGACAGCATTGTTTTATTACTTTTAATAAAAAGAAAATATTGGCAAAATCTGTATAAGATATTGTGCAATTCCTTTTATTGTACTAAGAAATGGAATTGTCTAAGAGATTGGCAAAAATGCACAGATAATCCAAAATTCAGACAAACACAAGTATAGTTGATGTCGAATTATATGTCTCCTTGGAAGACTGCCACAAATCCCTGTTAATCAAGATTAAGGAGCTCCCTACTGTGATTGTGTTCTCTTACCACATTTATACTTAGTCACCCCAGTACGCATATCTTGTGTGGATGATTTTTTACTCACATGCAGTACCACACAATGATCACCTAGAAGTTTCAACTGATATGTTGCAAGAGATACTATTGATGCTTGCTTGCTTCCATAAAAGGAAGATGCAGCTTCCTATTACTATTTGACAGGCACAGTATAAGAAGACCCACTGCCTGGTGGTGGTGGAACACTCCGAATGTCCCAGCATTTGCACTAACTTCCTCTCTTTATATTGACTTCCTGTTGTCTCATGCCAAAATACAAGATATAGGCTTGACTTTAAATTCTCAAAATTATATGAATCCAATATGCCTAAGAGCCATGACTTTACTTGAGCTATATTTAAAATTATTTCCTAAGTTAGACTGACAGTTATTGTTGTTATTCTTGAACTTATAATTTGTGCTTCCCCTCCATTAAATTATTCACTTACTGGTGAATTTACATGTTGGTTTTCCAAAGGGAGGTTTTCAAAAGGCAATCAATGTCATAAAAACATTATAAAATCAATACATTAAAATTGATAAACTAAAAACAGCAATATTTCTAGTCTGGTACATGTTTTTAAATATTGCAATTTAAAGGAGAGAGCAGTCCATTGATTTTGAACAAAGGCAGACCAAACAATTTTTTAAAATCTTTAAAACCCATGACAAGTAAATATAGAAGCAAGTTATACCTCCACTGGGAAGGAGTTCCTCAAATGTGAGGCCACAACTGAAAAGGCCCTGTCACCTATGTCTGAAACCTCTGTGCCCTTAACAGTGGGTCTGAGCAGGGTCTCCTTGGCTGAACTTATGGTCCAGGCAGGTTCATATGAACTGGATGCTATCAGAGGGGCCTACATGTATTAGGGCAGCCCAAGCATCAGTTCCATTCTCTCTTTATAAGGCCAAATATTTTCTGCATTAACTGAAGTATTGCATACATATTTTTCATAACAAGACCTTGTACAGAGATGTTTTCATTAACCAACCAGAAATATATGACTTTTTCTCCCTATCAAGATTGCCAAGCATGAGCACCTTTTGGAAAAACTTTTAAAAAACCTTTCTTCTCTGGCTCCGGAGATGTTGGTGGGCTGGTTCATCCATCAAATTAGTATGGTACTGAGGCTAAAGTGGCATGTTAGTATGATGGGATAGAGGTTCAAGTCCATGCTCAGCTATGATGCTCTTTGGGTGGTCTTGGGCACATGACTATCAGCCTTATCATACAGGCTAAAGGAAAGTGTAATTCTGCTGTAAACTGCTTAAAAGAAAGGTGAGACACTGGTGAATAAATGAAAAATACTGTTTTAGCTGTTTGTTTCCATTCCAATGTAATTTAAAGAAACTGTGGCAAACACCCTTTTTCCCTGTCTCAGGGTATACTTTATTCTACAAACAGGATTACATTATGTTTCATAAGGAAAAAAATGCCAGTACAGTACCTCATCATGAAACATGGATTCAACAAGGAGACCCCAGAAATCTGCAAAAGAGACCTTGTGGCCCTCAAGATGCCTCTGTTTTATTTCCTTTTCATAGTATTTTAAGCGCTCCCCAGAAAAACAGGTCAGCTTATTTTTCATAGCATGTTTACGAGCATAACTGATGTGTCCTTCCATATCCTTCTGTGACCAATTTGCATCTTCATATAAATGTGTCATAGTCCTGGGGAAAGGAATTTTAGAGTCTAAAATTTAAGTTTGACTCAGACAGTAACTTAAGCAAATACAGACAGCCACTTACAATTGCCAATGTATTCCCATGTTCTTACAGCTGCATAATAAGCCAGTTATGTCCTGCCAAGTACACCTTGGGACCAGGATACCTGACGGAACGTCTCCTTCCCTATATGCCCTTGCACCCACTAAGATCTGTAGGAGAGGCTCTGCTCCGGGAACCCTCCCTGAAGGAGGTAAAGAAGGTCTCTACCCGGAGAGGGCCTTCTCTGTGGTGGCACCCAGACTCTGGAATGTGCTCCCCAGATAGGTTTGCTTGGCGCCAACTTTATATTCCTTTTGGCGCCTGGTGAAAACTGTTTTATTTACCCACTATTTTAAGGCTTAGGAATTTTAATTGGTTTTTAATACAGTCACATTTTGTTTTTGTTGGTATTAGATACGTTGGTATTTGTTGTTACTGGTTGCTTTGTTTATTGATTGTTATAATTCTTGTAAGCCGTCCTGGGACGATTTTTATATTAGATGGGGTACAAATATTTTAAATAAATAAATAAAGTAGCCACAAGAGTTTTATTATATATCTGTGTCTGTTCAAAAATCTAAGGTGAAAATTATGCTCTCCACATTGCAGAATAAATTTCTACGCCACTTTAACATAAAAGAAATCAGCAGAATTCTTTATTATTCTTTTCTTGCCTCAAAGGAGTTGGTAAATCTGATGCCAATTTCAGTTAAGACTATTCCAGAAAGAGAGAGAGAGACAGAGACAAAATACCAGTTCAGATTCTTAATACATTTAAAAGTTGCTAAATGTTCCCAAGCAACATGTGGTGTTCTCACACCAATAAGACGAAAAATCATAAAGGTTGTAAATGATCATATTAGCAAACTTAATGCATTTTTTTCCAATTTGTTCCCATTAACGAGCACTGTTCCCCATAAATGTAGACTCCATTAGTTATTTCTTTTCTCCTAATCCTACTAAAAGCTGCTGGAAGCTGCTCATTAATAATTTTGATGCAGGATGTAGTTGTGGGCATATACTTTAAATTGCACACATAAGAAGGCACAAATTCATATTAACATTTTTTTAAACTGGAGTTCCTAATGATGAAAGGCAAATAGCGGGAGAAAGGCTGGAGCTATCCATATCGATGGCAAAAGGAATGGTTCCTTTTTCAAGCCCTTCTCATTAGCTGCTTAAAAGGTAAATACATTCTGCCTTGCTCAGTTTTGGGTGTCATATTAAAGACTAAACAATCTGTGATGCCTGATTTACCATTAGAGATGGAATAGAAAAGTTTTAAATAAATAAATAATAAATTAGGAATTTGTCATTAGGATTTCTTTAGTCAGAGGCATGAAAAGTGCTTTTCATCTGGATCATGTGGGCGAAACTTCACTACAGCTGTGCCAATGCTGGAAAATCTGGCTTGTTTCAATTTCACTTATTTTCTGCCCACTTCCAATCCAACGATTTCAACCTGGAAGCCCAAAACTGTATCGCTCTAGTGTGATTAGTGCAGATTACACTAGAATAATTAGGTATCTGGTTTCCAACTTGTGTAAATTGCACAAGTTGTGCAATTCTCCTTAGCAATTTTTGCTGGGTAAATCACAGCCCATCTTAGAGATGGAAGCCCACAAGCTGGTCATTGTACAGTGCAGTGAGTTGGCAGCAGCACAGGGCCGGCAAACCAGAATGGGGGACCTGGAAGTGAATCAAGAAAACCCATTGGATTTTCACTCCCAAACCCCACTCCGATGCCCACTCCCCACTCTAAATTTGACCGCCCCTTCCCTCCTCAGTCATAACCCTAACAAAAATCTCCACCCCACCCCACTCCTTAAGAAGACTTAGACGCAAAGCTTCTGCTCATGCCAGCATGTTCTCCTTACCATGTGGTGCCAGATAAACTAGTGATGTACGAAACACAATCTAAGAGATTCAGCTTCTTGAGAGCTAAGAGACTACCATACATGCCAATCACTGATCTTATTCCACCTGCTGTAGTTGTCACAGCCACTATTGGAATCTAAAAACAAACAAAGACTTAAAGACAAATTCTTCACACATTTCAGGAAAATGGGGAACCCTCCCCCCTGCCCCCGAGATTCACAATGACTGAGCAAACCTCTTCCTTTATTTGCATAGCTTGCACATCCAGTTCCTGCCATGTGTTGTAGGGGGAGCTGTTCTTGAAAGCCGTTTGGAAACTGCACTGTGGCAAGATTATGAGTGGTGTCAACCATGGTGAGGTTGGGGAAAGAGGAGGACACACCTCTTACCAATTCCTTAAATGCAAATCACTGGCTTCCAGTTTTTTTCCAGGCATAATTCAACCTAATTTAGGTGTTGACCTAAAAAGCCTGAGATCTAGTCAGTTATTAAGTTCATCAGAGGCTCTGCCCAGAATTGTTTCCACAACAAAAGCAGGGCCTTCTTATTTCTCACATTTCAGCTGTGAAATGTCTTCCTTCGATCAAGCATTTGCTCAGCACCTTCTTCAATGGCCTCTGAGAGCAAGTTAAAAACACTAGCAATTATCAAAGTGTTTAATGGAAGTTGAAGATCTTTTCAGTATGCTGTGATTGGATCTGGCACTTTTTAAATGTTGAGTGTTTGGTGCTGCTGTTGCATTCTATGGTTCTTTGATATTGTGGCTTTTGGACTCCTTTTTAATTTTCTGCTGCCTTTCTATAAAGTTTCTTTAATGTTATTGGCCTTATGTTATTAATGTTGTAGCAAACTACTCCAGGAACTAAGGCTGAGGAACAGGATAAGTAGGTTGCTTACCTGTAACTGATGTTCTTCGAGTGGCCATCTGTGCAGTCACACATATGGGTACTGCGCCTGCGCAGTGCCTGTGGCCGGAAGATTGACAGCTTACAGTTTTTGGCGGGAAGCTCCGCTCCCCCTTCCCCTCCCCCTGTGGCCTGTAAAGAGTGGAGCGTCCACCATTTTGTTCAGTCTTTGCGACCGAACATATGCTATCTTATTGAAAAAACTTTGGGTTTTTTTGTTTTGTTTTTTGTTTTTGTTTTTTTTAATGTCAGTACCGTGAAAAAGGGCATAGTTGGTACCAAAAGATGCATTCACTCACCGACACCGAGCGGTCGATGCATCCACTCACCGACACCGAGTGGGGCCGGCGGGTGGGTTGTGTGATTGCACAGATGGCCACTGGAAGAACATCAGTTACAGGTAAGCAACCTGCTTTTCTTCGTCGTGGCCTCTGTGCATCACACATATGGGTAGATTAACAAGCTTGCCATAAAGGAGGAGGGAAGGTGTCCTCATTGAAGAACGGAGGAGAGAACAGCTCTACCAAAGGAGCAATCCTGTCGAGCTCAAACATCGAGACGGTAGTGCCTGGCGAAGGTGCAAGGGTTCGCCCAAGTAGCGGCTCGGCAGATGTCATCAATCGGAACCCCGAATGCGAATGCAGATGAGGTTGCAACAGCTCTAGCAGAATGGCCTCGAGGAACTGAAGGCAGTTCGAGCTTAGCTAATTGATAGCATAAGACTATAGTGTGGACTATCCACTTAGAAAGTCTCTGCGGAGTGACTGGATCGCCCTGATCCCTAGCAGAATATTTGATGAATAGTTTATTGGATCGTCGAATAGACTCCGTTCGCGATCGGTAGAAGGCTAAGCAACAGCAAACATTGAGTGAATGCAAAGATCTTTCCAATGGAGTCGACGGTGACAGAAAAAAGGCAGGCAGCACAATGTCTTGTCCCTTATGGAAAGGTGTAGACACTTTAGGCAAAAAAGACGGGTCGAGGCGTAAAACGACCTTCTCCCTGTGAAAGTTTAAATAAGGAGGGTTTATGCAAAGCGCGCAAAGTTCACTGGCCCTCTGGGCTGAAGTGACAGCTACAAGAAACGCCGTCTTCCAAGAGACCAATTGAAGATCCACCATCGCCAAAGGTTCGAAGGGGGCCTTCATAAGGGCCTGTAGAACTACAGAGAGGCTCCATGTGGGCATAACCGGTCTAATTGATGGGTTAAGATTATATAGTCCCTTCAAAAATCTTTTGAGGATAGGATGAGAAAACAGAGGTGATCCATTGACTAAGCCACGATAGTAGGCTATTGCGGCTATATACACTTTAATGGACGGCGGCTTCAGTCCGGAATCGTGCAATTCCAGGAGGAACTGAAGAATCTGTTGAATGGATGAGAGGAATGGAGAGAACGAGCGTGACTCGACAAAGGCGGAAAAACGTTTCCATTATAGCCGTTAGCCTTATATGACTTCCTTGTGGACGGCTTTAAGGCAGAGTCGATGATATGCTGAATATCAGCGTGCAAAAATGTCGGATTCGGATTCGACAGGTCTTGTCTCGAACTGGATAGTACAGAGAGACCAGAGAGGGGGGAAGCACCCGAGTGATTGGGTTCGACAATCGGATCCGAGGTGGTCGAAGTCATCGTCGGTACCGACAGATTAGTAGAAGCTGTCAGATTCGTAACTTTCGAAACCGTCATCGGCACCAATGGCACGTCAGTCATCGAATTCGCCATGCTGTTAGGTTCAATGAGAGCAAATCTGGGTGGCGAAGTGCGCCGTCCACCTGTGTTATAAGATATGGGAGCAATGGAAGATGAAGAAATTCCCCGTGAGAGATGTCGAGTAGTTTCGCAAACCATGCTTGATGTGGCCACCAAGGGGCAACTAGTATCCCCAATGCTCGGTCATGCACTGTCTTTGCTATGACCCTCATCAGAAGAGGGATCGGAGGGAAGGCGTAGAAGTTCATATTGTTCCAAGGGATCATGAATGCGTCCCCTAGGGATGCATGTCCGATTCCCGCTCTCGAACAGTAAGCCTCGCACACCCTGTTCTGTTGGGTAGCAAATAAGTTCACGTCGGGAAACCCCCAGGGAAAAGGTGGTTGTGCGTATGGGGATCCAGTTCCCACTCGTGAGAGGTGAACATGTGCCTGCTGAGAAGATCCGCCTGCACATTGTCTACACCAGCTAGATGAACAGCCATCAGTGTGATGTGTCTCTGGATGCACCAGTCCCAAATTTTCATAGAAAGCCTGGCTAGAGTCGGTGACTTTGTTCCCCCTTGCTTGTTCAGATAAAAGACGGTAGCTATATTGTCCGAAGTTATCTGAACGATCTGATGATGAAGGATGTCCTCAAAAGAGCACAGGGCTTTGAAAACTGCCAGTAGTTCTAGGAAGTTGATATGATTCGTGGATTCTAGACGATTCCACATACCCTGGGTAGAGAGGCCGGAGCATATCGCTCCCCATCCTTGAAGAGACGCGTCGGTGCCAAGGGTAATCGTAGGAGGTCACGCCCTGAAGGGGACTCCTATCGTAAGATTGGTCTGTTCCAACCACCAACGCAGAGAGCGAAGCACGGAAGTTGGGATCCGAATCAGTCTCGACTGCGGATCTCTTTGAGGATGGTACACCTTGTTGAAAAAGAGTTGCAGTGGGCGAAGCCGAAGCCTGGCATGTGGAACTATGGCAACTGAGGCAGCCATATGCCCCAGGATTCTCTGGATAGACCTCACCGGGACCGTTCCCTCTCGTCGGATTCGATGGATGTGGCTGTTTCTGTCCTGAGGGAGGAAGGCTTTTTCCAACGTCGAATCCAAGTGGGCTCCAATGAAGGTGAGCGTCTGTGTCAGGAGAAGAGAAGATTTCTCAGTATTAATACGTAGGCCTAGACTATTGAGCAAGGCACAAGTTGTATGGATGGCCGCAAGGAGTCCTTCTCTGGACTGCGACATCAACAGCCAGTCATCGAGGTACGGATAAATTTGTATGCTCTGGAGGTGTAGGAAGGCACAGACAGGAGCCATGCACTTGGTAAAAACCCTCGGAGCCGTAGCCATTCCAAAAGGCAAAACTGTAAACTCATAAAGTTGGTTTGCAACTGCAAAACAAAGGAAACGCCTGTAACTTGGGTGAATTGAAATATGGAAGTAGGCATCCTTCAAGTCCAATGAGGCGAACCAATCCTCTCTCCTTAGCAATGGCAAAATGTTTTGAAGGGTAGTCATACGAAACTTTTTTGGTACAATAAACTTATTTAAGTTCCGTAAGTCCAAAATCGGACATAGACCACCATCCCGCTTAGGGACCGTGAAGTATCTGGAATAGAATCTGTGGAGTCCGTCAGGTGGGAATACTTGACGAATCGCTCCTTTACGAAGAAGTTGATGTATTTCGTCGAGCAGTACCGGTGAACATGAAGTGGACCGGATCGGACTCGACGGAGGAACGATGTCGAATTCTATTCGATAGCCGTGTTGAACGATGGACAATACCCACTGATCAGATGTGATGGACTCCCAAATGGGGAGTCGGCTTCGAAGCCGATCCCCAGATGAGAGGGGGGTGGGTATTGGTGGAGCATGAGGAATGGTTCGCCAGTCCCATCAACGTTGCCTCCAATCGTCGAAACGACGGCGGCCTTGTTGGAAGCGTTGTTGGGGCTGAGGATGACAGCGCTGCTGTTGCTGGTGGTGTTGTGGCTGCTGCCTCGATTGATATGATTGCCTGTAGGATGGACGATTCCAGGACCACTTACGTCTGGCATGGGACTGTATCTCCATCCTACATGCCGTCATCCTCGATTCATGCAGCTCCTTGAGGTCGGTGCGAGAATGGAAAAGCCCGGATCCATCGAAAGACATTCCTCGATCCGGCGCTTGGTTTCTTCCGGAAAATTACAATTCCGAAGCCATGCATGCCTTCAGAGAGAAACGGCACCGACCAAGGCCTGTGAGTCAGTATCCACGCGGTGCCTTGCCGTGGATGACTGCTGCACCACGACCTGCATGGCTTCCTTAATCAGGACCTTCGCGAGGTCACCCTGGTGGTCCGGGAGGGTGGAGGCAACGTTGTGCAGGCGCTGCATAATAAAGTATTGATACCTCGCCAACGTCGTCTCGTAATTTGATATACGGAGCCCCAAGCCTGAAGCAGTGCAGACTCGCCTAGCCAGGGAGTCTATTTTTCGGTCCTCTTTATCCCTTGGTGCTGTGTGCCCTCTCGCCTCTCTGCCCTGTGAGGATTCGACGACCGCAGAGTTTGGTTTGGAATGTTGGAGGAGGAAGGGGATGTCCTCCTCCTGAACCCTGTACATCGACTCATATCTTCTGGACATCGGCTGAGGTTGTGATGGCAAGTCCCAGGGCTGCGTCATCGCCTGCCGCAAGGTAGTTATCAGCAGCAGGACGATGGATGTTGATTGCTCCCCGCGGACGACATCGTAGAACTTGTCCGTCATCGGTCCTGGGCGCTGGGCAGCGTCGATGTCCAGGGACTGGACAAGTCTAGACATCAGCTCTGTAAAGGAGACATGGGACTCATCAGGCGACGCAGGACCCTGGGATGTCACAGCAATGTCCAGAGAAGTTGAGTCGACCTCCGAGTCGGCCAAATCAGCACCATAGTAGGGTGGGGCCGAAGAGGATGACTCCACCGGGGATGATGACTCCGCTGCTTCCACCCTGTGGGGATCGAGGTGATGCCTGCCTCTGATCCGATGAGCGCGGTTGGTCACGGGATGGAGGAGAGGATAGTGCCCTGGGAGCAGGGTAGTACCCTACGGAGCGCGGATCACCCCAAGTATGGTAGTAGGGGCAACGCCAGCTCTCCGGACGTTGCTCTGCAGAGCGGCTCCTCTGGCTCCCCGGTGGGGACAGTCCAACGTCCGCTTCTATTGTGACCACGGTCATGGGTGTCGGTGACCTTGCCCTAGGAGGGGAGTCCTAGATTTCCCCATCAGATATTGAACCCCGTAGAGTTGGAAGGGGTGCAGGTGGGAGGGCAACCACATGGCGGGGAGACCCTTGAGGGGTAACCCACATAGCCTCCTGGAGGAGCGGTTTGGGCGGAGTCAGTACCGTAAGCGCCACCGGTACCAACGGGCCCATCGGATCCGAGTCCCAATGTCGGGGATGGTCTGGACAGTCCGAATTCCTGGTTTTCTTGGGAGGCTTGGAGACCTTCTCCTTCCTGGCCTTTTTATGGCCTGCGGACTTCTCGGATTCGGCATGCTTCTGCTTTCCATGCTTCTTTTTAGGTGAAGCAGAGGGAGCCACCGAAGCAGACACACGTTCATCCGAAGGCCGTGAGGGTGGGGCCACAGAAGTGGAGCCAGGTTTTGGGACGGCAACAAGCGGGTCTGATTGCATCAGAGCCAGATCCCAAAGGAGTCTCCGGAGGCGGTTTTCGCGGTTCTTCCTGGCCTGCTTGGAGAAGGCCAGGCAATGCGCGCATTTATCCGTCCTATGCCCCTCTCCCAGGCAGAGGAGGCATAGGTCATGCGGGTCAGTTGGTGCCATTTTTGACCCGCAGTCCGCACATTTGTGGAAAGCTGCTCGCTGCGCCATCACAGAAGAAGAAGAGAGGGATAGTGCAGAGGGTAAGTGTGTGTGTGTGTGTGTGTGTGTATTCAGATAGATAGATTGAAAGTAGAAATAACAAGAGAAAAACTACGACAGACAATGAACTGGGAGCAAGGTTTTTTTTTTTTTTAGAAGAAAAAACTGGGAAAGAAGGACAATCGAGAGCAAGGTAACAGCTCTAAGCAAAAGTCGAAAACGGCATGAGGCACAGTGAATGGCGGTCGCAAAGACTGAACAAAATGGCAGACGCTCTGCTCTTTATAGGCCACAGGGGGAGGGGGAGCGGAGCTTCCCGCCAAAAACCGTAAGCTGTCAATCTTCCAGCCACAGGCACTGCACAGGCGCAGTACCCATATGTGTGATGCACAGAAGCCACGACGAAGAAATAAATGTTTTGCATAAATGAATACTTGTTTTGTTAGTTGGCTTTGGTGTATGGGAGTGGTTGGAATGGATCAGACTCAGCAAGACAGATGTATGGATAGAAAATATATTTTTATCAACCATATTCCGGCTGTACATTTTAAATACAGGTTACACCGCAGAACTGTAAAAAAAGATTTCTGAAATTTTCAAATTTGAATCACAGTGGTGGAATTCCTGAAACAAAAGAGGATTTTGGATAGTATTCTCAATCCCAAGGCAAGGCTCTTGAAAAAAAACCCTCATATCCATGTTCCCCAGTTAGAAAAAAATACAATGGTCATAGAATCATAGAACCATAGAATAGTAGACTTGGAAGGGGCCATGAAGGCCATCAAGTCCAACCCCCTGCTGTTTCAGGACACCAAGTTACACCATCCCACTCAGATGGCTCTCCAGTTTATTTTTGAAAGTCTCTAGTGTGCAAGAACTAACCACCTAGGCAGCTGGTTCCACTGTCATATTGTTCTAACAGTGAGGAAGCTCAATCTGGGTTGCCGCAACTTGAACTGATTATTTGTGTCCTACACTATGGCGTCAGCAAGAAAAGATCTTGAACTTCCTCTTTGTGAAAGGCTTTGAGGTACTTATAAAGGGATATCATGTCCCCTCTCAGTCTTCTCTTCTCAAGGCTGAAATGCCCAATTCTCCCAGTCTCTCCTCATAGGGCAATGTTCCCAAACCCTGGATTATTTTTGTAGCCCTCTGCTGGACCCTTTCTAATTTAGCTGCATCTTTCTTAAATCTTGGTGACCTGAACTGGACACAATATTCCAGGTATGGTCTGACCAGTGAGGAGTATAGAGGAATAACTACTTCTTGTGATTTGGAAGTAATACTTCTGTTAATGCATCCCAAAATAGCATTTGCCCTTTTGGCGGCTGCATCACATTGTTGGCTCATGTTTAGCCTGTTACTCCAAGATCTTTTTCTTTTTCAGTTCTATTCCCCATCTTGTATCGATGCATTTGGTTTCTTTTTTCTAGGTGGAGGACTTGGTACTACTTGGCACTATCTCATTCTGTTGCTTTCAGCCCAATGTTCAAGTTTATCAAGTTTGTCCTGGATCTTTATTCTGTCTTCTAGGGTGTTTGCTATTCCACACAATTTCGTATCATCTGCAAATATGATTATCTTTCCAGTAATAATGCTGAAAACTAACAGTTCATTCTCCTTCCAATAATATGTTCCTCAAAATGCTTCTAAAAATTCTTCCCAAAATCAGCTATCTAAAGCAGTCTTTCTCAACCTGGTACCTTCCAGAAATGTTTGAACTGCAACACCCAGAATCCCCAGTCAATGGCCCTGCTGGATGGGAATTCGGGCAGCTGCAGTCCAAATGCAGCTGAAGGCTGAAGGCCACCAGGTTGGGGAAGGCTGGTCTAAAGCAACCAGCCTAATGTAAGGCCAGCCCTGACGAGTCAAGCTGGCATTGGGCTGACATGAGCAGAAACTGAATGTGAGGACGCCAAACAGCTGCTAATGGGGAGGTGGAGTTTGGTCTTCCACTCCTTAGCCAATGGGATGCCTTAGGCAGGGGCAGGTGTGCATGTACCTGTAAGTCCCCTTTCTCTGCCCTCTGGCTTCAGGTGGTCATACCTCATCATCCTGCAGGTCTTCTTCTAGGCGAAGAACATTTTTCAAAGCAGCAGCAACATATTTCTTACGCTTGCAGATGAAATCCTGCTCCTCCGGACAGAGATCAAAACCCAGACGGATATCTAGGGGATTCTGGCTAGATCACAAAGACTCATATAATAAATCATATCAACTTTATGTACATTATGTAAGTATTATGCAGTAAATTCAGGATCTTCTTTTGGTAATTTGAACATATGAGAATAACAGCATAATAGTTATGTATGCTCATGTAACATTGCATTTAAACCCTAGATTTTGATTGAAGAAATCTGACTTCAGGATTTACCTCAAATGCTAGATTTCTCATTCCTATTTCCTGATTTTTCCTCTTCCTTTCCACTTTTTGAAACATGAATGAGAGTGACCTACTGAAAAGTCTGTTACAAGGCTGAGAGCAAAATGGTATTAAGGCACCTTGCACACTTTTGTTACCTTGTGAAACATTTGTTACATATCCTTGTCACAACGTGCAGTGGGATGGAAGTTAGTGGGTGGGAGGCTCAGGGTAGCTTTAACACTCAAAACAAGTTGTTTTTGTTTTGTTATTTGTGAATTCAGTTACTGTGAATTCAGAATTCAGTCACTCTGTAGCTAAAGCTTTCACAACAACATACAAAGTATGTTTGCTCTGGGGTTTGCTTTCAGCAGATCGTATTCAACATTCTTCATCAGTTGACACAGAATAATATTACATATTTGTCAACATCTAATAAAAAACTTTTCACAGGTGACACTTCATGGCTTGCATGGCTTGTAAGTGGAAGCATTATTCCACTTACATAAACCTACTGCTTGTGGAAGCCCTGGATATATCCTTCTGCAAGTGATCTCAACTCCAGCATTTTGATTCCACTAGCATAAACTGTTGTATATGTCATTGAACTACTCACACCATGAACTTAGACCATTGAACATTGTGTGAGCTATTGTGCAAACTCTCCTGCAAATCACTGCTCAAGGCTTGCACAACTTGTTCTGATTTCCTTAGGTTTGATGTTGTTCTAATTCATTTGCTGTGGATTGTACTCTGATCATTAAAGGAATGCCCAGAGTACAATCGATGGTTCTTAACCCCTGCAGAAGATAAACAGTCCCATCAATGTGACAACACCAGCCTTCAGCAGAACAGCACCAACTCTTGTCATTTTCCCACTAGCATAATAGATATAACATTCTAATATTTCATCTTTGATGATTGCCAAAATTAAAAAGAAAAGATAGCAACCAACATAAAGCTCATTAAATGGAAATAAAATGTTCCATCCAAACTTATGTTCCAATTTCAAATTCAAAAAATAGCATTCAAAATTCAAGCTATAAAAGTAGATATTGTGCCAATGTTCACAAACAGCTGTACCTTAAAACATCTGTTTCAGCTGTACCTTAAAACAGCTTCTCTTGAGCCTCTGCCTCCCACCATCCCCCCCCACACACACACACAGAGAGAAAGAGAGAGAGAGAGAGAGAGAGAGAGAGAGAGAGAGAGAGAGAGAGAACGAACGAACGAACTTCAGCAATATACACACAGCTAGCTAAAGACTGACAGAAGAAAATGAAAATTCAAGCGCTATGTGAAATTTCTTCCTGAGTGCACATGGGTGGGAATGGATCAAACTACTTATTTTTTTCTTTTTAAGCCATTTCAGAGAGCTGTAAATAAATTCTCAAATTTAAAATCTAGGCCAGGAAAATGCAGAACAGCAAAGTCAGCAGAATAATTACAAACAGAGAAGGGAAAGTTTTACCCATTTTCTGCGGTCATGAATACATTATATTCTTTGTCCTAAGAAAAAACAAACCAGAAATGTCATTACTTATTCATTCTAACTCATTTCTAAAATTTCCATCTTCTTCCAAGAAAATCTCTTTCTTTTGTCCAATTTGACAATAAGAGTAAACAAACTGCATTTCAAATCTTCATAACAGGATTCTAATCCATTAGAATCACACAATTTCATCAATTCTATTTTCACAAGGGAAATCTGCTTTGGAAACTGGTGATTTAGTAGAGTTATACAGACATGCTCATGTAGTTAACTTTAGATTGCCATGGATTCATCTGCACTTGTATTCATGGTACAACCATCTTGGCTTATTCACAATGCAAACTAGATAAGACAGCAGCAGTTCCATGTGTTTAAAGACAAAAGTGCACCAATCAAGCTGAATTTAGGGGATTTGAAAAACAAAAGAAGCCCAAAGGTAACCTGTAAATCCTTCTTCCAGCTGTGATAGGCTGGGCTGGTATGTCTTTTACTGCTAGACCACAGAATTTGTCAGTGTTCCTCTTTGAGATTTTTTGTTCACTCGCAGTGAACAAAATGCTAGCAGTGAAATATTAGCTCCCACCTTCCAGAGCAGGGAAAACTATACAAACTCTAAGCATTGGGCTTGCTGGATTAAGCTATCATTGCTGTAATCCTGGATCCACCTAGGAATAAGCAGCACTGAATGCAAACTTTCTTTGGAATAGATACATAAGGAATTGCACTGTAAGAATTGTTTTCTATATTGTGCACCATCTAGTGGCTAGCAGAGAAACAGTGGTGAAAACAGATATGGAAAACACTCTAAATATTGCACATGGAAGGACTCACGCTTGCTATGTTTACTTTCTCCCCCATAGGAAGCTGATGCAAAGGCAGAGTAAAGAATTTCCTTTCCCCTTTATTGGAGGAACACTGGAGAAAGAAAAAGAAATCATCATAATGCAAAATGGAATTGCCTTACCCTAAAAACTACCTGATCACTGTCCCAGTGAGCGGGGTGCAGAATACCCAGCAATTGATAATATTAGGTTGCATCTGGTGCTATTCTTAGACAAGACACATGAAAATGAATAGGACTTGTTAATTATGACTATGTCCTATTCGGTCCCTTTCATTTCAGGGGTCTCTTCTAAGTAAGAATGACATTAGATATAATCCATTGTATAAAGGACATATTCTACATTTCTGAGAAAATTTCCCAAGTTGTGTAATTTATTCTAATTAGAAGTAACAATCTAATTAAAACTGTACTGAAAGGCACCTTTAAAAATACTTTAAAATATATAAATTAAATAGCCAAGACTGTGTCTCATTAAAATCATTGGGTCTTACATTAGTCACAGTTAATTTGTGGTATCCATTTCAAGGGGTCATAACAATTTTCAGCTGGATTGGGGCCTTTAATTTTTGTATTTGCTGATAAGCAACTGACATGAGACATCGGTGGCTGTTGTTACATCCCATAAAGTCATCTCCAACTTACAGAGACCATAGGAATGAATGCCTGCTTAAATGACCTGTCCTTGACAGGAAGCTCCTTTGAAAACTCAAGGTTTTGGCTTCCTTTATGGAATCAGTCCATCTCATACTTGGTCTTCCTTTTCTTCTGCCTTCAATTTTCCCTAATGTTGTTTTCTCCAGTGAGTCTTCCTTTCTTATTATGAGTCCTACACACAACAGCATCATTTTTGCCACTGATGCTTCCAAGGAGAGTTCTGGCTTGATCTAGGATCCACATTTTTGTCTTTCTGTTGGTCTAGGGTATTCACAAAGCTCTATGCTAACAGCATCATGTTTTGAATGCATCAATTTTCTTCCTGTCACATTCCAGCTTTCACAGGGATCAGGAATGTAATACTGTGGATGAGTTTGACTCTGGTCTCCAGTGATCTTTTCTAGTTACTTCATTGCTGCCCTTCCAAGTCTCAGGCTTCTTCTAATTTCTTGGGTGCAGTTTCTCTTTGAATTGAAGACTGAGCCAAGGTATGTGTGTAGAAACTTCCATAATTTTGAATTCTTCATTGTTGGAAGTAAAATTCTGCCATTCTTCTGTAGTCTTGAGTTTTGTTTTTGTAACATTCAGCTACAGTCTTGCTTTTGCATGTTCTTTCATTTTCATCAGGAGTAATTTCAATTAATTGCAACTTAATGCCAATAACATGGTATCATCTGCTTATCTTGAATTATTAATATACCTTCAGCCAATTTTCACTCCTCCTTCTTCTGACCCTGATTCAGTTTTCTGTATATGTTCTAAATACAGATTGAACCGACAGGGAGATAAAAACAAGCCCTTGTCTGATGCCTTTACCTACAGGAAACCATTTTGGTTCTCCATATTCTGTCCTAACAGTAACTTCTTGTCCACAATACAGGTTACACATCAGGGCAATCAAATGCTGAGGTGCTCCCATTTCTTTCAGGACCACCCATAGGTTCTCATGATCAACACAGTCAAAGGCTGTTTCGTTCCCCATCTTTGCTGACATATTCTTGATTGGATTTGGACCAATTCAGTCCCCGTAGCTTGGAAAAGTTCTGTAGGTACCCTATTGACTTTCACTGTTTTATTCTTTCCAATTGCTTTCACTTCACTTTCCAATATTGCAGGTTCTTCCTCATAGGTTTCCTCTTCAAAAGAGTCTGTCGATTCTTCTATATATTCTGTATAGTTCTTCTGTATAGACCATTCCACGTGGGGTGACCCTGCAGAGAGACTCTGGTCTCCTGGCGACATTGTCTTCTTGCACTCTCAAACCCCTTTACCATATTAAGATGTGCATCTAAGAGGGGCACAGACTGTTGGGCCCTAAGTCTATGCAAAGGGTGGCATGCATGCTTTTTGTCTGTGAGTTTGCCATCTCAATGTTACATTGGTTGTCTACACTGACCTTATAATCATTCAGGACCTGTGTGAAATCCTTGTACCTTGTACACTGCTATCACCCTGCACCTGGGTAGAACAATGGTCAGAAGAGGAGAGCTTCCATTCTCCACAGAGGCTCTCTACATATGCTATGATGTTGACTTTCCAGTTTCCTGGATTACATGGAGAACATCTGCAGATGCAGGAGACTCTCTTCTTCTGACCAGTGACCTCCACTAGTATAGGGAGACAGAAACACGTGAGCTACAGCACTGCACTCCTGGTCCCTGAAAGTTGCTTTTATAAAAGTTTTCTACAGCTGAATAGGGCTGTTGAAATGTGCCCTTCTAAGAATGGTAACTTATGTGGCTTAGCTTGTTTTTTAATCAGCAACTTCAACAGGCTTCCTCTTTGTGGGATGGTCTGGGGGTTGTTAGTACTCCCCCTAGCAATGGGCCCTTGTCCCCTCTAACACCTGCTGTGGCCCTTTTGCACTGTCTTTTGAGGACAAAATCACTTTCCCCCACTGCAATCCTGATACTGTTGTTCATGCAATTCCTGTCTGATCCCAATTTTGTGGGATCGGTTTCAGTTACTGCCACCTAGACCCAACATGACTTGATAACGGCCACCCTAAATCAGCCTTGGTCACCCTGATTGAGAAAGAGAAAGGGGTATTGGAAGCCCTTCAGTAGCACAGACCATGGTATTCCCCTGGATTGAATCCATGACCTGTGCTTTAGAAGCAGTGCATAACAGCGGTTCTGGTTTTACCCACAGGGTGTATTTCAGTTAGTGCGGCCCAATGATGTGGACAAGGTGCTTGGACGAGTACGTCCCACCACTTGCCTATTGGACCCTTGCCCATCTTGGTTAATAAATAATTCCAAGCACGGGATTGGGATCTGGATCTTGGAAGTAGTTAACGCTTCTCTGAGGGAGGGTCGGGTGCCTTCCCCTTTAAAGGAGGTGGTAGTCCAACCAGTCCTGAAGAAAGCGTCACTGGATCCAGAGATGGTCACTAACTACAGACCAGTGGCCAACATCCCATTTCTGGGCAAGGTGTTGGAGCGGGTGTTGGCGGGACAACTCCAAGCACTCTTGGATGAAACTGATTATCTAGACCCATTTCAGTCCGGCTTCAGACCCAGGTACGGTACTGAATCTGCCTTGGTCGCCCTGTACGATGACCTGTGCAGGGAGAAGGACAGGGGGCTTGCGTCCCTGTTGGTTCTCCTGGACCTCTCAGCAGTTTTTGCTACCATCAACCATGGTATCTTTCTGGATAGGCTAGCGGGATTGGGGGTCGGAGGCACTGCTTTGCAGTGGTTCCGCTCCTATCTCAGTGGCCGATTCCAGAAGGTGGTGCTGGGGTACTATGGCTCTGCACCATGGCAGCTATGCCATGGAGTACCGCAGGGATCCATTTTGTCCCCTTTGCTGTTTAACATCTACATGAAACCGCTGGGAGAGGTCATCAGGAGGTGTGGGCTGTGGAATCATCAGTACGCTGATGATACCCAGCTCTACCTATCGTTTTCCACCAATCCAGGTGAGGCAGTGACTGTGCTGAACCGGTGCCTGGTCGAGGTAATGGGCTGGATGAGGGCCAATAAACTGAAGCTCAATCCAGACAAGACGGAGGTCCTGTTGGTTGGCGGATCAGGCTTCGGAGACGGGGGACTTAACCTAGTCCTGAATGGGGTTGCACTCCCTCTTAGGGACAAGGTCCGCAGTTTGGGAGTGCTCCTTGACCCGGAGCTTTCATTGGAAGCTCAGGTGACAGCGGTGGCGAGGAGCGCTTTCCTTCAGCTTCGGCTGTCACCTGAGCTTCCAATGAAAGCTCCAGGTCGAGGAGTACT